>NC_088395.1:56511590-56814621 GCF_037993035.2 Macaca fascicularis | reverse complement strand
ACAGAAGGAGAACAAGAAAAGAAAGAGGGAGGTCCATGCCACTGTAGCTGTCCTGGAGGATGTAGCTCAGGAAGACCTCAATGGGTGGTGACATACACAACGAGGGAGAAGGAGCCACCTGTCACCTCCCGATTAAAGGACAAACAACCAGGAAGTTTCTTATTGATGGGATCTTTCCTGCATGGGATCAAAACTTTGATCCGCCAACAGGCCTAGAGAAGCTACAGAGGACACAGGTGCAGGCCGAGCCTTGCCCTGAGGATGTCATCAGCCGACTGCAAGGGTTACCGAGCCCCAAGTCTGCAAGGCCAAGGCAGAGAAGGACACCTACCCCCCACACACCATCCCCCCCCCCCCAAAAAAAAGAGCAAGGGAATAAACGCGGAGGAATTGGACACCAGGGAAAAGAGGTAATCAGCCACCCACGGCAATAGGGAGACAGGGCAGAAAGGGGAAGGGAAATGCCACTTTCTCCTCTCAGGGGTCAGCTAGGCTTTTCCTTAGGAAAAGTAATCCTGTTTTCCCTAACGGTATCCCGGCGCGCAGTCGACCCTGCCTTCCAGGCTGCTTCCGACCTCCCCAAACAGAGGTGGACGAAAAGTGAAGAAAGTGAAGACGACAAAAGTGAAGGGAGGAAAACTCCGAAAGTACACAAAGAATCAGAGTGAGCAATGAGGTTGAGAGCGAACCAGAATGCAGAGTGCCCCAGGTGGACAGCTGGCAGCCCTGTGAGTGGCACACGGGAAAAGAGCCACCAGCAAGGAGAAAGCGTCAGCCCCTTAAGCCGGGGTCTGCACCGTGTCCGCACACAGGCCTGTTGGGCCAGGAGGCTGCTCTGCACCCTGCTGCCCACACCTCAACCCCATCCCGCACACTCCGTCAGCAAACATGGGGAAGCAAGGCGGAAAGCAACAAGAAAGGTGGACAAGAGGGAAGTCGAAAGCTGAAAAACTGCCCCCCCCCCGCCGCCCCCCGAGACGACCGGCCCCGGGTGTGAATGAAGGTGTCTGCGCAGAAGCCTGTGAGTATGGGTGGGGATACGTGTATGTGCCCGAGGCCCTATGGAAGCACAGATGAAGACAGGAAAAAGTTGAGACGTGATGGGAGTTAAAAGTTAAAAACGAGGACCTCTGACACTCAGAGTCCCAGTGCCAACCCTGAAGATGCAGTCCAGATCTTCCTGCATTCTTTTCTTCTCGCGTGGTCCCTAGGCACGGCCGGAGGCGCACCCTGGTGCATGCTACCTACATATGAGAACAAACATCCGCATTTGTTGACAAGTGACAGAAAGGGGGTGACTCCTGTTCCATGGTCACGTGGGTCTTCTTCCCGGAAGGCCGTGAGAGTGCAGGCCCACGCACGACAATGACATTCCTCTTGTGAGAGTGGTTCACACACCCCTGAGTGTGGGAATCATTACCCGTGGGGTGAATTTTCTGTCCTGTGAAGCGATGCTCATTCCCAGTGTGGCCTACACATCCAGGAAGATTTGTAACGAGCAAAGACAGAAAACACTTGCAATATTCGGAGAGCGTTGTGTTCCATGCTGCTGCCCAGGCACCCAGCGGCCTGAGTAGCATATGTAACCTTCAGCGCAACGCGGTCACGGCTTCGCATCCCAACGTAGGCACCGTATGATGGCCCGCCTCAGGCTTTCTTCTGTCTGCCTGGAGACCCTAAAGGGGCGGCGGAATTTGTCCTTGACCATCTCGTGAGTTTTCCCCCGCCGAATATCCGGCAAGCACCAGGGTTTAGCTTGAGAGCCCAGTGAGCACTCCATCAAACCAAAGCACAGTAACCCCCCCCCCCCCACCGCCCACAAGCCCCTTCTCCCCACAAAACACTCAAGGCTCAACCTCCGCCTCCACACGCAGCACAGGAAATCAGACGGGCCCAGGCGAAAGGGGGCAGTCGGGGCCCTGGCTACCCATGCACTTGGGTAGAATGACCAAGATGCCTGGCAACTAAGTGGTGAGCCACCAGCTTCCAGGGAGCACGCATGCTCCGTCAGATATGCCAAGAGGCTCTCTCTCCAGGAGAGCCACCTCTGAAACCCACCCGGAATGCTCCTCCTAACCCTGTGCACGGATGAGTGCCTGGGTTCCAGAGAGAGAGAGGTAGCTGAAGGCCTCGGCCAGGACTCCGTCCCCTCCAGTCCCATCCCAAGAAACACCCGGCCCGACTCCCTGCAGCTCGATGGGTCAACAATGTGCGGATGCCTGCTGGACCTGGCTGCTTTCCATCCAACTTTGGTCGCTTCCCCAAGAGGAAGAGTGCTACCTAGGGACAAGTGTGGTGCGCACAAGCATGCAGCCTGGTCTCTTGCTCAGGCGGCCTGTGCAGATTTCCTAGAGGAATCTGCCGCGGCCCGCATGCAGACCCACACATCCACATATCCCTCCCCCTGTACCCCCTCGCACTGCCCGCAGTGCGACCTACCCCCACCATGCCACAGCCCTAAGGGTGGAATTTCTTCAGGTTCTCTGGTTCACCGGGAACCCTGCCCAGGAGAAGAATCCAGAGGGAAGAGGGGAGGCAGAGAACCCTCCTACTGTTGCAGGCTTGCCCAAAGTGACCACGTCGGTGGGCAGCCCTGCTGTAGGTGAGGTGGGTGCTCCTCGGCCGGTTTCTTTCGTTGTTTCTTCGCTTTGCGGGTTTTGCGTTTGTTTTATTCCGTTGGCAGCAAATGGAGAAAGACCAAGGCAAGGTGGGGGAAGGAAAAGACCTGACCGCCATTTGTGGAGCCACAGTGCCATCCAGCGGAAGGTGTTTCTGAACATGACAGCAGGCTGCAGGGACACTTGCCTTCTGCCAGGCACCCAGAAGAGCGAGGACCGCCGGGGCTGGGTGGACTCTCTCTAAGCCAGGGTTTCCCCGACCGGGGTTTAGAGCCCTAGAACGAAGCGTACCCGCCATTGGGACCCCTTGGAGAAGCAGCTACTCTAGAGGCCCCGAGACAGATCAGCCAGGCATCCCGAAGACCAGTCAGCCCACAGGGTGGAGCTGCCCCGGCAGCCATTTTGAGATACGCACAAGGGAAGCCACTGGCCGCTGACAGCCAGAGAATGGGGCCGTTTGCTCTGGTCTCTTTTGGGGGCCGTTCCGGGATGCCCTTGGCTGGGGCCACACGGGGCCCAGAAAGCCTCTATCCCGTCTGGGAAATAAAAAAAGTTTCGGAGCGCTGAGTGTGGGGCGACCCATGTCTGGCAGTTCCTGGAGACTGCCAGGGGAAGCCACGGCGGGCCGCCCCGACTGCCCTTTCTTACACACAGCTGTGGAGCCAGGGCGCCATCCTGGGAATGAGCCCAGGCCAAGGGCCAGCGAGGAGTTCCTCTCCCGTCCGGCTTGAGTCTGGGGTCCCACACCACCCTCTCTTTTCCGCTCCTGGGCTTTCCCCAGTGCTTGTGCCCTACAGCCTCCGGTTTCCAGAAACAGTTTCCGCTTGATGGCAGTATGGCTCCACAAATGCCAACTACAACCACAACCCTGCCCCTCCAATCCGAGGGCCTCCGCCCTTTCTCTGTGAAAAAAACGAAAGAGGAAGGAGAAATAATAATAACAATAATAATAATAAGAAGAAGAAGAAGAAGAAGAAGAAGAAGAAGAAGAAGAAGAAGAAGAAGAAGAAGAAGAATTAAAAGACACGGAGAAGAGAAAGGAACCAGACACCTGGTCCCAGGTTGACCGCCACCAGACTTAGAGGACCCTAGGACCAAGGACCAGTAGGCTGGAGACCCTGCGAGAGTGCTGTGGAGGCTGCCAACCTCTGCCCTTCCTTTGGCCCTCTTCAGGGTTTTTGGCTCCCGCTGGTGCAGAAAGTAAAAGACAAAGGACACGTAATCATGGCCTCTGGGAAGGCACAGGAGGACTGGGATCACAGGGGTGCCGCCCCAGGACAAGGCGCGGGCCAGCCAGCTGACTTACACGAGGATTTGCCCCAGGACTGGGGGGCCTCCCAAGGCCCGGAGCTGCAGGCACATGGCAACAGGCAGCCACAGGGCTGTGGCAGGAGGCTCCCTCACAAGAGACACTCAGCAACACACTCAAATCTGAGTCTGCTCAGGCTGACCTGGCTTTCACACAGGGGAGGGTGGGAGGAGGGAGGCTCAGGGAGGCCTGAGAAGGCCACCCCGTGCCACAGATACTCATAGCATCACACAGAGCCAAGACTCCAAGGGGACTTTCTCTGTCCCTACTCCAAAGTGGGGTCCCTTTTCAAGCAGCATGACCCAGGATGCTCCAGTTTCACACCTGCTGCTTGGCCCTATCTGATAACAGACTTCCGCATTCATTCTCAGGAGAAGGTCCTAGTTGCCCAATAAATGGCATGAAGACGCAGGACCGCAGGACCGGAGCCAGGAATGCTGGTCTGTCTCCCGTTCCGCTTTGCACGTTTAGAGCCAGTGCAGAAGAGATCGTGGGCACTTTCGAGCCAGTGGTGGTGTGTACGTGTCTGTGTCCGATAATGCTTGAGCTCACACCCCTTTGGCAGTATGAGCTTACGTGTGTGTGCGTGCGCGCGCGCGCCCGAATGTGTTTGTGTATGTATGTGTGTGTCCACTTGGGCGTGTTTAACTTGTGTGTTTGTGTCTGCGTGTGCATGTGTCTCTGTGTGCGCGTGTATTTCAGTCTGGGTTGCGGAATCTCTCATGATTGCGTGCACGTGTATCTGCCTCTGCGGTGTGTGGGTGCCTGCCCGTGTGACTGACAGTGGGCAAATGAACACGTGGCAGAGACACCTGCCTGCACACACTGAAATCCGGATCGATGTGTTCACACGGCTTCACTAGACAAAAAGGACACAGGGGAAAACTTGCCAAAGCTCCTAATGGCTCGGGAAGGCACACTCAGAGCATCCACAAGGAGAATAGGGAATAACGGCGACGCACGAGGTACTGGTGAAGGGTGGGTTCACCACGACATTTCACTGAAAAGTAACACGTGGGCAGCTTTTTGGTGGACCAGAGGGACTCAACTGGTGACCTTCATCGGTGCTCCTTTGAGAACAGAAGTGACGCTTCCTCTAGGCCTAGTGCTGCAGAGGGCCATGCCAAATCATCAAAAAACAAAAGAAGCAGTCTCCTAGAACACTTGCCCGAACACATCTGAATGTGAAGGGGGAAAAGGAAGCAAAAGCAGAAGCCAAAGGAGAAAAAGAAGAAGAGGCAAACAAGGAGGAGGAGGAAGTGGAGGAGGAGGAGGAGAAAGAGGAGGAAGAGAGAGAGGAGGAGCATGAGGAGGAGGAGGAGGAGGAGGAGAGGAAGTTGGAGGAGGAGGAGCAAGAGGTAAAGTAGAGGAGAAAGGGAAGAATAAAAGAAGAGAAGAAGGAGGAGGAATAGGAAGAAGAAACAGAAGGAGAACAAGAAAAGAAAGAGGGAGGTCCATGCCACTGTAGCTGTCCTGGAGGATGTAGCTCAGGAAGACCTCAATGGGTGGTGACATACACAACGAGGGAGAAGGAGCCACCTGTCACCTCCCGATTAAAGGACAAACAACCAGGAAGTTTCTTATTGATGGGATCTTTCCTGCATGGGATCAAAACTTTGATCCGCCAACAGGCCTAGAGAAGCTACAGAGGACACAGGTGCAGGCCGAGCCTTGCCCTGAGGATGTCATCAGCCGACTGCAAGGGTTACCGAGCCCCAAGTCTGCAAGGCCAAGGCAGAGAAGGACACCTACCCCCCACACACCATCCCCCCCCCCCAAAAAAAAGAGCAAGGGAATAAACGCGGAGGAATTGGACACCAGGGAAAAGAGGTAATCAGCCACCCACGGCAATAGGGAGACAGGGCAGAAAGGGGAAGGGAAATGCCACTTTCTCCTCTCAGGGGTCAGCTAGATTTTCCTTAGGAAAAGTAATCCTGTTTTCCCTAACGGTATCCCGGCGCGCAGTCGACCCTGCCTTCCAGGCTGCTTCCGACCTCCCCAAACAGAGGTGGACGAAAAGTGAAGAAAGTGAAGACGACAAAAGTGAAGGGAGGAAAACTCCGAAAGTACACAAAGAATCAGAGTGAGCAATGAGGTTGAGAGCGAACCAGAATGCAGAGTGCCCCAGGTGGACAGCTGGCAGCCCTGTGAGTGGCACACGGGAAAAGAGCCACCAGCAAGGAGAAAGCGTCAGCCCCTTAAGCCGGGGTCTGCACCGTGTCCGCACACAGGCCTGTTGGGCCAGGAGGCTGCTCTGCACCCTGCTGCCCACACCTCAACCCCATCCCGCACACTCCGTCAGCAAACATGGGGAAGCAAGGCGGAAAGCAACAAGAAAGGTGGACAAGAGGGAAGTCGAAAGCTGAAAAACTGCCCCCCCCCCGCCGCCCCCCGAGACGACCGGCCCCGGGTGTGAATGAAGGTGTCTGCGCAGAAGCCTGTGAGTATGGGTGGGGATACGTGTATGTGCCCGAGGCCCTATGGAAGCACAGATGAAGACAGGAAAAAGTTGAGACGTGATGGGAGTTAAAAGTTAAAAACGAGGACCTCTGACACTCAGAGTCCCAGTGCCAACCCTGAAGATGCAGTCCAGATCTTCCTGCATTCTTTTCTTCTCGCGTGGTCCCTAGGCACGGCCGGAGGCGCACCCTGGTGCATGCTACCTACATATGAGAACAAACATCCGCATTTGTTGACAAGTGACAGAAAGGGGGTGACTCCTGTTCCATGGTCACGTGGGTCTTCTTCCCGGAAGGCCGTGAGAGTGCAGGCCCACGCACGACAATGACATTCCTCTTGTGAGAGTGGTTCACACACCCCTGAGTGTGGGAATCATTACCCGTGGGGTGAATTTTCTGTCCTGTGAAGCGATGCTCATTCCCAGTGTGGCCTACACATCCAGGAAGATTTGTAACGAGCAAAGACAGAAAACACTTGCAATATTCGGAGAGCGTTGTGTTCCATGCTGCTGCCCAGGCACCCAGCGGCCTGAGTAGCATATGTAACCTTCAGCGCAACGCGGTCACGGCTTCGCATCCCAACGTAGGCACCGTATGATGGCCCGCCTCAGGCTTTCTTCTGTCTGCCTGGAGACCCTAAAGGGGCGGCGGAATTTGTCCTTGACCATCTCGTGAGTTTTCCCCCGCCGAATATCCGGCAAGCACCAGGGTTTAGCTTGAGAGCCCAGTGAGCACTCCATCAAACCAAAGCACAGTAACCCCCCCCCCCCCACCGCCCACAAGCCCCTTCTCCCCACAAAACACTCAAGGCTCAACCTCCGCCTCCACACGCAGCACAGGAAATCAGACGGGCCCAGGCGAAAGGGGGCAGTCGGGGCCCTGGCTACCCATGCACTTGGGTAGAATGACCAAGATGCCTGGCAACTAAGTGGTGAGCCACCAGCTTCCAGGGAGCACGCATGCTCCGTCAGATATGCCAAGAGGCTCTCTCTCCAGGAGAGCCACCTCTGAAACCCACCCGGAATGCTCCTCCTAACCCTGTGCACGGATGAGTGCCTGGGTTCCAGAGAGAGAGAGGTAGCTGAAGGCCTCGGCCAGGACTCCGTCCCCTCCAGTCCCATCCCAAGAAACACCCGGCCCGACTCCCTGCAGCTCGATGGGTCAACAATGTGCGGATGCCTGCTGGACCTGGCTGCTTTCCATCCAACTTTGGTCGCTTCCCCAAGAGGAAGAGTGCTACCTAGGGACAAGTGTGGTGCGCACAAGCATGCAGCCTGGTCTCTTGCTCAGGCGGCCTGTGCAGATTTCCTAGAGGAATCTGCCGCGGCCCGCATGCAGACCCACACATCCACATATCCCTCCCCCTGTACCCCCTCGCACTGCCCGCAGTGCGACCTACCCCCACCATGCCACAGCCCTAAGGGTGGAATTTCTTCAGGTTCTCTGGTTCACCGGGAACCCTGCCCAGGAGAAGAATCCAGAGGGAAGAGGGGAGGCAGAGAACCCTCCTACTGTTGCAGGCTTGCCCAAAGTGACCACGTCGGTGGGCAGCCCTGCTGTAGGTGAGGTGGGTGCTCCTCGGCCGGTTTCTTTCGTTGTTTCTTCGCTTTGCGGGTTTTGCGTTTGTTTTATTCCGTTGGCAGCAAATGGAGAAAGACCAAGGCAAGGTGGGGGAAGGAAAAGACCTGACCGCCATTTGTGGAGCCACAGTGCCATCCAGCGGAAGGTGTTTCTGAACATGACAGCAGGCTGCAGGGACACTTGCCTTCTGCCAGGCACCCAGAAGAGCGAGGACCGCCGGGGCTGGGTGGACTCTCTCTAAGCCAGGGTTTCCCCGACCGGGGCTTAGAGCCCTAGAACGAAGCGTACCCGCCATTGGGACCCCTTGGAGAAGCAGCTACTCTAGAGGCCCCGAGACAGATCAGCCAGGCATCCCGAAGACCAGTCAGCCCACAGGGTGGAGCTGCCCCGGCAGCCATTTTGAGATACGCACAAGGGAAGCCACTGGCCGCTGACAGCCAGAGAATGGGGCCGTTTGCTCTGGTCTCTTTTGGGGGCCGTTCCGGGATGCCCTTGGCTGGGGCCACAGGGGGCCCAGAAAGCCTCTATCCCGTCTGGGAAATAAAAAAAGTTTCGGAGCGCTGAGTGTGGGGCGACCCATGTCTGGCAGTTCCTGGAGACTGCCAGGGGAAGCCACGGCGGGCCGCCCCGACTGCCCTTTCTTACACACAGCTGTGGAGCCAGGGCGCCATCCTGGGAATGAGCCCAGGCCAAGGGCCAGCGAGGAGTTCCTCTCCCGTCCGGCTTGAGTCTGGGGTCCCACACCACCCTCTCTTTTGCGCTCCTGGGCTTTCCCCAGTGCTTGTGCCCTACAGCCTCCGGTTTCCAGAAACAGTTTCCGCTTGATGGCAGTATGGCTCCACAAATGCCAACTACAACCACAACCCTGCCCCTCCAATCCGAGGGCCTCCGCCCTTTCTCTGTGAAAAAAACGAAAGAGGAAGGAGAAATAATAATAACAATAATAAGAAGAAGAAGAAGAAGAATTAAAAGACACGGAGAAGAGAAAGGAACCAGACACCTGGTCCCAGGTTGACCGCCACCAGACTTAGAGGACCCTAGGACCAAGGACCAGTAGGCTGGAGACCCTGCGAGAGTGCTGTGGAGGCTGCCAACCTCTGCCCTTCCTTTGGCCCTCTTCAGGGTTTTTGGCTCCCGCTGGTGCAGAAAGTAAAAGACAAAGGACACGTAATCATGGCCTCTGGGAAGGCACAGGAGGACTGGGATCACAGGGGTGCCGCCCCAGGACAAGGCGCGGGCCAGCCAGCTGACTTACACGAGGATTTGCCCCAGGACTGGGGGGCCTCCCAAGGCCCGGAGCTGCAGGCACATGGCAACAGGCAGCCACAGGGCTGTGGCAGGAGGCTCCCTCACAAGAGACACTCAGCAACACACTCAAATCTGAGTCTGCTCAGGCTGACCTGGCTTTCACACAGGGGAGGGTGGGAGGAGGGAGGCTCAGGGAGGCCTGAGAAGGCCACCCCGTGCCACAGATACTCATAGCATCACACAGAGCCAAGACTCCAAGGGGACTTTCTCTGTCCCTACTCCAAAGTGGGGTCCCTTTTCAAGCAGCATGACCCAGGATGCTCCAGTTTCACACCTGCTGCTTGGCCCTATCTGATAACAGACTTCCGCATTCATTCTCAGGAGAAGGTCCTAGTTGCCCAATAAATGGCATGAAGACGCAGGACCGCAGGACCGGAGCCAGGAATGCTGGTCTGTCTCCCGTTCCGCTTTGCACGTTTAGAGCCAGTGCAGAAGAGATCGTGGGCACTTTCGAGCCAGTGGTGGTGTGTACGTGTCTGTGTCCGATAATGCTTGAGCTCACACCCCTTTGGCAGTATGAGCTTACGTGTGTGTGCGTGCGCGCGCGCGCCCGAATGTGTTTGTGTATGTATGTGTGTGTCCACTTGGGCGTGTTTAACTTGTGTGTTTGTGTCTGCGTGTGCATGTGTCTCTGTGTGCGCGTGTATTTCAGTCTGGGTTGCGGAATCTCTCATGATTGCGTGCACGTGTATCTGCCTCTGCGGTGTGTGGGTGCCTGCCCGTGTGACTGACAGTGGGCAAATGAACACGTGGCAGAGACACCTGCCTGCACACACTGAAATCCGGATCGATGTGTTCACACGGCTTCACTAGACAAAAAGGACACAGGGGAAAACTTGCCAAAGCTCCTAATGGCTCGGGAAGGCACACTCAGAGCATCCACAAGGAGAATAGGGAATAACGGCGACGCACGAGGTACTGGTGAAGGGTGGGTTCACCACGACATTTCACTGAAAAGTAACACGTGGGCAGCTTTTTGGTGGACCAGAGGGACTCAACTGGTGACCTTCATCGGTGCTCCTTTGAGAACAGAAGTGACGCTTCCTCTAGGCCTAGTGCTGCAGAGGGCCATGCCAAATCATCAAAAAACAAAAGAAGCAGTCTCCTAGAACACTTGCCCGAACACATCTGAATGTGAAGGGGGAAAAGGAAGCAAAAGCAGAAGCCAAAGGAGAAAAAGAAGAAGAGGCAAACAAGGAGGAGGAGGAAGTGGAGGAGGAGGAGGAGAAAGAGGAGGAAGAGAGAGAGGAGGAGCATGAGGAGGAGGAGGAGGAGGAGGAGAGGAAGTTGGAGGAGGAGGAGCAAGAGGTAAAGTAGAGGAGAAAGGGAAGAATAAAAGAAGAGAAGAAGGAGGAGGAATAGGAAGAAGAAACAGAAGGAGAACAAGAAAAGAAAGAGGGAGGTCCATGCCACTGTAGCTGTCCTGGAGGATGTAGCTCAGGAAGACCTCAATGGGTGGTGACATACACAACGAGGGAGAAGGAGCCACCTGTCACCTCCCGATTAAAGGACAAACAACCAGGAAGTTTCTTATTGATGGGATCTTTCCTGCATGGGATCAAAACTTTGATCCGCCAACAGGCCTAGAGAAGCTACAGAGGACACAGGTGCAGGCCGAGCCTTGCCCTGAGGATGTCATCAGCCGACTGCAAGGGTTACCGAGCCCCAAGTCTGCAAGGCCAAGGCAGAGAAGGACACCTACCCCCCACACACCATCCCCCCCCCCCAAAAAAAAGAGCAAGGGAATAAACGCGGAGGAATTGGACACCAGGGAAAAGAGGTAATCAGCCACCCACGGCAATAGGGAGACAGGGCAGAAAGGGGAAGGGAAATGCCACTTTCTCCTCTCAGGGGTCAGCTAGATTTTCCTTAGGAAAAGTAATCCTGTTTTCCCTAACGGTATCCCGGCGCGCAGTCGACCCTGCCTTCCAGGCTGCTTCCGACCTCCCCAAACAGAGGTGGACGAAAAGTGAAGAAAGTGAAGACGACAAAAGTGAAGGGAGGAAAACTCCGAAAGTACACAAAGAATCAGAGTGAGCAATGAGGTTGAGAGCGAACCAGAATGCAGAGTGCCCCAGGTGGACAGCTGGCAGCCCTGTGAGTGGCACACGGGAAAAGAGCCACCAGCAAGGAGAAAGCGTCAGCCCCTTAAGCCGGGGTCTGCACCGTGTCCGCACACAGGCCTGTTGGGCCAGGAGGCTGCTCTGCACCCTGCTGCCCACACCTCAACCCCATCCCGCACACTCCGTCAGCAAACATGGGGAAGCAAGGCGGAAAGCAACAAGAAAGGTGGACAAGAGGGAAGTCGAAAGCTGAAAAACTGCCCCCCCCCCGCCGCCCCCCGAGACGACCGGCCCCGGGTGTGAATGAAGGTGTCTGCGCAGAAGCCTGTGAGTATGGGTGGGGATACGTGTATGTGCCCGAGGCCCTATGGAAGCACAGATGAAGACAGGAAAAAGTTGAGACGTGATGGGAGTTAAAAGTTAAAAACGAGGACCTCTGACACTCAGAGTCCCAGTGCCAACCCTGAAGATGCAGTCCAGATCTTCCTGCATTCTTTTCTTCTCGCGTGGTCCCTAGGCACGGCCGGAGGCGCACCCTGGTGCATGCTACCTACATATGAGAACAAACATCCGCATTTGTTGACAAGTGACAGAAAGGGGGTGACTCCTGTTCCATGGTCACGTGGGTCTTCTTCCCGGAAGGCCGTGAGAGTGCAGGCCCACGCACGACAATGACATTCCTCTTGTGAGAGTGGTTCACACACCCCTGAGTGTGGGAATCATTACCCGTGGGGTGAATTTTCTGTCCTGTGAAGCGATGCTCATTCCCAGTGTGGCCTACACATCCAGGAAGATTTGTAACGAGCAAAGACAGAAAACACTTGCAATATTCGGAGAGCGTTGTGTTCCATGCTGCTGCCCAGGCACCCAGCGGCCTGAGTAGCATATGTAACCTTCAGCGCAACGCGGTCACGGCTTCGCATCCCAACGTAGGCACCGTATGATGGCCCGCCTCAGGCTTTCTTCTGTCTGCCTGGAGACCCTAAAGGGGCGGCGGAATTTGTCCTTGACCATCTCGTGAGTTTTCCCCCGCCGAATATCCGGCAAGCACCAGGGTTTAGCTTGAGAGCCCAGTGAGCACTCCATCAAACCAAAGCACAGTAACCCCCCCCCCCCCACCGCCCACAAGCCCCTTCTCCCCACAAAACACTCAAGGCTCAACCTCCGCCTCCACACGCAGCACAGGAAATCAGACGGGCCCAGGCGAAAGGGGGCAGTCGGGGCCCTGGCTACCCATGCACTTGGGTAGAATGACCAAGATGCCTGGCAACTAAGTGGTGAGCCACCAGCTTCCAGGGAGCACGCATGCTCCGTCAGATATGCCAAGAGGCTCTCTCTCCAGGAGAGCCACCTCTGAAACCCACCCGGAATGCTCCTCCTAACCCTGTGCACGGATGAGTGCCTGGGTTCCAGAGAGAGAGAGGTAGCTGAAGGCCTCGGCCAGGACTCCGTCCCCTCCAGTCCCATCCCAAGAAACACCCGGCCCGACTCCCTGCAGCTCGATGGGTCAACAATGTGCGGATGCCTGCTGGACCTGGCTGCTTTCCATCCAACTTTGGTCGCTTCCCCAAGAGGAAGAGTGCTACCTAGGGACAAGTGTGGTGCGCACAAGCATGCAGCCTGGTCTCTTGCTCAGGCGGCCTGTGCAGATTTCCTAGAGGAATCTGCCGCGGCCCGCATGCAGACCCACACATCCACATATCCCTCCCCCTGTACCCCCTCGCACTGCCCGCAGTGCGACCTACCCCCACCATGCCACAGCCCTAAGGGTGGAATTTCTTCAGGTTCTCTGGTTCACCGGGAACCCTGCCCAGGAGAAGAATCCAGAGGGAAGAGGGGAGGCAGAGAACCCTCCTACTGTTGCAGGCTTGCCCAAAGTGACCACGTCGGTGGGCAGCCCTGCTGTAGGTGAGGTGGGTGCTCCTCGGCCGGTTTCTTTCGTTGTTTCTTCGCTTTGCGGGTTTTGCGTTTGTTTTATTCCGTTGGCAGCAAATGGAGAAAGACCAAGGCAAGGTGGGGGAAGGAAAAGACCTGACCGCCATTTGTGGAGCCACAGTGCCATCCAGCGGAAGGTGTTTCTGAACATGACAGCAGGCTGCAGGGACACTTGCCTTCTGCCAGGCACCCAGAAGAGCGAGGACCGCCGGGGCTGGGTGGACTCTCTCTAAGCCAGGGTTTCCCCGACCGGGGCTTAGAGCCCTAGAACGAAGCGTACCCGCCATTGGGACCCCTTGGAGAAGCAGCTACTCTAGAGGCCCCGAGACAGATCAGCCAGGCATCCCGAAGACCAGTCAGCCCACAGGGTGGAGCTGCCCCGGCAGCCATTTTGAGATACGCACAAGGGAAGCCACTGGCCGCTGACAGCCAGAGAATGGGGCCGTTTGCTCTGGTCTCTTTTGGGGGCCGTTCCGGGATGCCCTTGGCTGGGGCCACAGGGGGCCCAGAAAGCCTCTATCCCGTCTGGGAAATAAAAAAAGTTTCGGAGCGCTGAGTGTGGGGCGACCCATGTCTGGCAGTTCCTGGAGACTGCCAGGGGAAGCCACGGCGGGCCGCCCCGACTGCCCTTTCTTACACACAGCTGTGGAGCCAGGGCGCCATCCTGGGAATGAGCCCAGGCCAAGGGCCAGCGAGGAGTTCCTCTCCCGTCCGGCTTGAGTCTGGGGTCCCACACCACCCTCTCTTTTGCGCTCCTGGGCTTTCCCCAGTGCTTGTGCCCTACAGCCTCCGGTTTCCAGAAACAGTTTCCGCTTGATGGCAGTATGGCTCCACAAATGCCAACTACAACCACAACCCTGCCCCTCCAATCCGAGGGCCTCCGCCCTTTCTCTGTGAAAAAAACGAAAGAGGAAGGAGAAATAATAATAACAATAATAATAATAATAAGAAGAAGAAGAAGAAGAAGAAGAATTAAAAGACACGGAGAAGAGAAAGGAACCAGACACCTGGTCCCAGGTTGACCGCCACCAGACTTAGAGGACCCTAGGACCAAGGACCAGTAGGCTGGAGACCCTGCGAGAGTGCTGTGGAGGCTGCCAACCTCTGCCCTTCCTTTGGCCCTCTTCAGGGTTTTTGGCTCCCGCTGGTGCAGAAAGTAAAAGACAAAGGACACGTAATCATGGCCTCTGGGAAGGCACAGGAGGACTGGGATCACAGGGGTGCCGCCCCAGGACAAGGCGCGGGCCAGCCAGCTGACTTACACGAGGATTTGCCCCAGGACTGGGGGGCCTCCCAAGGCCCGGAGCTGCAGGCACATGGCAACAGGCAGCCACAGGGCTGTGGCAGGAGGCTCCCTCACAAGAGACACTCAGCAACACACTCAAATCTGAGTCTGCTCAGGCTGACCTGGCTTTCACACAGGGGAGGGTGGGAGGAGGGAGGCTCAGGGAGGCCTGAGAAGGCCACCCCGTGCCACAGATACTCATAGCATCACACAGAGCCAAGACTCCAAGGGGACTTTCTCTGTCCCTACTCCAAAGTGGGGTCCCTTTTCAAGCAGCATGACCCAGGATGCTCCAGTTTCACACCTGCTGCTTGGCCCTATCTGATAACAGACTTCCGCATTCATTCTCAGGAGAAGGTCCTAGTTGCCCAATAAATGGCATGAAGACGCAGGACCGCAGGACCGGAGCCAGGAATGCTGGTCTGTCTCCCGTTCCGCTTTGCACGTTTAGAGCCAGTGCAGAAGAGATCGTGGGCACTTTCGAGCCAGTGGTGGTGTGTACGTGTCTGTGTCCGATAATGCTTGAGCTCACACCCCTTTGGCAGTATGAGCTTACGTGTGTGTGCGTGCGCGCGCGCGCCCGAATGTGTTTGTGTATGTATGTGTGTGTCCACTTGGGCGTGTTTAACTTGTGTGTTTGTGTCTGCGTGTGCATGTGTCTCTGTGTGCGCGTGTATTTCAGTCTGGGTTGCGGAATCTCTCATGATTGCGTGCACGTGTATCTGCCTCTGCGGTGTGTGGGTGCCTGCCCGTGTGACTGACAGTGGGCAAATGAACACGTGGCAGAGACACCTGCCTGCACACACTGAAATCCGGATCGATGTGTTCACACGGCTTCACTAGACAAAAAGGACACAGGGGAAAACTTGCCAAAGCTCCTAATGGCTCGGGAAGGCACACTCAGAGCATCCACAAGGAGAATAGGGAATAACGGCGACGCACGAGGTACTGGTGAAGGGTGGGTTCACCACGACATTTCACTGAAAAGTAACACGTGGGCAGCTTTTTGGTGGACCAGAGGGACTCAACTGGTGACCTTCATCGGTGCTCCTTTGAGAACAGAAGTGACGCTTCCTCTAGGCCTAGTGCTGCAGAGGGCCATGCCAAATCATCAAAAAACAAAAGAAGCAGTCTCCTAGAACACTTGCCCGAACACATCTGAATGTGAAGGGGGAAAAGGAAGCAAAAGCAGAAGCCAAAGGAGAAAAAGAAGAAGAGGCAAACAAGGAGGAGGAGGAAGTGGAGGAGGAGGAGGAGAAAGAGGAGGAAGAGAGAGAGGAGGAGCATGAGGAGGAGGAGGAGGAGGAGGAGAGGAAGTTGGAGGAGGAGGAGCAAGAGGTAAAGTAGAGGAGAAAGGGAAGAATAAAAGAAGAGAAGAAGGAGGAGGAATAGGAAGAAGAAACAGAAGGAGAACAAGAAAAGAAAGAGGGAGGTCCATGCCACTGTAGCTGTCCTGGAGGATGTAGCTCAGGAAGACCTCAATGGGTGGTGACATACACAACGAGGGAGAAGGAGCCACCTGTCACCTCCCGATTAAAGGACAAACAACCAGGAAGTTTCTTATTGATGGGATCTTTCCTGCATGGGATCAAAACTTTGATCCGCCAACAGGCCTAGAGAAGCTACAGAGGACACAGGTGCAGGCCGAGCCTTGCCCTGAGGATGTCATCAGCCGACTGCAAGGGTTACCGAGCCCCAAGTCTGCAAGGCCAAGGCAGAGAAGGACACCTACCCCCCACACACCATCCCCCCCCCCCAAAAAAAAGAGCAAGGGAATAAACGCGGAGGAATTGGACACCAGGGAAAAGAGGTAATCAGCCACCCACGGCAATAGGGAGACAGGGCAGAAAGGGGAAGGGAAATGCCACTTTCTCCTCTCAGGGGTCAGCTAGATTTTCCTTAGGAAAAGTAATCCTGTTTTCCCTAACGGTATCCCGGCGCGCAGTCGACCCTGCCTTCCAGGCTGCTTCCGACCTCCCCAAACAGAGGTGGACGAAAAGTGAAGAAAGTGAAGACGACAAAAGTGAAGGGAGGAAAACTCCGAAAGTACACAAAGAATCAGAGTGAGCAATGAGGTTGAGACCGAACCAGAATGCAGAGTGCCCCAGGTGGACAGCGGGCAGCCCTGTGAGTGGCACACGGGAAAAGAGCCACCAGCAAGGAGAAAGCGTCAGCCCCTTAAGCCGGGGTCTGCACCGTGTCCGCACACAGGCCTGTTGGGCCAGGAGGCTGCTCTGCACCCTGCTGCCCACACCTCAACCCCATCCCGCACACTCCGTCAGCAAACATGGGGAAGCAAGGCGGAAAGCAACAAGAAAGGTGGACAAGAGGGAAGTCGAAAGCTGAAAAACTGCCCCCCCCCCCCGCCCCCCGAGACGACCGGCCCCGGGTGTGAATGAAGGTGTCTGCGCAGAAGCCTGTGAGTATGGGTGGGGATACGTGTATGTGCCCGAGGCCCTATGGAAGCACAGATGAAGACAGGAAAAAGTTGAGACGTGATGGGAGTTAAAAGTTAAAAACGAGGACCTCTGACACTCAGAGTCCCAGTGCCAACCCTGAAGATGCAGTCCAGATCTTCCTGCATTCTTTTCTTCTCGCGTGGTCCCTAGGCACGGCCGGAGGCGCACCCTGGTGCATGCTACCTACATATGAGAACAAACATCCGCATTTGTTGACAAGTGACAGAAAGGGGGTGACTCCTGTTCCATGGTCACGTGGGTCTTCTTCCCGGAAGGCCGTGAGAGTGCAGGCCCACGCACGACAATGACATTCCTCTTGTGAGAGTGGTTCACACACCCCTGAGTGTGGGAATCATTACCCGTGGGGTGAATTTTCTGTCCTGTGAAGCGCTGCTCATTCCCAGTGTGGCCTACACATCCAGGAAGATTTGTAACGAGCAAAGACAGAAAACACTTGCAATATTCGGAGAGCGTTGTGTTCCATGCTGCTGCCCAGGCACCCAGCGGCCTGAGTAGCATATGTAACCTTCAGCGCAACGCGGTCACGGCTTCGCATCCCAACGTAGGCACCGTATGATGGCCCGCCTCAGGCTTTCTTCTGTCTGCCTGGAGACCCTAAAGGGGCGGCGGAATTTGTCCTTGACCGTCTGGTGAGTTTTCCCCCGCCGAATATCCGGCAAGCACCAGGGTTTAGCTTGAGAGCCCAGTGAGCACTCCATCAAACCAAAGCACAGTAACCCCCCCCCCCACCGCCCACAAGCCCCTTCTCCCCCCCAAAACACTCAAGGCTCAACCTCCGCCTCCACACGCAGCACAGGAAATCAGACGGGCCCAGGCGAAAGGGGGCAGTCGGGGCCCTGGCTACCCATGCACTTGGGTAGAATGACCAAGATGCCTGGCAACTAAGTGGTGAGCCACCAGCTTCCAGGGAGCACGCATGCTCCGTCAGATATGCCAAGAGGCTCTCTCTCCAGGAGAGCCACCTCTGAAACCCACCCGGAATGCTCCTCCTAACCCTGTGCACGGATGAGTGCCTGGGTTCCAGAGAGAGAGAGGTAGCTGAAGGCCTCGGCCAGGACTCCGTCCCCTCCAGTCCCATCCCAAGAAACACCCGGCCCGACTCCCTGCAGCTCGATGGGTCAACAATGTGCGGATGCCTGCTGGACCTGGCTGCTTTCCATCCAACTTTGGTCGCTTCCCCAAGAGGAAGAGTGCTACCTAGGGACAAGTGTGGTGCGCACAAGCATGCAGCCTGGTCTCTTGCTCAGGCGGCCTGTGCAGATTTCCTAGAGGAATCTGCCGCGGCCCGCATGCAGACCCACACATCCACATATCCCTCCCCCTGTACCCCCTCGCACTGCCCGCAGTGCGACCTACCCCCACCATGCCACAGCCCTAAGGGTGGAATTTCTTCAGGTTCTCTGGTTCACCGGGAACCCTGCCCAGGAGAAGAATCCAGAGGGAAGAGGGGAGGCAGAGAACCCTCCTACTGTTGCAGGCTTGCCCAAAGTGACCACGTCGGTGGGCAGCCCTGCTGTAGGTGAGGTGGGTGCTCCTCGGCCGGTTTCTTTCGTTGTTTCTTCGCTTTGCGGGTTTTGCGTTTGTTTTATTCCGTTGGCAGCAAATGGAGAAAGACCAAGGCAAGGTGGGGGAAGGAAAAGACCTGACCGCCATTTGTGGAGCCACAGTGCCATCCAGCGGAAGGTGTTTCTGAACATGACAGCAGGCTGCAGGGACACTTGCCTTCTGCCAGGCACCCAGAAGAGCGAGGACCGCCGGGGCTGGGTGGACTCTCTCTAAGCCAGGGTTTCCCCGACCGGGGTTTAGAGCCCTAGAACGAAGCGTACCCGCCATTGGGACCCCTTGGAGAAGCAGCTACTCTAGAGGCCCCGAGACAGATCAGCCAGGCATCCCGAAGACCAGTCAGCCCACAGGGTGGAGCTGCCCCGGCAGCCATTTTGAGATACGCACAAGGGAAGCCACTGGCCGCTGACAGCCAGAGAATGGGGCCGTTTGCTCTGGTCTCTTTTGGGGGCCGTTCCGGGATGCCCTTGGCTGGGGCCACAGGGGGCCCAGAAAGCCTCTATCCCGTCTGGGAAATAAAAAAAGTTTCGGAGCGCTGAGTGTGGGGCGACCCATGTCTGGCAGTTCCTGGAGACTGCCAGGGGAAGCCACGGCGGGCCGCCCCGACTGCCCTTTCTTACACACAGCTGTGGAGCCAGGGCGCCATCCTGGGAATGAGCCCAGGCCAAGGGCCAGCGAGGAGTTCCTCTCCCGTCCGGCTTGAGTCTGGGGTCCCACACCACCCTCTCTTTTGCGCTCCTGGGCTTTCCCCAGTGCTTGTGCCCTACAGCCTCCGGTTTCCAGAAACAGTTTCCGCTTGATGGCAGTATGGCTCCACAAATGCCAACTACAACCACAACCCTGCCCCTCCAATCCGAGGGCCTCCGCCCTTTCTCTGTGAAAAAAACGAAAGAGGAAGGAGAAATAATAATAACAATAATAAGAAGAAGAAGAAGAAGAATTAAAAGACACGGAGAAGAGAAAGGAACCAGACACCTGGTCCCAGGTTGACCGCCACCAGACTTAGAGGACCCTAGGACCAAGGACCAGTAGGCTGGAGACCCTGCGAGAGTGCTGTGGAGGCTGCCAACCTCTGCCCTTCCTTTGGCCCTCTTCAGGGTTTTTGGCTCCCGCTGGTGCAGAAAGTAAAAGACAAAGGACACGTAATCATGGCCTCTGGGAAGGCACAGGAGGACTGGGATCACAGGGGTGCCGCCCCAGGACAAGGCGCGGGCCAGCCAGCTGACTTACACGAGGATTTGCCCCAGGACTGGGGGGCCTCCCAAGGCCCGGAGCTGCAGGCACATGGCAACAGGCAGCCACAGGGCTGTGGCAGGAGGCTCCCTCACAAGAGACACTCAGCAACACACTCAAATCTGAGTCTGCTCAGGCTGACCTGGCTTTCACACAGGGGAGGGTGGGAGGAGGGAGGCTCAGGGAGGCCTGAGAAGGCCACCCCGTGCCACAGATACTCATAGCATCACACAGAGCCAAGACTCCAAGGGGACTTTCTCTGTCCCTACTCCAAAGTGGGGTCCCTTTTCAAGCAGCATGACCCAGGATGCTCCAGTTTCACACCTGCTGCTTGGCCCTATCTGATAACAGACTTCCGCATTCATTCTCAGGAGAAGGTCCTAGTTGCCCAATAAATGGCATGAAGACGCAGGACCGCAGGACCGGAGCCAGGAATGCTGGTCTGTCTCCCGTTCCGCTTTGCACGTTTAGAGCCAGTGCAGAAGAGATCGTGGGCACTTTCGAGCCAGTGGTGGTGTGTACGTGTCTGTGTCCGATAATGCTTGAGCTCACACCCCTTTGGCAGTATGAGCTTACGTGTGTGTGCGTGCGCGCGCGCGCCCGAATGTGTTTGTGTATGTATGTGTGTGTCCACTTGGGCGTGTTTAACTTGTGTGTTTGTGTCTGCGTGTGCATGTGTCTCTGTGTGCGCGTGTATTTCAGTCTGGGTTGCGGAATCTCTCATGATTGCGTGCACGTGTATCTGCCTCTGCGGTGTGTGGGTGCCTGCCCGTGTGACTGACAGTGGGCAAATGAACACGTGGCAGAGACACCTGCCTGCACACACTGAAATCCGGATCGATGTGTTCACACGGCTTCACTAGACAAAAAGGACACAGGGGAAAACTTGCCAAAGCTCCTAATGGCTCGGGAAGGCAC
This sequence comes from Macaca fascicularis, assembly GCF_037993035.2. Lineage (NCBI taxonomy): Eukaryota > Metazoa > Chordata > Mammalia > Primates > Cercopithecidae > Macaca > Macaca fascicularis. The sequence continues at coordinate 56,793,869 of NC_088395.1, read as the reverse complement.
ACTCAGAGCATCCACAAGGAGAATAGGGAATAACGGCGACGCACGAGGTACTGGTGAAGGGTGGGTTCACCACGACATTTCACTGAAAAGTAACACGTGGGCAGCTTTTTGGTGGACCAGAGGGACTCAACTGGTGACCTTCATCGGTGCTCCTTTGAGAACAGAAGTGACGCTTCCTCTAGGCCTAGTGCTGCAGAGGGCCATGCCAAATCATCAAAAAACAAAAGAAGCAGTCTCCTAGAACACTTGCCCGAACACATCTGAATGTGAAGGGGGAAAAGGAAGCAAAAGCAGAAGCCAAAGGAGAAAAAGAAGAAGAGGCAAACAAGGAGGAGGAGGAAGTGGAGGAGGAGGAGGAGAAAGAGGAGGAAGAGAGAGAGGAGGAGCATGAGGAGGAGGAGGAGGAGGAGGAGAGGAAGTTGGAGGAGGAGGAGCAAGAGGTAAAGTAGAGGAGAAAGGGAAGAATAAAAGAAGAGAAGAAGGAGGAGGAATAGGAAGAAGAAACAGAAGGAGAACAAGAAAAGAAAGAGGGAGGTCCATGCCACTGTAGCTGTCCTGGAGGATGTAGCTCAGGAAGACCTCAATGGGTGGTGACATACACAACGAGGGAGAAGGAGCCACCTGTCACCTCCCGATTAAAGGACAAACAACCAGGAAGTTTCTTATTGATGGGATCTTTCCTGCATGGGATCAAAACTTTGATCCGCCAACAGGCCTAGAGAAGCTACAGAGGACACAGGTGCAGGCCGAGCCTTGCCCTGAGGATGTCATCAGCCGACTGCAAGGGTTACCGAGCCCCAAGTCTGCAAGGCCAAGGCAGAGAAGGACACCTACCCCCCACACACCATCCCCCCCCCCCAAAAAAAAGAGCAAGGGAATAAACGCGGAGGAATTGGACACCAGGGAAAAGAGGTAATCAGCCACCCACGGCAATAGGGAGACAGGGCAGAAAGGGGAAGGGAAATGCCACTTTCTCCTCTCAGGGGTCAGCTAGATTTTCCTTAGGAAAAGTAATCCTGTTTTCCCTAACGGTATCCCGGCGCGCAGTCGACCCTGCCTTCCAGGCTGCTTCCGACCTCCCCAAACAGAGGTGGACGAAAAGTGAAGAAAGTGAAGACGACAAAAGTGAAGGGAGGAAAACTCCGAAAGTACACAAAGAATCAGAGTGAGCAATGAGGTTGAGAGCGAACCAGAATGCAGAGTGCCCCAGGTGGACAGCTGGCAGCCCTGTGAGTGGCACACGGGAAAAGAGCCACCAGCAAGGAGAAAGCGTCAGCCCCTTAAGCCGGGGTCTGCACCGTGTCCGCACACAGGCCTGTTGGGCCAGGAGGCTGCTCTGCACCCTGCTGCCCACACCTCAACCCCATCCCGCACACTCCGTCAGCAAACATGGGGAAGCAAGGCGGAAAGCAACAAGAAAGGTGGACAAGAGGGAAGTCGAAAGCTGAAAAACTGCCCCCCCCCCGCCGCCCCCCGAGACGACCGGCCCCGGGTGTGAATGAAGGTGTCTGCGCAGAAGCCTGTGAGTATGGGTGGGGATACGTGTATGTGCCCGAGGCCCTATGGAAGCACAGATGAAGACAGGAAAAAGTTGAGACGTGATGGGAGTTAAAAGTTAAAAACGAGGACCTCTGACACTCAGAGTCCCAGTGCCAACCCTGAAGATGCAGTCCAGATCTTCCTGCATTCTTTTCTTCTCGCGTGGTCCCTAGGCACGGCCGGAGGCGCACCCTGGTGCATGCTACCTACATATGAGAACAAACATCCGCATTTGTTGACAAGTGACAGAAAGGGGGTGACTCCTGTTCCATGGTCACGTGGGTCTTCTTCCCGGAAGGCCGTGAGAGTGCAGGCCCACGCACGACAATGACATTCCTCTTGTGAGAGTGGTTCACACACCCCTGAGTGTGGGAATCATTACCCGTGGGGTGAATTTTCTGTCCTGTGAAGCGATGCTCATTCCCAGTGTGGCCTACACATCCAGGAAGATTTGTAACGAGCAAAGACAGAAAACACTTGCAATATTCGGAGAGCGTTGTGTTCCATGCTGCTGCCCAGGCACCCAGCGGCCTGAGTAGCATATGTAACCTTCAGCGCAACGCGGTCACGGCTTCGCATCCCAACGTAGGCACCGTATGATGGCCCGCCTCAGGCTTTCTTCTGTCTGCCTGGAGACCCTAAAGGGGCGGCGGAATTTGTCCTTGACCATCTCGTGAGTTTTCCCCCGCCGAATATCCGGCAAGCACCAGGGTTTAGCTTGAGAGCCCAGTGAGCACTCCATCAAACCAAAGCACAGTAACCCCCCCCCCCCCACCGCCCACAAGCCCCTTCTCCCCACAAAACACTCAAGGCTCAACCTCCGCCTCCACACGCAGCACAGGAAATCAGACGGGCCCAGGCGAAAGGGGGCAGTCGGGGCCCTGGCTACCCATGCACTTGGGTAGAATGACCAAGATGCCTGGCAACTAAGTGGTGAGCCACCAGCTTCCAGGGAGCACGCATGCTCCGTCAGATATGCCAAGAGGCTCTCTCTCCAGGAGAGCCACCTCTGAAACCCACCCGGAATGCTCCTCCTAACCCTGTGCACGGATGAGTGCCTGGGTTCCAGAGAGAGAGAGGTAGCTGAAGGCCTCGGCCAGGACTCCGTCCCCTCCAGTCCCATCCCAAGAAACACCCGGCCCGACTCCCTGCAGCTCGATGGGTCAACAATGTGCGGATGCCTGCTGGACCTGGCTGCTTTCCATCCAACTTTGGTCGCTTCCCCAAGAGGAAGAGTGCTACCTAGGGACAAGTGTGGTGCGCACAAGCATGCAGCCTGGTCTCTTGCTCAGGCGGCCTGTGCAGATTTCCTAGAGGAATCTGCCGCGGCCCGCATGCAGACCCACACATCCACATATCCCTCCCCCTGTACCCCCTCGCACTGCCCGCAGTGCGACCTACCCCCACCATGCCACAGCCCTAAGGGTGGAATTTCTTCAGGTTCTCTGGTTCACCGGGAACCCTGCCCAGGAGAAGAATCCAGAGGGAAGAGGGGAGGCAGAGAACCCTCCTACTGTTGCAGGCTTGCCCAAAGTGACCACGTCGGTGGGCAGCCCTGCTGTAGGTGAGGTGGGTGCTCCTCGGCCGGTTTCTTTCGTTGTTTCTTCGCTTTGCGGGTTTTGCGTTTGTTTTATTCCGTTGGCAGCAAATGGAGAAAGACCAAGGCAAGGTGGGGGAAGGAAAAGACCTGACCGCCATTTGTGGAGCCACAGTGCCATCCAGCGGAAGGTGTTTCTGAACATGACAGCAGGCTGCAGGGACACTTGCCTTCTGCCAGGCACCCAGAAGAGCGAGGACCGCCGGGGCTGGGTGGACTCTCTCTAAGCCAGGGTTTCCCCGACCGGGGCTTAGAGCCCTAGAACGAAGCGTACCCGCCATTGGGACCCCTTGGAGAAGCAGCTACTCTAGAGGCCCCGAGACAGATCAGCCAGGCATCCCGAAGACCAGTCAGCCCACAGGGTGGAGCTGCCCCGGCAGCCATTTTGAGATACGCACAAGGGAAGCCACTGGCCGCTGACAGCCAGAGAATGGGGCCGTTTGCTCTGGTCTCTTTTGGGGGCCGTTCCGGGATGCCCTTGGCTGGGGCCACAGGGGGCCCAGAAAGCCTCTATCCCGTCTGGGAAATAAAAAAAGTTTCGGAGCGCTGAGTGTGGGGCGACCCATGTCTGGCAGTTCCTGGAGACTGCCAGGGGAAGCCACGGCGGGCCGCCCCGACTGCCCTTTCTTACACACAGCTGTGGAGCCAGGGCGCCATCCTGGGAATGAGCCCAGGCCAAGGGCCAGCGAGGAGTTCCTCTCCCGTCCGGCTTGAGTCTGGGGTCCCACACCACCCTCTCTTTTGCGCTCCTGGGCTTTCCCCAGTGCTTGTGCCCTACAGCCTCCGGTTTCCAGAAACAGTTTCCGCTTGATGGCAGTATGGCTCCACAAATGCCAACTACAACCACAACCCTGCCCCTCCAATCCGAGGGCCTCCGCCCTTTCTCTGTGAAAAAAACGAAAGAGGAAGGAGAAATAATAATAACAATAATAAGAAGAAGAAGAAGAAGAATTAAAAGACACGGAGAAGAGAAAGGAACCAGACACCTGGTCCCAGGTTGACCGCCACCAGACTTAGAGGACCCTAGGACCAAGGACCAGTAGGCTGGAGACCCTGCGAGAGTGCTGTGGAGGCTGCCAACCTCTGCCCTTCCTTTGGCCCTCTTCAGGGTTTTTGGCTCCCGCTGGTGCAGAAAGTAAAAGACAAAGGACACGTAATCATGGCCTCTGGGAAGGCACAGGAGGACTGGGATCACAGGGGTGCCGCCCCAGGACAAGGCGCGGGCCAGCCAGCTGACTTACACGAGGATTTGCCCCAGGACTGGGGGGCCTCCCAAGGCCCGGAGCTGCAGGCACATGGCAACAGGCAGCCACAGGGCTGTGGCAGGAGGCTCCCTCACAAGAGACACTCAGCAACACACTCAAATCTGAGTCTGCTCAGGCTGACCTGGCTTTCACACAGGGGAGGGTGGGAGGAGGGAGGCTCAGGGAGGCCTGAGAAGGCCACCCCGTGCCACAGATACTCATAGCATCACACAGAGCCAAGACTCCAAGGGGACTTTCTCTGTCCCTACTCCAAAGTGGGGTCCCTTTTCAAGCAGCATGACCCAGGATGCTCCAGTTTCACACCTGCTGCTTGGCCCTATCTGATAACAGACTTCCGCATTCATTCTCAGGAGAAGGTCCTAGTTGCCCAATAAATGGCATGAAGACGCAGGACCGCAGGACCGGAGCCAGGAATGCTGGTCTGTCTCCCGTTCCGCTTTGCACGTTTAGAGCCAGTGCAGAAGAGATCGTGGGCACTTTCGAGCCAGTGGTGGTGTGTACGTGTCTGTGTCCGATAATGCTTGAGCTCACACCCCTTTGGCAGTATGAGCTTACGTGTGTGTGCGTGCGCGCGCGCGCCCGAATGTGTTTGTGTATGTATGTGTGTGTCCACTTGGGCGTGTTTAACTTGTGTGTTTGTGTCTGCGTGTGCATGTGTCTCTGTGTGCGCGTGTATTTCAGTCTGGGTTGCGGAATCTCTCATGATTGCGTGCACGTGTATCTGCCTCTGCGGTGTGTGGGTGCCTGCCCGTGTGACTGACAGTGGGCAAATGAACACGTGGCAGAGACACCTGCCTGCACACACTGAAATCCGGATCGATGTGTTCACACGGCTTCACTAGACAAAAAGGACACAGGGGAAAACTTGCCAAAGCTCCTAATGGCTCGGGAAGGCACACTCAGAGCATCCACAAGGAGAATAGGGAATAACGGCGACGCACGAGGTACTGGTGAAGGGTGGGTTCACCACGACATTTCACTGAAAAGTAACACGTGGGCAGCTTTTTGGTGGACCAGAGGGACTCAACTGGTGACCTTCATCGGTGCTCCTTTGAGAACAGAAGTGACGCTTCCTCTAGGCCTAGTGCTGCAGAGGGCCATGCCAAATCATCAAAAAACAAAAGAAGCAGTCTCCTAGAACACTTGCCCGAACACATCTGAATGTGAAGGGGGAAAAGGAAGCAAAAGCAGAAGCCAAAGGAGAAAAAGAAGAAGAGGCAAACAAGGAGGAGGAGGAAGTGGAGGAGGAGGAGGAGAAAGAGGAGGAAGAGAGAGAGGAGGAGCATGAGGAGGAGGAGGAGGAGGAGGAGAGGAAGTTGGAGGAGGAGGAGCAAGAGGTAAAGTAGAGGAGAAAGGGAAGAATAAAAGAAGAGAAGAAGGAGGAGGAATAGGAAGAAGAAACAGAAGGAGAACAAGAAAAGAAAGAGGGAGGTCCATGCCACTGTAGCTGTCCTGGAGGATGTAGCTCAGGAAGACCTCAATGGGTGGTGACATACACAACGAGGGAGAAGGAGCCACCTGTCACCTCCCGATTAAAGGACAAACAACCAGGAAGTTTCTTATTGATGGGATCTTTCCTGCATGGGATCAAAACTTTGATCCGCCAACAGGCCTAGAGAAGCTACAGAGGACACAGGTGCAGGCCGAGCCTTGCCCTGAGGATGTCATCAGCCGACTGCAAGGGTTACCGAGCCCCAAGTCTGCAAGGCCAAGGCAGAGAAGGACACCTACCCCCCACACACCATCCCCCCCCCCCAAAAAAAAGAGCAAGGGAATAAACGCGGAGGAATTGGACACCAGGGAAAAGAGGTAATCAGCCACCCACGGCAATAGGGAGACAGGGCAGAAAGGGGAAGGGAAATGCCACTTTCTCCTCTCAGGGGTCAGCTAGATTTTCCTTAGGAAAAGTAATCCTGTTTTCCCTAACGGTATCCCGGCGCGCAGTCGACCCTGCCTTCCAGGCTGCTTCCGACCTCCCCAAACAGAGGTGGACGAAAAGTGAAGAAAGTGAAGACGACAAAAGTGAAGGGAGGAAAACTCCGAAAGTACACAAAGAATCAGAGTGAGCAATGAGGTTGAGACCGAACCAGAATGCAGAGTGCCCCAGGTGGACAGCGGGCAGCCCTGTGAGTGGCACACGGGAAAAGAGCCACCAGCAAGGAGAAAGCGTCAGCCCCTTAAGCCGGGGTCTGCACCGTGTCCGCACACAGGCCTGTTGGGCCAGGAGGCTGCTCTGCACCCTGCTGCCCACACCTCAACCCCATCCCGCACACTCCGTCAGCAAACATGGGGAAGCAAGGCGGAAAGCAACAAGAAAGGTGGACAAGAGGGAAGTCGAAAGCTGAAAAACTGCCCCCCCCCCCCGCCCCCCGAGACGACCGGCCCCGGGTGTGAATGAAGGTGTCTGCGCAGAAGCCTGTGAGTATGGGTGGGGATACGTGTATGTGCCCGAGGCCCTATGGAAGCACAGATGAAGACAGGAAAAAGTTGAGACGTGATGGGAGTTAAAAGTTAAAAACGAGGACCTCTGACACTCAGAGTCCCAGTGCCAACCCTGAAGATGCAGTCCAGATCTTCCTGCATTCTTTTCTTCTCGCGTGGTCCCTAGGCACGGCCGGAGGCGCACCCTGGTGCATGCTACCTACATATGAGAACAAACATCCGCATTTGTTGACAAGTGACAGAAAGGGGGTGACTCCTGTTCCATGGTCACGTGGGTCTTCTTCCCGGAAGGCCGTGAGAGTGCAGGCCCACGCACGACAATGACATTCCTCTTGTGAGAGTGGTTCACACACCCCTGAGTGTGGGAATCATTACCCGTGGGGTGAATTTTCTGTCCTGTGAAGCGCTGCTCATTCCCAGTGTGGCCTACACATCCAGGAAGATTTGTAACGAGCAAAGACAGAAAACACTTGCAATATTCGGAGAGCGTTGTGTTCCATGCTGCTGCCCAGGCACCCAGCGGCCTGAGTAGCATATGTAACCTTCAGCGCAACGCGGTCACGGCTTCGCATCCCAACGTAGGCACCGTATGATGGCCCGCCTCAGGCTTTCTTCTGTCTGCCTGGAGACCCTAAAGGGGCGGCGGAATTTGTCCTTGACCGTCTGGTGAGTTTTCCCCCGCCGAATATCCGGCAAGCACCAGGGTTTAGCTTGAGAGCCCAGTGAGCACTCCATCAAACCAAAGCACAGTAACCCCCCCCCCCACCGCCCACAAGCCCCTTCTCCCCCCCAAAACACTCAAGGCTCAACCTCCGCCTCCACACGCAGCACAGGAAATCAGACGGGCCCAGGCGAAAGGGGGCAGTCGGGGCCCTGGCTACCCATGCACTTGGGTAGAATGACCAAGATGCCTGGCAACTAAGTGGTGAGCCACCAGCTTCCAGGGAGCACGCATGCTCCGTCAGATATGCCAAGAGGCTCTCTCTCCAGGAGAGCCACCTCTGAAACCCACCCGGAATGCTCCTCCTAACCCTGTGCACGGATGAGTGCCTGGGTTCCAGAGAGAGAGAGGTAGCTGAAGGCCTCGGCCAGGACTCCGTCCCCTCCAGTCCCATCCCAAGAAACACCCGGCCCGACTCCCTGCAGCTCGATGGGTCAACAATGTGCGGATGCCTGCTGGACCTGGCTGCTTTCCATCCAACTTTGGTCGCTTCCCCAAGAGGAAGAGTGCTACCTAGGGACAAGTGTGGTGCGCACAAGCATGCAGCCTGGTCTCTTGCTCAGGCGGCCTGTGCAGATTTCCTAGAGGAATCTGCCGCGGCCCGCATGCAGACCCACACATCCACATATCCCTCCCCCTGTACCCCCTCGCACTGCCCGCAGTGCGACCTACCCCCACCATGCCACAGCCCTAAGGGTGGAATTTCTTCAGGTTCTCTGGTTCACCGGGAACCCTGCCCAGGAGAAGAATCCAGAGGGAAGAGGGGAGGCAGAGAACCCTCCTACTGTTGCAGGCTTGCCCAAAGTGACCACGTCGGTGGGCAGCCCTGCTGTAGGTGAGGTGGGTGCTCCTCGGCCGGTTTCTTTCGTTGTTTCTTCGCTTTGCGGGTTTTGCGTTTGTTTTATTCCGTTGGCAGCAAATGGAGAAAGACCAAGGCAAGGTGGGGGAAGGAAAAGACCTGACCGCCATTTGTGGAGCCACAGTGCCATCCAGCGGAAGGTGTTTCTGAACATGACAGCAGGCTGCAGGGACACTTGCCTTCTGCCAGGCACCCAGAAGAGCGAGGACTGCCGGGGCTGGGTGGACTCTCTCTAAGCCAGGGTTTCCCCGACCGGGGTTTAGAGCCCTAGAACGAAGCGTACCCGCCATTGGGACCCCTTGGAGAAGCAGCTACTCTAGAGGCCCCGAGACAGATCAGCCAGGCATCCCGAAGACCAGTCAGCCCACAGGGTGGAGCTGCCCCGGCAGCCATTTTGAGATACGCACAAGGGAAGCCACTGGCCGCTGACAGCCAGAGAATGGGGCCGTTTGCTCTGGTCTCTTTTGGGGGCCGTTCCGGGATGCCCTTGGCTGGGGCCACAGGGGGCCCAGAAAGCCTCTATCCCGTCTGGGAAATAAAAAAAGTTTCGGAGCGCTGAGTGTGGGGCGACCCATGTCTGGCAGTTCCTGGAGACTGCCAGGGGAAGCCACGGCGGGCCGCCCCGACTGCCCTTTCTTACACACAGCTGTGGAGCCAGGGCGCCATCCTGGGAATGAGCCCAGGCCAAGGGCCAGCGAGGAGTTCCTCTCCCGTCCGGCTTGAGTCTGGGGTCCCACACCACCCTCTCTTTTGCGCTCCTGGGCTTTCCCCAGTGCTTGTGCCCTACAGCCTCCGGTTTCCAGAAACAGTTTCCGCTTGATGGCAGTATGGCTCCACAAATGCCAACTACAACCACAACCCTGCCCCTCCAATCCGAGGGCCTCCGCCCTTTCTCTGTGAAAAAAACGAAAGAGGAAGGAGAAATAATAATAACAATAATAAGAAGAAGAAGAAGAAGAATTAAAAGACACGGAGAAGAGAAAGGAACCAGACACCTGGTCCCAGGTTGACCGCCACCAGACTTAGAGGACCCTAGGACCAAGGACCAGTAGGCTGGAGACCCTGCGAGAGTGCTGTGGAGGCTGCCAACCTCTGCCCTTCCTTTGGCCCTCTTCAGGGTTTTTGGCTCCCGCTGGTGCAGAAAGTAAAAGACAAAGGACACGTAATCATGGCCTCTGGGAAGGCACAGGAGGACTGGGATCACAGGGGTGCCGCCCCAGGACAAGGCGCGGGCCAGCCAGCTGACTTACACGAGGATTTGCCCCAGGACTGGGGGGCCTCCCAAGGCCCGGAGCTGCAGGCACATGGCAACAGGCAGCCACAGGGCTGTGGCAGGAGGCTCCCTCACAAGAGACACTCAGCAACACACTCAAATCTGAGTCTGCTCAGGCTGACCTGGCTTTCACACAGGGGAGGGTGGGAGGAGGGAGGCTCAGGGAGGCCTGAGAAGGCCACCCCGTGCCACAGATACTCATAGCATCACACAGAGCCAAGACTCCAAGGGGACTTTCTCTGTCCCTACTCCAAAGTGGGGTCCCTTTTCAAGCAGCATGACCCAGGATGCTCCAGTTTCACACCTGCTGCTTGGCCCTATCTGATAACAGACTTCCGCATTCATTCTCAGGAGAAGGTCCTAGTTGCCCAATAAATGGCATGAAGACGCAGGACCGCAGGACCGGAGCCAGGAATGCTGGTCTGTCTCCCGTTCCGCTTTGCACGTTTAGAGCCAGTGCAGAAGAGATCGTGGGCACTTTCGAGCCAGTGGTGGTGTGTACGTGTCTGTGTCCGATAATGCTTGAGCTCACACCCCTTTGGCAGTATGAGCTTACGTGTGTGTGCGTGCGCGCGCGCGCCCGAATGTGTTTGTGTATGTATGTGTGTGTCCACTTGGGCGTGTTTAACTTGTGTGTTTGTGTCTGCGTGTGCATGTGTCTCTGTGTGCGCGTGTATTTCAGTCTGGGTTGCGGAATCTCTCATGATTGCGTGCACGTGTATCTGCCTCTGCGGTGTGTGGGTGCCTGCCCGTGTGACTGACAGTGGGCAAATGAACACGTGGCAGAGACACCTGCCTGCACACACTGAAATCCGGATCGATGTGTTCACACGGCTTCACTAGACAAAAAGGACACAGGGGAAAACTTGCCAAAGCTCCTAATGGCTCGGGAAGGCACACTCAGAGCATCCACAAGGAGAATAGGGAATAACGGCGACGCACGAGGTACTGGTGAAGGGTGGGTTCACCACGACATTTCACTGAAAAGTAACACGTGGGCAGCTTTTTGGTGGACCAGAGGGACTCAACTGGTGACCTTCATCGGTGCTCCTTTGAGAACAGAAGTGACGCTTCCTCTAGGCCTAGTGCTGCAGAGGGCCATGCCAAATCATCAAAAAACAAAAGAAGCAGTCTCCTAGAACACTTGCCCGAACACATCTGAATGTGAAGGGGGAAAAGGAAGCAAAAGCAGAAGCCAAAGGAGAAAAAGAAGAAGAGGCAAACAAGGAGGAGGAGGAAGTGGAGGAGGAGGAGGAGAAAGAGGAGGAAGAGAGAGAGGAGGAGCATGAGGAGGAGGAGGAGGAGGAGGAGAGGAAGTTGGAGGAGGAGGAGCAAGAGGTAAAGTAGAGGAGAAAGGGAAGAATAAAAGAAGAGAAGAAGGAGGAGGAATAGGAAGAAGAAACAGAAGGAGAACAAGAAAAGAAAGAGGGAGGTCCATGCCACTGTAGCTGTCCTGGAGGATGTAGCTCAGGAAGACCTCAATGGGTGGTGACATACACAACGAGGGAGAAGGAGCCACCTGTCACCTCCCGATTAAAGGACAAACAACCAGGAAGTTTCTTATTGATGGGATCTTTCCTGCATGGGATCAAAACTTTGATCCGCCAACAGGCCTAGAGAAGCTACAGAGGACACAGGTGCAGGCCGAGCCTTGCCCTGAGGATGTCATCAGCCGACTGCAAGGGTTACCGAGCCCCAAGTCTGCAAGGCCAAGGCAGAGAAGGACACCTACCCCCCACACACCATCCCCCCCCCCCAAAAAAAAGAGCAAGGGAATAAACGCGGAGGAATTGGACACCAGGGAAAAGAGGTAATCAGCCACCCACGGCAATAGGGAGACAGGGCAGAAAGGGGAAGGGAAATGCCACTTTCTCCTCTCAGGGGTCAGCTAGATTTTCCTTAGGAAAAGTAATCCTGTTTTCCCTAACGGTATCCCGGCGCGCAGTCGACCCTGCCTTCCAGGCTGCTTCCGACCTCCCCAAACAGAGGTGGACGAAAAGTGAAGAAAGTGAAGACGACAAAAGTGAAGGGAGGAAAACTCCGAAAGTACACAAAGAATCAGAGTGAGCAATGAGGTTGAGAGCGAACCAGAATGCAGAGTGCCCCAGGTGGACAGCTGGCAGCCCTGTGAGTGGCACACGGGAAAAGAGCCACCAGCAAGGAGAAAGCGTCAGCCCCTTAAGCCGGGGTCTGCACCGTGTCCGCACACAGGCCTGTTGGGCCAGGAGGCTGCTCTGCACCCTGCTGCCCACACCTCAACCCCATCCCGCACACTCCGTCAGCAAACATGGGGAAGCAAGGCGGAAAGCAACAAGAAAGGTGGACAAGAGGGAAGTCGAAAGCTGAAAAACTGCCCCCCCCCCGCCGCCCCCCGAGACGACCGGCCCCGGGTGTGAATGAAGGTGTCTGCGCAGAAGCCTGTGAGTATGGGTGGGGATACGTGTATGTGCCCGAGGCCCTATGGAAGCACAGATGAAGACAGGAAAAAGTTGAGACGTGATGGGAGTTAAAAGTTAAAAACGAGGACCTCTGACACTCAGAGTCCCAGTGCCAACCCTGAAGATGCAGTCCAGATCTTCCTGCATTCTTTTCTTCTCGCGTGGTCCCTAGGCACGGCCGGAGGCGCACCCTGGTGCATGCTACCTACATATGAGAACAAACATCCGCATTTGTTGACAAGTGACAGAAAGGGGGTGACTCCTGTTCCATGGTCACGTGGGTCTTCTTCCCGGAAGGCCGTGAGAGTGCAGGCCCACGCACGACAATGACATTCCTCTTGTGAGAGTGGTTCACACACCCCTGAGTGTGGGAATCATTACCCGTGGGGTGAATTTTCTGTCCTGTGAAGCGCTGCTCATTCCCAGTGTGGCCTACACATCCAGGAAGATTTGTAACGAGCAAAGACAGAAAACACTTGCAATATTCGGAGAGCGTTGTGTTCCATGCTGCTGCCCAGGCACCCAGCGGCCTGAGTAGCATATGTAACCTTCAGCGCAACGCGGTCACGGCTTCGCATCCCAACGTAGGCACCGTATGATGGCCCGCCTCAGGCTTTCTTCTGTCTGCCTGGAGACCCTAAAGGGGCGGCGGAATTTGTCCTTGACCGTCTGGTGAGTTTTCCCCCGCCGAATATCCGGCAAGCACCAGGGTTTAGCTTGAGAGCCCAGTGAGCACTCCATCAAACCAAAGCACAGTAACCCCCCCCCCCCCCACCGCCCACAAGCCCCTTCTCCCCCCAAAACACTCAAGGCTCAACCTCCGCCTCCACACGCAGCACAGGAAATCAGACGGGCCCAGGCGAAAGGGGGCAGTCGGGGCCCTGGCTACCCATGCACTTGGGTAGAATGACCAAGATGCCTGGCAACTAAGTGGTGAGCCACCAGCTTCCAGGGAGCACGCATGCTCCGTCAGATATGCCAAGAGGCTCTCTCTCCAGGAGAGCCACCTCTGAAACCCACCCGGAATGCTCCTCCTAACCCTGTGCACGGATGAGTGCCTGGGTTCCAGAGAGAGAGAGGTAGCTGAAGGCCTCGGCCAGGACTCCGTCCCCTCCAGTCCCATCCCAAGAAACACCCGGCCCGACTCCCTGCAGCTCGATGGGTCAACAATGTGCGGATGCCTGCTGGACCTGGCTGCTTTCCATCCAACTTTGGTCGCTTCCCCAAGAGGAAGAGTGCTACCTAGGGACAAGTGTGGTGCGCACAAGCATGCAGCCTGGTCTCTTGCTCAGGCGGCCTGTGCAGATTTCCTAGAGGAATCTGCCGCGGCCCGCATGCAGACCCACACATCCACATATCCCTCCCCCTGTACCCCCTCGCACTGCCCGCAGTGCGACCTACCCCCACCATGCCACAGCCCTAAGGGTGGAATTTCTTCAGGTTCTCTGGTTCACCGGGAACCCTGCCCAGGAGAAGAATCCAGAGGGAAGAGGGGAGGCAGAGAACCCTCCTACTGTTGCAGGCTTGCCCAAAGTGACCACGTCGGTGGGCAGCCCTGCTGTAGGTGAGGTGGGTGCTCCTCGGCCGGTTTCTTTCGTTGTTTCTTCGCTTTGCGGGTTTTGCGTTTGTTTTATTCCGTTGGCAGCAAATGGAGAAAGACCAAGGCAAGGTGGGGGAAGGAAAAGACCTGACCGCCATTTGTGGAGCCACAGTGCCATCCAGCGGAAGGTGTTTCTGAACATGACAGCAGGCTGCAGGGACACTTGCCTTCTGCCAGGCACCCAGAAGAGCGAGGACTGCCGGGGCTGGGTGGACTCTCTCTAAGCCAGGGTTTCCCCGACCGGGGTTTAGAGCCCTAGAACGAAGCGTACCCGCCATTGGGACCCCTTGGAGAAGCAGCTACTCTAGAGGCCCCGAGACAGATCAGCCAGGCATCCCGAAGACCAGTCAGCCCACAGGGTGGAGCTGCCCCGGCAGCCATTTTGAGATACGCACAAGGGAAGCCACTGGCCGCTGACAGCCAGAGAATGGGGCCGTTTGCTCTGGTCTCTTTTGGGGGCCGTTCCGGGATGCCCTTGGCTGGGGCCACAGGGGGCCCAGAAAGCCTCTATCCCGTCTGGGAAATAAAAAAAGTTTCGGAGCGCTGAGTGTGGGGCGACCCATGTCTGGCAGTTCCTGGAGACTGCCAGGGGAAGCCACGGCGGGCCGCCCCGACTGCCCTTTCTTACACACAGCTGTGGAGCCAGGGCGCCATCCTGGGAATGAGCCCAGGCCAAGGGCCAGCGAGGAGTTCCTCTCCCGTCCGGCTTGAGTCTGGGGTCCCACACCACCCTCTCTTTTGCGCTCCTGGGCTTTCCCCAGTGCTTGTGCCCTACAGCCTCCGGTTTCCAGAAACAGTTTCCGCTTGATGGCAGTATGGCTCCACAAATGCCAACTACAACCACAACCCTGCCCCTCCAATCCGAGGGCCTCCGCCCTTTCTCTGTGAAAAAAACGAAAGAGGAAGGAGAAATAATAATAACAATAATTATAATAATAATAATAATAATAAGAAGAAGAAGAAGAAGAAGAAGAAGAAGAAGAAGAAGAAGAAGAAGAAGAATTAAAAGACACGGAGAAGAGAAAGGAACCAGACACCTGGTCCCAGGTTGACCGCCACCAGACTTAGAGGACCCTAGGACCAAGGACCAGTAGGCTGGAGACCCTGCGAGAGTGCTGTGGAGGCTGCCAACCTCTGCCCTTCCTTTGGCCCTCTTCAGGGTTTTTGGCTCCCGCTGGTGCAGAAAGTAAAAGACAAAGGACACGTAATCATGGCCTCTGGGAAGGCACAGGAGGACTGGGATCACAGGGGTGCCGCCCCAGGACAAGGCGCGGGCCAGCCAGCTGACTTACACGAGGATTTGCCCCAGGACTGGGGGGCCTCCCAAGGCC
Source organism: Macaca fascicularis (assembly GCF_037993035.2). Lineage (NCBI taxonomy): Eukaryota > Metazoa > Chordata > Mammalia > Primates > Cercopithecidae > Macaca > Macaca fascicularis. Next base: position 56,778,804 of record NC_088395.1, on the reverse strand, counting down.
CGGAGCTGCAGGTAGTGTCTACCACCTCGGGATGGCACATGGCTACAGGCAGCCACAGGGCTGTGGCAGGAGGCTCCCTCACAAGAGACACTCAGCAACACACTCAAATCTGAGTCTGCTCAGGCTGACCTGGCTTTCACACAGGGGAGGGTGGGAGGAGGGAGGCTCAGGGAGGCCTGAGAAGGCCACCCCGTGCCACAGATACTCATAGCATCACACAGAGCCAAGACTCCAAGGGGACTTTCTCTGTCCCTACTCCAAAGTGGGGTCCCTTTTCAAGCAGCATGACCCAGGATGCTCCAGTTTCACACCTGCTGCTTGGCCCTATCTGATAACAGACTTCCGCATTCATTCTCAGGAGAAGGTCCTAGTTGCCCAATAAATGGCATGAAGACGCAGGACCGCAGGACCGGAGCCAGGAATGCTGGTCTGTCTCCCGTTCCGCTTTGCACGTTTAGAGCCAGTGCAGAAGAGATCGTGGGCACTTTCGAGCCAGTGGTGGTGTGTACGTGTCTGTGTCCGATAATGCTTGAGCTCACACCCCTTTGGCAGTATGAGCTTACGTGTGTGTGCGTGTGCGCGCGCGCCCGAATGTGTTTGTGTATGTATGTGTGTGTCCACTTGGGCGTGTTTAACTTGTGTGTTTGTGTCTGCGTGTGCATGTGTCTCTGTGTGCGCGTGTATTTCAGTCTGGGTTGCGGAATCTCTCATGATTGCGTGCACGTGTATCTGCCTCTGCGGTGTGTGGGTGCCTGCCCGTGTGACTGACAGTGGGCAAATGAACACGTGGCAGAGACACCTGCCTGCACACACTGAAATCCGGATCGATGTGTTCACACGGCTTCACTAGACAAAAAGGACACAGGGGAAAACTTGCCAAAGCTCCTAATGGCTCGGGAAGGCACACTCAGAGCATCCACAAGGAGAATAGGGAATAACGGCGACGCACGAGGTACTGGTGAAGGGTGGGTTCACCACGACATTTCACTGAAAAGTAACACGTGGGCAGCTTTTTGGTGGACCAGAGGGACTCAACTGGTGACCTTCATCGGTGCTCCTTTGAGAACAGAAGTGACGCTTCCTCTAGGCCTAGTGCTGCAGAGGGCCATGCCAAATCATCAAAAAACAAAAGAAGCAGTCTCCTAGAACACTTGCCCGAACACATCTGAATGTGAAGGGGGAAAAGGAAGCAAAAGCAGAAGCCAAAGGAGAAAAAGAAGAAGAGGCAAACAAGGAGGAGGAGGAAGTGGAGGAGGAGGAGGAGAAAGAGGAGGAAGAGAGAGAGGAGGAGCATAAGGAGGAGGAGGAGGAGGAGGAGAGGAAGTTGGAGGAGGAGGAGCAAGAGGTAAAGTAGAGGAGAAAGGGAAGAATAAAAGAAGAGAAGAAGGAGGAGGAATAGGAAGAAGAAACAGAAGGAGAACAAGAAAAGAAAGAGGGAGGTCCATGCCACTGTAGCTGTCCTGGAGGATGTAGCTCAGGAAGACCTCAATGGGTGGTGACATACACAACGAGGGAGAAGGAGCCACCTGTCACCTCCCGATTAAAGGACAAACAACCAGGAAGTTTCTTATTGATGGGATCTTTCCTGCATGGGATCAAAACTTTGATCCGCCAACAGGCCTAGAGAAGCTACAGAGGACACAGGTGCAGGCCGAGCCTTGCCCTGAGGATGTCATCAGCCGACTGCAAGGGTTACCGAGCCCCAAGTCTGCAAGGCCAAGGCAGAGAAGGACACCTACCCCCCACACACCATCCCCCCCCCCAAAAAAAGAGCAAGGGAATAAACGCGGAGGAATTGGACACCAGGGAAAAGAGGTAATCAGCCACCCACGGCAATAGGGAGACAGGGCAGAAAGGGGAAGGGAAATGCCACTTTCTCCTCTCAGGGGTCAGCTAGGCTTTTCCTTAGGAAAAGTAATCCTGTTTTCCCTAACGGTATCCCGGCGCGCAGTCGACCCTGCCTTCCAGGCTGCTTCCGACCTCCCCAAACAGAGGTGGACGAAAAGTGAAGAAAGTGAAGACGACAAAAGTGAAGGGAGGAAAACTCCGAAAGTACACAAAGAATCAGAGTGAGCAATGAGGTTGAGAGCGAACCAGAATGCAGAGTGCCCCAGGTGGACAGCTGGCAGCCCTGTGAGTGGCACATGGGAAAAGAGCCACCAGCAAGGAGAAAGCGTCAGCCCCTTAAGCCGGGGTCTGCACCGTGTCCGCACAGAGGCCTGTTGGGCCAGGAGGCTGCTCTGCACCCTGCTGCCCACACCTCAACCCCATCCGGCACACTCCGTCAGCAAACATGGGGAAGCAAGGCGGAAAGCAACAAGAAAGGTGGACAAGAGGGAAGCCGAAAGCTGAAAAACTGCCCCCCCCTCCCCCCCCGAGACGACCTCACACGGTTCCCAGTGCGACCTACCCCCACCATGCCACAGCCCTTAAGGGTGGGATTTCTTGAAGATAGGCTTCTCTTGTTCACTGGGACTCTGCCCAGAGAAGAATCCAGAGGGAAGAGGGGAGGCAGAGAACCCTCCTACTGTTGCAGGTTTCCCCAGCGTGACCACATACGTGGCTTGCCCTGCTGTAGATGAGGTGGGTGCTCCTTGGCCAATTTGTTTCTTTGCCTTGTGTTTTTTGTGTTTATTTTATTATGTTGGCAGCAAATGGAGAAAGACAAAGGCAAGGTGGGGGAAGGAAAAAACGTGACCACCATTTGTGAAGTCACAGTGACATCCAGCGGAACGTGTTTCTGAACATGACAACAGGCTGCAGGGACAAATGCCTTCTGCCAGGCAGCAAGATGAGCAAGGATGTGCGGGCATGAGGGACTCTGCCTAAGCCAGGGTTTCCCTGACTGTCATTTACAGCCCTAGAACAAAGCGTACCTGCCATTGAGACCCCTTGGAGAAGCGGCTACACTAGAGGCCCCGAGACAGATCAGCCAGGCATCCCGAAGACCAGTCAGCCCACAGGGTGGAGCTGCCCCAGCAGCCATTTTGAGATGCACATATGGGAAGTCACGGGCCACCCGTGACCAAGAATGGGGCCGTTTGGTCTTTTTTGTGGCGTGTTCCTGGATGCCCTTAGCTGGATCCACGGTGGGCCTAGGAAGCCCTTATCCTCCCAGGAACCAAAGGAGCTTCAGGGTGCTGAGTGCGGGGCTACTCATGCCTGGCAGTTTCTGGAGACTGACATGGGGAAGTCAGACAGGGGAAGCCATGCCGGGTAACCTGGTCTGCCCTTTCTTAAAGACAGCTGTGGAGCCAGGGCGCCATCCTGGGAATGAGCCCAGGCCAAGGGCCAGCGAGGAGTTCCTCTCTCGTCCCGCTTCAGTCTGGTGGCCACACTCCGTCCTGTATTTTGCACTCCTGGGCTTTCCCCAGCCCTTGTGCCTAGTTGCATCCCATTTCTAGAAACAGTTTCCGCTTGATGGCAGTATGGCTCCACACATGCTGACTACAACTATAACTTTGCCTCTCCAATTCAAGGGCCTCCGCCCTCTCCCATGTGAAAAAAGTAAAGTAGAAGGAGGAAAAAAAAAAAAAAAAAAGAAAAAAAAGACAGGGGAAAGAGAAAGGAACCAGCCACGTGGTCCCAGGTTGACTACCAAAGTCAGGGGACCCAAGGACCAAGGGTCAGTAGGCTGCAGACCTTGTGGGAATGCTGTGGAGGCAGCAAGCCTTTGCCCTTCCTTTGGAACTCTCCACGTTTCATGGTTTTCACCGGTGTAGAAAGTAAAAGAGAAAGGAGACATAATCATGGCCACTGGGAAACCGTAGAAGGACTGCCACCCAAGGACAAGGCTCTGGCCACCCAGCTGGCTTACATAAGGTTTTGCTGCAGGAGCGGGGGTCCTCCCAAAGCCTGGAGCTACAGTTAGAGTTTACCACCTTGGGATGGCACATGGTCAGAATAACGGGTTGACAGCTCAACTGGCAGCCACAGGGCCTGAGGCAGGAGTCTCCCTCACAGGGGACACTCAGCAACTCACTCAAGTCTGACTCTGCTCAGGCTGTCTTGGCTTTCACACAGGTAGGGGTGGGAGGAAGGTGGCTCAGGGAGACTAGGGAAGGCCACCACGCACCACAGTTTCTAATGGCATCACACAGGGCCAAGGCTTGGGGGCCCTTTATAAGCAGCATGACCCAGGATGCTCTAGTTTCACACCTGCTGCTTGAGCCTATGTGATAACAGACTTCCCACATTCATTCTCAGGAGAAGGCCCTAGTTGCCCAATAAATGGCATAATGACCCAGGCCTGGAGGCAGGAATGCTCACCTGTCTCCCTTTCCCCTTTGCATATTTAGAACCCGTGTGGGAGAGAACGTGGGCAGTCGCGTGCCTGTGGTGATGCGTGTCTGTGTCCGATAATGCTTGGGCCGGTACCCTTTTGATTTTGTGAGCTTACTTTGTGTGTGTGTGTGTTTGGGTGGGTATGTGTAAGTGTGTGTGTTTTTGTCAGGGTGTGCATGTATCTCTGTGTGCGTGTGTGTTTGTGATTTTATATCTTCTTGTGGGAGTCTCTTGTGAGTGCTTGCATGTGTGTCTGTGTGTGCCTGACTGTGTGACTGACAGTGGGCAAATGAATAAGTGGCAGAGACATCCTGCCTGCATACACTGAAATTCGGATCAATGTGTTCACATGGCTTGACTAGAAAAAAAAGGAGTCAGGAAACAACTTGCCAAGGCTCCTACTGGCTCAGGATTAGAGCATCCAGAAAGAGAATGGGAAATAACGACAAGCCATGAGGTACTGGGTAAAGGGTGCATTCACCATGACATTTCACTTAAAAGTAACACGTGGGCAGCCTTTTGGTGGACCAGAGGGACTAAACTGGTGACTTTCATCTGTGCTCCTTAAAGAATGAATGTGAAGCTTTCTCCAGGCCTAGTTCTGCAGAGGGACATCCCACATCACCAAGGAGCAAAAGAAGCAGCAGTCTCCTAGAACACATGCCCACCCAGATCCGAAAGTGAAAGGAAAAACAGAAGCAGAATCAGAAGCAAAAGCAAAAGCCAAAAAAGAAAAAGAGGCAAAGGAGAAGGAAGCGCAGGGGGAGGAGTAGGAGGCGGAGGAGGAGTAGGAGGAGGAAAAAAAAGAAAAAGAAAAAGAAGGAGGAGGAGGAGAAGGAAGAGGAAGAACCAGAAGGAGAAGAACAGGAAGTGAGAGGTCCATGCCACTGTAGCTGTCCCAAAGGATCAATGCGTGGTGATATATACAACGAAGGGCACGGAGCCACTTGTGACTTCCCGCTTAAAGGACACACAACCAGGAAGCTTCTTGTTAATGGGGTATTTCCTGAGTAAGATCAAAAACTTTGATCCACAAGTAGGCCTGCAGAAGCTACAGAGAACACAGGTGCTGGCTGAACCTTGCCCTGAGGATGTCATCAGCCGACTGCAAGGGGCTACCAAGCCCCAAGGCTACAAGGCCAAGGCAGGGAAGGACTGCCCAAAAAAGAATAAGATGAAAAACGAGGAGGAATTGGACACCAGGGAAAAGAGGTAATCAGCCACCCACGGCAATATGGAGACAGGGCAGAAAGGCGAGGAAATGCCAATTTCTCCTCACAGGGGTCAGCTGGAGTCCTACTAATTTCCTTAGGAAAAGTAAGCCTGTTTTCCCTAACAGTGTCCCCAAGCGCAGTTGACCCTGCCTTCCAGGCTGCTCTTGACCTCCTCAAACAGAAGTGGAGAAAAAGTAAAGAAAATGAGGAAGAAAAAAGTGAAGTGAGGAAAACTCCAAAAGTACACAAAGAATCAGAGTGAGCAATGAGGTTGAGAGTGAAGTGCAACGCAAAGTGCCTCAGGTGGACAGCTGGCAGCACTGTGAGTGGTCTCTTGTGGCCTCACAGAGGAAGAGCCACCAGCCAGGAGAAATCAGCCCCTTAGGCCCGGGTCTGCACTGAGTTGGCACAGAGGCCTTTTGGGCCAGGAGGCTGCCTTGCTCCTTGTGGCCCCCACCCCTATCCCATCCTATTGTTACCAGTTCCCCCAAAGTGACCACATAGATGGGAAGCCCTGCTGTAGGTGAGATGGGTGCTCCTCGGCCAATTTCTTTCTTTTTTTTTTTTTTCCCTTCTTGTTTTTTTGTGAATGTGTGTGTTTGTTTTGTTTTTTGGCACCAAAAAAAGAAAGAGGGAAAGGTGGGGAAGGGAAAAGACAAGACTGCTGTTTGTGGAGCCACATTGCCATCTAGCGGAAGTTGTTTCTGAACAGGACAGGATGCAGGGACACCTGCCTTCTGCCAGGCACAGAGATCAGCGAGGATGTGACGGGCTTGGTGGACTCTGCCAATGGCAGGATTTGTCCCACTGGGTTCAGAACCCTTCAAGAAAGAGTACCTGCTATTGAGACCCCTTGGAGAAACAGGCACTCTAGTGGCCTGGAGGCAGAATAGCCAGGCAGCCTCAAGACCAGTCAGCCCACAGGGTGGAGCTGCCCCGGCAGCCATTTTGCGATGGGCATAAGGGAAGCCACTGGCCTCTGACGGCCAAGAGTGGGACCACTTAATCTTTGGGGAGTTCCGGGGTGCCCTTGGATGGGGCCACCCTGGGGCCAGGGGACCCCTATCCTTTCGGGGAGCAAAGTAGCTTCGGAGTACTGGAGGGGGGGGCGACTCATGCCTGGCTGCTCCTGGAGACTGCCAGGGGAACCCATGGAGGGCCGCCTCTGCCTGCCCTTATTTTCGGAGTTAGCTGTAGAGCCCGAGCCCATTCCTGGGAATGAGCCCAGGCCAAGGGCCAGTGAGGAGTTTTTATCTCGCCCAGCTTCACCCTGGGTGTCCCACGCCGCCTTCTTTTTCATACTCCTGGGCTTTCCCCAGCAATTGTGTCTAGCTGCCTCCCGTTTTCAGAAACAGTTTCCACTTGATGGCAGTATGGTTCAACAAACGCCAACTACAACCATACCTTGCCCCTCCAAGCTGAGGGCCTCCACCCTTTGCCATGTGAAAAAAGAAGGAGAAGGAGAAAAAGACAGGGAGAAGAGAAAGGAACCAGCCACCTGGTCCCAGGTTGACCACCAAACTCAGGGGACCCTATAACCAGAGACCAGTAGGCTGGAGACCCTGCGGGAATGCTGTTTAGGCAACCAGCCTTTGCCTTTCCTTTGGTCCTCTCCAGGTTTCATGGGTCCTGCAGGTGCAGAAAGTAAAAGACAAAGGACACATAATCATGGCCACTGGGAAACCACAGGAGGACTGGGATCATAGGGATGCTGCCCCAGGACAAGGCGCTGGCCACCCAGCTGGCTGACACAAGGATTTGCTGCAGGATCCTCCCAAAGGCTGGAGCTCCAGGTAAAGTTTACTACCTTGGGCTGGCACATGGAGGTCACCAGAATGGGCCGAGAGCTCAACAGGCAGCCACAGGGCCTGATGCAGGAGTAGCCCTCAGAGGGGACGCTCAACAACTCACTCAAGTCTGACTCTATGCAGGCTGATCTGGCTTTCACACAGAGTGGGGTAGGTGGAGGGTAGCTTAGGAGGGCTGGGTAAGGCCACCATGCTCCACAGATTCCCATGGCATCACAAAGGGCCCAGGCTCTAAAGGGAACTCTCTCTGCCTCTACCCCGAAGTCAGGTCCCTTTTTAAGTCCTTGACTCAGGAAACTCTATGTCAGGGCCTATCTGGTAACAGACTTCCTGCATTCATTCTCAGGAGAAGGCCCACATTTTCCAATCAATGGCATGATGACCCAGGCCTGGAGCCAGGAATGCTCACAGGTTACCCACTGCCCATTGCATCTCACCAATTGAGAGCCCCTAAGGCAGAGTTTGTGGGTAGTCTCCTGCTTGTGGCAGTCTGTGTGTTTGCATCTGTGTGGGAGAATGCGTCCACCCGCAACCTTGTGCCGTGTAAGGTTTCTTGTGAGTGTGTGTATGTCTATGTGTGTGTGTGTCTGCATGTGGGTGTGTCTCCGTGTGCATTTATTTCTGTGTGTATATGTATCTCCGTGTGCATGTGTCTCCGTGTGCACGTGTGTTTGTGATTATGTTTCTGGTAGTAGGAGTCCCTCGTGAGTGCGTGCGTGTGTGGTCTCTGGGAGCCTGCCTGTGTGAGTGAGAGTGGGCAAAAGACATGTGGCAGAGAAAGCCTGCCTGTACACACTGAAATATGATCATTGTGTTCACATGGCTGGACTGAAAGGATATGCAACAAGGACAACTTTACTTGGCTCCTACTTGCTCAGGATTACACATTTAGAGCATCTACAAAGAGAGCAGGGAAGAGCGGTGAGCCATGAGCTACTGTGTTAAGGGCTGCGTTCACGATGACATTTCACTTACAAGTAATACATGAGTGGCTTTTTGGAGCACCAGAGTAATTTAAGTGGTGACCTTCATCTCTATTCCTTTAAGAATGAAAGTCAGGCCTTTCTCCAGGTCTAGTGCTGCAAAGGGGCATCTCCCATCACCAGGAGCAGAAGAAGCAGTCTCTATGAAACACTTATCCCTCCAAGAGCTGAAAGTAAAAGGCAAAAAAGAAGAAGATGAAGAAGGAGAAAAAGGAAAAGGAGAAGCAAGGAGAAGGAAAAAGGAAAAGAAAAGGAGAATGAGATGGAAAAATGGAGGAGGAGGAGAAGAAGAAGAAGAGGAGGAGGAGGAGGAGGAGAGGAGAAGGAGGAGGAAGAGGAAGAAATACTAGAAAGAGAACAAGAAAAAGAAGTGGCAGCTTCTTGCCACAGCAGCTGTCCTGAAGCATCTAGTTCAGGGATGCCTCACTTTGTGATGACATACAAAACAAGAGGCAAGGAAACACCAGTGACATTCCAGTGAAAGAAAAAACCACCGAGAAGCTTCTTGTCCATGGGATCTCTTCTGAGTGGGATCAAGGACCTTGAGCCACCAAGTAGGCCTGCAGAAGCTACAGAAGACCAAGGTGCAGGCTGAACCATGCCCTCCAGATATCATCAGCACACCGTAAGGAGTCACAAGCCCCTAGTCTTCAAGGCTGAGGCAGAGAAGGACTCCAGAAATGGGAGGGGAGATGAAAAGCAGGGAAGAAATGGACACCAGAAAAAAACAGGTAATGAACTACCTGTTTGGAGTAGAGGTAGAGAGAGGAGAGAGAGGAGAGAGGGCGGGGGGATGCCGCTTACTCTCCCCAGATGTTAGCCTAGGTCATTCTGGTAGCTTTAGAAAAGTAGGCTTCTTCCCCCAAAGGATCTTCCTGCACCCACCCGACCCTGCCTTCCATGCGGATCCTGACCTCCCCAAACCAGAAGTCCACTAAAAATAAAGAAAGAAGAAAAAGGGAAAAAAGAAAAACTCCAAAAGTACACTAAGAATCAGAGTAAGCAATGAGGATGACAGCGAACTGGAATGCAGAGTGTCTCAGGCGGACAGCTGGCAGCCCAGTTGGCCTCCTATTGCCTCACAGCAGAAGAGCCATCAGCCAGGAGAAAGCATCAGCCCCTTAAGCCCAGGTCTGCACCGTGTCCACACAGAGGCCTGTTGTGCTAGGAGGCTGCCCTGCTCCCCGCTGCCCCAACCCGCAGCCCATTCTGCACACTCCGCCAGCAAATATTGGGAAGCCAGACAGGAAGGGACAGGAAAGATGAACAAGAGTGAACCAGGAAGCTGAAGAACCCAGCCCACTGAGAGTCGGCTAGACAATGGGACGTGGGTGTGAGCAGAGGTGCCTGGTCAGATGCTTGTTAGTGAGTATGGGTGGGGATACATGTATGTGCCTGAGGACGTATGGAAGCACAGATGAAGACAGGAAAAATGTGAGAAGAAATGGGAGTTAAATGTTAAAAACGAGGACGTCTGACACTCAGAGTTGCAATGCCACCCCTAAAGATGCAGCCCAGATCTGCCCGCATTCCTTTCTTCTGGCGTTTTCCCTAGGCAAGTGCTGGAGTTGCCCCTGTGGTGTATACTACATATGAGGAAAGGATCTGCATTAGTTGACAAGTGACAGAAAGGAGATGACTCCTGTTTCATGTTAATGTTGCCCTTCTTCCTGGAATGCCCTGAGAGTGCAAGCCCACGCACGAGATTGACATTCCTCTTGTGAGACCCCTGAGTGTAAGAATCATTACCTGTCGGGTGAATTTTCTGTCCTATGAAGCTCTGCCCATTCCCATTGTGGCCTACACATCCAGGAAGACTAGTAATAAGGAAAAACATAAACATTTGCAATACTCTGAGAACATTAAGTTCCATGCTGCTCCACAGGCAATGAGTGGCATGGGTAAGACATGCAACCTTTAGAGCCATGCGGACACTGCTTTGCATCCCAACAAGGGCTCTGTGTGAAGTCCCCGCACCAGGCTTTCCCGTGTCTGCCTGGAGACCCTGAAGGGGCGCCATAATTTGTCCTCCACCGTCTAATTATTTTTCCTGGTGAATATGCGGCAAGCACCAGAGTTTAGCTTGAAGAAACCAGAAAGCTCCGTGTCAAACCAAGGTACAGCCGCCTCATCAACCCCAAAAACACTCCAGGCTCAACCTCCACTTCCACACCCAGCACAGGAACACAGGCAAGGCCCAGGGGAAAACGAGCACAGTCAGTCAGGGGCCTGGCTACCCATGCACTTCGGCAGAAGGACTAAGATGCCAGGGCAACTAACTGGTGAACCACCACATTCCAGTGAGCATGCATGCTCAATCAGACATGCCAAGTGGCTTTCTCTAGGAGAGCCGCCTGTAGAAGCCACCCAGCACACCCCTGCCACCCCTGGCCACAGATGAGTGCCCGGGCTCCAGGGAGAGAGGTAGCTGAAGGCCTCAGACAGAAGTCCATCCTGTTCAGTCCAGCCCCAACAGATGCCTGATCCTACTCCCTTTTGCTGGATGGGTCAACAATGTACGGACACCTGTTGGACCTGGCTTCTTTCCATCCAAGCTTTGATCCCTTCCCCAGAAGGCGGTGTGCTGCCTAGGGACAAGTGCGGTGGCACAAACAAGCGGCCTGGTCTCCTGCTTAGGAGGCCTGTGCAGATTCATAGAGGAATCTGCAGTGGCCTGCACACAGGCCCACACACCCACACACCCACACACCCTTTCCCCTGTACCCCCTCACACTGCCCCAAGTGTGACCTAACCTCACCATGCCACAGCATTAAAGGTGGGATTTCTTGAGGACAGGCTCCTCTGGTTCACTGGGAACCCTGCCCAGAGAAGAATCCAGAGGGAAGGAGGAAGGCAGAGATCCCCCCTACTGTTACAGGTTTCCCCAAAGTGACCACGTAGGTGGAGAGCCCTGCTGAAGGTGAGGTGGGTGTCCCTTGGCCAGTTTCTTTATTTATTTCTTTGTTTTTTGTTGTTTGTTCTGTTTTGTTGGCAAAAGGAGGAAAGAGAGCAAGGCCCAGTGGGGGAAGGGAAAGAACTGACTGCCATTTCTGGAGCCACAGTGCCATCCAGCAGAAGTTGTTTCTGAACACGAAAGGCTGCAGGAACACTTGCCTTCTGCCAGACACAGAGATCAGTAAGGATGTGCTCAGACTATGCATAAGCCTGGGTTTCCCCCACTGGGGTTCTGAGCCCTTGAAGGAAGTGTACCTGGCATTGGGACCCCTTGGAGAAGCAACTACTCTAGGGGCCCCGGGACAGAGCAGTCAGGCAGCCACAAGACCAGTCAGCCCAGGGGGCGGAGCTGGCCCGGCAGTCATCTTGAGATGGGCATAAGCAAAGCCACTGGCCAAGACGGGGGCCGTTTAATCTGGTGTCTTTTGTGGGGAGTTCCGGGGTTCCCTTGGCTGGAGCCACTTGTTGGCAAGGGGGCCCCTATCCTTCCAGAGAACAAAGGAGCTTCAGGATGCTGGGGACATGGCAGTACCTGGAGATGGCCAGGGGAACCCATGGAGGGTCACCCCTGCCTGCCCTTTTTTTCGGAGAGAGCTGTGGAACCAGGGAGGCATCCTGGGAATGAGCATAGGCCAAGGGCCAGCTTCCTCTCTTGAGTTCCTCTCTTGTCCTGCTTCAGCCTGGGGGCCCCATGCTGCCATCTCTTTTGCGCTCCTGGGCTTTCCCCAGCACTTGTGCCCAACTGACTCTGGTTTCTAGATACAGTTTCCGCTTGATGGCAGTATGACTCCACAAACGTCGACTAAAACTATAACCCTGCCCCTCCAACTTGAGCGTCTCTGCCTTTTTCCATGTGAAAAAAAGTAAAGAGGAAGGAGAAACAAAAGAAAGACAGAGGAGTGAAAGGAATCAGTCACCTTGTCCCAGATTGATCACCAAACTCATGGGACCGTGTGACCAAGGACCAGGACAGTAGGCTGGAGGTCCTGTGGGAATCTTGTTTAGGGAGCCAGCCTTTGCCCTTCCTTTGGCTCTCTGAAGGTTTCATGGCTCCTGCCCGTGCAGAAAGTAAACAACCAAAAACATTATGATCATCATCACTGGGACACCACAGGAGGACTGGGATCATAGGGGCTGCTACCCCAGGACAAGGTGTTGGTCACCCAGCTGGCTTACACAAGGTTCTGCTGCAGGACTGGGGGTCCTACGAAAGCCTGGAGCTCCAGGTAGAGTTTACCACCTTGGGGCTGGCACTTGGAGGTCACCAAAATGGGTGGACTGCTCAACTGGAAACCACAGGGTCTGTAGCAGGAGTATCTCTCAGAGAGGACACTCAGCAACTCACTCAAGTCTGACTCTACTCAGGCTGTCCTGGGTTTCACACAGATGGAGGTGGGAGGAGGGTGGCTCAGGGGTGCTGGGGAAGGCCACTACACACCACAAATTCTCATGGCATCATACAGTGCCAAGGCTCCCAAGGGAACTCTCTCTGTCTCTAACACAAAATGAGGTTCCTTTTTAAGCAGCTTGACCCAGGATGCTCCAGTTTTACACCGGCTGCTGGATCCTATCTGATAACAGACGTCCCGCATTCATTCTCAGGAGAAGGCCAGAGTTGTCCATCAACCAATGGCATGATGGCCCAGGCCTGGAGTCAGGAATGCTCCCTGTCTCCTGTTCCCTTTGCACATTTAAAACCTGTGTGGGAGAGATTGTGGGCAGTCTTGGGCCTGTGGTGGTGTGTATGTGTCTGTGTGGGAGAATGCTTGGGCCTGCACCCCTGTGCCCCTGTGAGGTTTCTTATTTGTGTGTCTAGGTGTGTGTGTGTGTCTGCATGTGTCTCTGTGTGCAGGCATGTTTGTGATTTCATTTCTGTGGTTACTAGTGAGTGCGTGTATGTGTATCTATGTCTGTGGTCTGTGGGTGTCTTCCTGTGTGAGAGTGGGTAAACTGGCACATGGCAGAGACAGCCTGCATGTATACACTGAAATTCGGATAGTTGTGTTCACATGGCTTGATTGGAAGAAGAAGAGATGGGGGACACCTTGCTGAGGCTCCTCCTGGCCAAGATTACATTATTAGATCATCCTCAAGGAGAACAAGGTAGAAGGACGAACCATGAGGTACTGGTAAGAAGTGCATTCAGAATGACATTTCACTTAAAAGTAACACATGGGTGGCTTTTTGGAGGACCAGAGGGACTGAACAGGTAACCTTCATCTCTGCTCCTTTCAGAACAAAAGTGAAGCTTTCTCCATGCCTAGAACTGCAGAGGGACATCCCCCATTACCAAGGAGCAGCAGAAGAAGCAGTCTCCATAGAACATTTGTCCCACCAAGATCTGAAAGTGAAAGGAAAAAGGAGGAAGAGGAGGAGGAAAGAAGAAAAAAAGAAGGAGGAGGAGGAAAGAAAAAGAGAAGAAAGTGAAAGAAAAAGAAAGAAAGAGAGAGAGAGAAAGAAAGAAAAAGAAAGGAAAGAAAAGAAAGAAAGAGAGAGAAAGAAAGAAAGAGAAAGAAAGGAAATAAAAGAAAGAAAGAGGACGAGGAGGAAGAGGAAGAAGAACCAGATGGATAACAAGAACAAGAAGTGGCAGCTTCATGCCACCTCAGCTGTCCTGAAGGATAGAGTTCATGGGTGCCTCAATGTGTAGTGACATACATAACTAGTGGCAAAGAGACAACAGTGACGTCCAGGTGAAAGGACACACCATCGAGAAGCTTCTTGTTGATGCTATCCCTTATGAGTCAGATCAAAAGCTTTGATCCACAAATAGGTCTGCAGGGGCTACAGAGGACAAAGAGGCAGGCTAAACCATAACCTCCGGATGTCATCTACAAACCGCAAGGGGCCATAAGCCCCTAGTCTACAAGGTCAATGAAGGGTAGGACCCCAGAAATGGGAGGAGAGAGGAAAAACGGAGAGGAAAAGGAGACCAGGGAAAAGAGGTAATCAGCCACCTATGGCACTAGGGAGAGAGGGCAGAAAGGAGAGGGGCACTCCAATTACACCTGGCAGGAGTCAGCTGAGGTCTTTCTAATTTCCTTAGGAAAAGAAGGCATGTTCTCCCTAAAGATGTTCGCTTGCCAACCCGACCCTGCCTTCCAGGTGAATCCTGACCTCCCCACACCAGAAATGGATGAGAAGTAAAGACAGTGAAGAAGGAAAAAGTGAAGGAAGAAAAACTCCAAAAGTATACTAAGAATCAGAGTGAGCAACGAGGATGACAGTGAACTAGAATACAGAATGTCCCAGATGGACAGGTGGCAACCCGAGTGACCTTCTGTGGCTTCATAGACGAAGAGCCACCAGCCAGGAGAAAGTGTCAGCCCCTTATGCCCAGGTCTGCACTGCGTGTGCACAGAGGCCTGTTGGGCCAGAAGGCTGCCCTGCTCCCTGCTGTCCCCACCCCCACCACATCCTGCACCCTCCGCCAGCAAATATTGGGCAGTCAGACAAAAAGGGATGAGGAAGATGAACAAGAGGGAACTGGGGAGCTGAAGAACCCTGCCCTCTGAGAGGTGCCTGCACAACAGGACTCGGATATGAGTGGAGGTGCCTGGGCAGATGTTTGTGAGTGAGTATGAGTAGGGATACATATAGGTGCCTGAGGACATTTGGAAGCACAGGTGAACACAGGAAAAATTTGAGATGTGATGGGAATTAAACGTTAAAAACAGGGACCTCTGACAGAGTCATAATGCCACCCCTAAGGATGCAGTCCAGATCTTCCCGCATTCTTATCTTCATGCTTTTTCTCTAGGCACGCACCAGTCTGCTTCTTAGGAGGCCTATGCAGATTCATAGAGAAATCTGCAGTGGCTCACACGCAGACCTACACACCCACACACCCACCCCCCTGTACACACTCACACCTTCCCCAGTGCAACCTCCCCATATCATGCCACAGTCCCAAGGGTGGGATTTCTTGAGGATAGGCTGGTTCGCTGGGAAGAATCCAGAGGGAAGGAGGAAGGTATAGAGCCCTCCTACTGTTGCAAGTTTCCCCAAAGTGACCATGTAGGTGAGGAGCAGTGCTGAAGATGAGGTGGGTGCTCTTTGGCCAGTTTCTTTGATTTTTTTTTGTTGTTTGTTTGTTTGTTTTTGAGACAGAGTTTCACTCTTATTGCCCAGGCTGGAGTGCAATGGTGCAATCTCGGCTCACCGCAACCTCGGCCTCCTGGGTTCAAGTGATTCTCCTGTCTCAGCCTCCCCAGTAGTTGGGATCACAGGCATGTGCCACCACGCCTGGCTAATTTTGTATTTTTAGTAGAGACAGGGTTTCTCCATGTTGGTCAAGCTGTTCTCGAGCTCCGGACCTCAGGTGATCTGCCCGCCTTGGCTTCCCAAAGTGCTGGGATTACAGGCGTGAGCCACCGCCCCCGGTCCCAGTTTCTTTGTTTTATGGTTTTTGTTTTGTTTGGTTGCCAGCAAAAAGAGGAAGAGGAAAGCAAGGTGGGGGAAGGGAAAGGGGTGACCATCATTTGTGGAGCCACAGTGACATCCAGCAGAAGATGTTTCTGAACAGGACTACAGGCTGCAAAAAAACTTGCCTTATTCCAGGCAGACATCAGTGAGGATGTGCCCGACTGGGTAGACTCAGCCCAAGCCAGGGTTTCCCCCACCAGGGTTCAAAGCCCTTGAAGGAAGTGTACCTGCAATTGGGACCCCATGGAGAAGCAGTAACTCTAGAGGTCCCAGGACAGAACAGCCCAGCAGCCTCAAACCAGTCTACCCACTGGGTAGAGACGCCCTGTCTTGTGATAGGCATAAGGGAAGCCACTGGGTACTGATGGTCGAGACTGGGGCTGTTTACTCTGGTCTCCTTTGTGGGGAGTTCCGAAGTGCCCTTGGCTGGGTCCAAGCTGGGGCCAAGAGGTTCTTATTCTTCCTGGGAACAAAGGAACTTCAGGGTGCTGGGGGCGGGGTGACTCATGCTTGGCAGTCCCTAAGACTGCCAGGGGAGCCCATGGTGGGGTGCCCCTGCCTGCCCTTTCTTTCGGAGAGAGCTGTGGAGCCAAGGCGCCATCCTGGGAATAAGCACAGGCCAAGGGCCAGTCAGGAGTTCCTCTCTCCTCCCGCTTCAGCCTGTGGACAGCTTGACGCCATCTGTTTAGCGCTCCTGGGCTTTCCGCAGCACTGGTGCTCAGCTGCATCCCGTTGCCAGAAACTGTTTCCGCTTGATGGCAGTATGGCTCCACAAACACCAACTATAACTGTAACCCTGCTCCTCCACCCCGTGGGCCTCCACCTTTTCCGAAGTGGAAAAAAAAAAAAAAAAATAGAAAGGAGAAAGAGAAAAAGTGGGAAGAAAAAGAAAACAGCCACCAGGTCCCAGGTTGACCACCAAACTCAGAAGTCCCAATGACCAAGGCCTGGTAGGCTAGAGACCCTGTGGGAATCCTGTTTAGGCATCCAGCCTTTGCCCTTCCTTTGGCCCTCTCCAGGTTTCATGGCTGACTAGTGCAGAAAGTAATGACAAAGGACACATAATCATGGCCACTGGGACACCACAGGTGGACTGGGATCATAAGGCTGCCATTCCAGGAGAAAGTGCTGGCCACCCAGCTGGCTTACATGAGGATTTGTCCAAGGACTGGGGGCCTACGTAAGCCTGGAGCTCCGGGTTGAGATTACCACATTGTCCTGGCACATGGAGGTCACCAGAACGGGCCGATGGCTGAATAGGCAGCCAGAGGGCCTGAGACAGGAGTATCCCTCAGTGGAGACACTTAGCAACTCACTCAAGTCTGACTCTGCACAGGTTGTCCTGGCTTTCATAGAGGCGGGGGTGGGAAGAGGGTGGCTCAGGGGGCCTATGGAAGGCCACCATGCACCACAGCTTCTCATGGCATCACACAGGGCCAAGGCTCCCAAGAGAACTCTCTCTGCTTCTACCACAAAGTGGGGTCCCTTTTTAAGCAGCTTGACCCAGGATGCTCCATTTTCACACCTGCTGCTTGGGCCTATCTGATAACAGACTTCCACATTCATTCTCAGGAGAAGGCCTGAGTTGCCCAATCAATGGCATGATGACACTGGCCTGAAGCCAGGAATCCTCACCTGTTGCCTGTTGCCAGTCGCTGACTGAGAGCCCGTATGGAGAGTTTGTGGCCAGTCTCGTGCTTGTGGCCATGTGTGTGCATGTGTGTCTGTGTGGCAGAATGCTGGGGACCACACCCCTGTGTTGGTGTGAACTTGTGTGTGTGTGTGTGTAAGTGTGTGCGTGTGTGTCCGCATGTGGGTGTGTCTGTTTGTTTCTGCATTTGCTTGTATTTGTGATTACATTTCTGATTGTGAGGTCCCTTATGAATGCGTGCATGTGTGTCTGTGCCTGTGGTCTCTGGGTACCTACCTGTGTGAGTCAGAGTGGGCAAATGGGCAGGTGGCAGAGACAACCTGCCTGTACATACCAAAATCCAGATCGTTGTGTTCACATGGCTGGACTGGAAAAAAAGGCAACAGGGGACAACTTGCCGAGGCTCCTAGTGGTTCAGGATTTGACATTTAGAGTGTTTATAAGGAGAACAGGGTAGAATGACAAGTCATGAGGTGGTGGCTAAGGAGTGAGTTCATGATGACATTTCATTTAAAATAACACCTGAGCAGCTTTCTGGAGCAGCAGAGGGACTGAACTGGTGACCTTCATCTCTGCTCCCTGAAGAAGAAAAGTGAAGCCTCCCTCCAGGCCTACTGCTACAAAGGGACATCGCCCATCACCAAGGAGCAGCAGTCTCCATAGAACACTTTTCCCGCCAAGAGCTGAAAATGAAAGGAAAAAGAGAAAAAAGAAAGAAGAAAGAAGGAAGAAGTCAAAGATGAAGACGAAAGAAAGGAAGAAAGAAACAAGGGAGGGGAGGGGAAGGAAGGGAAAAAAGAGGAGGAGGAGGAAGAGGAAGAGGAAGAAGAACCAGAAAGAAAACAAGAAGTGGCTGCTTCATGCCACCACAGCTGTCCTGAGGGATCTAGTTCAGGGGCACCTTAGTGCATGGTGACATACACAATGAGTGGCAAGGAGACACCAGTGACATTCCAGTTAAAGTACACACCACCAAGAAGCTTCTTGTTGATGGGGTCTCTTCTGAGCGGGATCAAGAGCTCTGATCCATAAGTAGGCCTGCAAGAGCTACGAAGGACAAAGGTGCAAGCTGAATCATGCCCTCTGGATGTAATCAGCACACTGCAAGGGGCCACCAAGTCCCTATTCAACAAGGCCAGGCAGAGAAGGATCCCAGAATTGAGAGGAGAGATGAAAAACAGAAATGAAACAGACACCAGGGAAAAGAGGTTATCAGACACCTATGCTCTAGGGAGATAGGGCAGAAAGGAGAGCAGGACGCCAATTACTCCCTGCAGGGGTCAGGCGGGGTCTTACTAATTTCCTTAGGAAAAGTAAGCGTGTTCTCCTTAAGGATGTTCCCATGCCCACCTGACCCTGCCTTCCAGGCGGATCCTGACCTTCACAAACAGAACTGGACTAAAAGTAAAGAAAGTGAAGAAGAAAAAAGTGAGGGGAGAAAAACTCCGAAAGCACACAAAGAATCAGTGGGCAATGAGGTTGAGAGTGGACTGGAATGCAAAGTGCCCCAGGTGGACAGCTGGTAGCCCGAGTGGCCTCCCGTGGCCAGACAGAAAGGGACAAAAAAGATGAATGAGAGGGAACCTGGAAGCTGAGGAACCCTGCCCACTCAGTTACTTAGACGATGGGACCCAGATTTTTCTACATTCCTTTCTTCCCGCCTTTTCCCTAGGAAGGGCTAGAGGTGACCCTGTGGTGGATACTACATAGGAGGAAAGGATCCACATTAGTTGACAAGTGACAGAAAGGCGGGTGACTCCTGTTCCATGGTAATGTCGCCCTTCTTCCTGGAATGTCCTGAGAGCACAAACCCACACATGAGATTGATGTTTGTGAGAGTAGGTCACACACCTGAGTGTGGGAATCATTACCCACAGGATGAATTTTCTGTCCTATGAAGCTCTGCCCATTCCCAGTGTGGCCTACACATTCAGGAAGACTTATAACAAACAAAGACTGAAGACACTTGAAATATTCTGAGAGCACTGTGTTCCATGCTGATCTCCAGGTACCAGGCGGTATGGGCAGGACACGAAACCTTTAGAGCAACGGAGTCATGGCTTTGCATCCCAACATGGGCTCTGTATGAAGGCCCTGCACCAGGCTTTTGCATGTCTACCTGGAGACCCTAAAGGGGCAGAATAATTTGTCTTCCACTGTCTCATTCATTATCCGGGCTGAATATCCGGCAAGCACCAGAGTTTAGCTTGAGGAGCCCAGAAAGCTCTGTATCAAATCAAGGCACAGCTGCCCCAACACCCTCAAAGACACTCTAGCCTCAACCTCCACTTCCACACCCACCATGGGAACACAGAGGGGCCCAGGAGAAATCGAGCATGGCCAGGGGCCTGGCTACCCATGCACTTCCGCAGAATGACCAAGATGCCGGGGGAACTAACTGGTGAGCCGTCACGTTCCAATGAGCCTGCATGCTCCATCATCAAATATGCCAAGTGGGTCTCTCTAGGAGAACCCATCCGGAATATCCCACCCATTCCTGGGCACATATGAGTGCCTGGGTTCCAGTCAGAAAGGTAGCCGAAGGCCTCGGACAATAGTGTGTCTTGTCCTGTCCTGCCCCATCCCGACAGATGCCTTTCCCAATCCTGTTCTGCTGGATGGGTCAACAATGTGCAGATGCCTGTTGGACCTGGCTGCCTTTCTTTTTTTCTTTCTTTTTCTAAAATTTTTTTCAAGACAGAGTCTCACTCTGTCACACAGGCTGGAGTGCAGTGGCACAATCTCAGCTCCCTACAACCTCTGTCTCCTGAACCAATTCTCTTGCCTTAGCCTCCCAAGGTAGCTGAGATTACAGGCATGTGCCACCACACCTGACTAATTTTTGTAATTTTAGTAGAGATAGGGTTTCGCCATATTTGCCAGGCTAGTCTCAAACTCCTGGCCTCAAGCGATCTGCCCACCTTGGCCTCCCAAAGTGCTAGGATTACAGGCATTGGCCACCGTGCCTAGCGGACCTGGCTGCTTTTGATCCAAACTTTGATCTCTTTCCCAGAAGGGAGTGTGCTGCCTAGGGACAAGTGTGGTGCACACAAGCAAGTGGCCTGTTTTCCTGTTTATGAGACCTGAGCAGGTTCATAGAGGATTCTGTAGCCACCTCCCTCCAATACCCACACACACCTCCCCTGTTTCCTGGCAATACAAGCTCCCCCTACCATACTACAGCCCAAGTGGTTGTATTTTTTGAAGACAAGCATTCCTTCCTTCCTTCCTACAAGCTCCCCCCACCATGCTACAGTCCCAGCAGTTGGATTTTTTGAAGACAAACCTTCCCTTCACCCCTCCCTCTCCCCTCCCTTCCCCTCACCTCACCTCCCCTTCCCTTCTCTTTCTCTTCTCTTCTTTTTCCCTTTCCGAGAGAATAATCTAGAGGGAATGATGGAAGCAGAGAATCCTCCTACTTTTGCAGGTTTCCCCAATGTGATCAAGTCGGGGGAGCCCTGCTGAAATGAGATGGGTGTTCCTTAGTTGGTTCCTCATTTTGTTTTTTAGGTTTTGTTTCGTTTTTTCGGATGTCAAGTGCTCACTGCAAAGGGCCACTGAATTGATGGTGCATGAAGCGAATGAAGAGATGTCCAGAATTAGAGTTTGTTGAGTGGCTACAATTTCTGTTGTTTATGAAACCGCAATGAATAGTTATATATAGTTGCTGTGAAATCAATGCTGCCTTCTTATTTAATCAACATGAATTGTAAAATTATTCCAATTAACCCTGAGTTCATTTGTCATCCTATTCCTCTGCAGAGTACAAGATGCACTTCTACAAACCTTCAGAAAAATCTAATATAAGGAAATATATTAATGTATTATGAAGTAGAACATGTCTCTTGTGGACACTGAATTCTCATAATTAGAATTTTCAATTAACAACTTCCTAAAGTTCTTTAGCAATATATTCTAATTCTGATCATATTTGAGAATTACATTTATCAAAAGTCAGTCTCATTATTATTTATCATTGCTATTACACAGTTTAATCAGTACCGTTGTATTAAATAATTTACATTATGTAAATACTAAAAGGTGTCTAGGGTCATTTTCTTTTCTTTTCCTTTTTTTTTTTTTTTCAGAGAGTGTCATTGGAGTGCAGTGGCGCAATCTCGGCTCACTACAACCTCCGCCTCCTGGTTCAAGTGATTCTCATGCCTCAGCCTCCAGATTCACCGGGATTACAGGCATGTACCACCAAGCCCATTATTTTTTTGTAGAGACAGGGTTTCACCATGTTGGACAGCCTGGTCTCGAACTCCTGACCTCAAGTGATCTGCCCACCTTGCCCTCTCAAAACACTGGAATTACAGGAGTGAGCAACTGTGCCTGGCCATTTTAGTTTTCCTATATTTATTTATTAAATCTTACACATTTTTTTCCTATTCATCTGTTGCCTTCCTTAATGCACTTTGCTAATATGTTATTCTTTTTTTTCATTGACAGAGGCAATGTTTTTATGTACATCATACACTAACTCTTTTTTTACAACCTGATCTCGGTCTGTTTATGCTTGCTTTCAGTATAAGTATTTTCTTTATTTAGTTTGTCAATTGTGTTCCTTTTTTTTTTTCTTTTTTAGCTTTTGTCTCATGTACCAGGCTTACTTTAATAGGGTGTATCCCTTTCCAAATGAATCTTTTAATTGTTTTTTATTTAGCTGTGGAGAAATTAATATATTATAAATTTATCCATTTTAAAGTGAACATTTCAGTAGTATTTAGTGCATTTACAATGTTGTGGAGCCACCACCTGTATGTAGTTCAAAGGCATTCTATTTATCACTCCAAAAGGAAACCCTGTATTCTTTAAGAAGTCTCTAACATTTCCATACTGTGTCGCAGCCCCTAGCAACCACTTATCTAATTTCTGTCTGTATGGGCTTACCTAATTTGAATATTTCATAGCAACAGGTGCTTACCTAATTTGAATATTTCATAGCAATAGAATCACACAATATGTAACCCTTTTCGTCTTTTTTCAAGTAGCATAATGTTTTCAAGGTTAATCCACAGCAGAGCATGTACTTCATTTCCCTTTTGGCTGGATATCAGAAGAACTAACTTTATGTATACACCTCAATTTTTGAATCAAGTAATCCATTTCTCTGGGCTGCTTTGACATTTTGGCTATCGCAAACAGTGCTCCTATGAAGAGTAGTCTACAAGTATTTGAGTCCCTGTTTTCAATTCTTTGGAGTATGTACCTAGGAGGGAAATGGTTGGATCATGTGGTAATTCTATGATAACTCTTTAAGGAACCATCAAACTCTTCCATTGCATCTACACCATTTTACAGTCCCACCAGTAATGTATCAGAATTCCACTTTCTCCATATCCTCACCATCACTCATCTCTTGTTATTTTTAATTATAGTCATCTTAGTGGGTTTGTGGGGTTTGCATTTAAATTTGCATTTCCCTAATGATTAATGATGCCCAGAATGTTTTCATGTTTTTGTCGGTCATTGTTATGCTTTTTCTTTTGCTTTTTTTTTTTTTTTTTTTTAAACAGAGTTTCACTCTTGTCACCCAGGCTGAAGTGCAGTGGTGCAATCTCGGCTCATTGCAACCTCCGCCTCTGGGGTTCAAGTGATTCTCCTGCCTCAGCCTCCCAAGTAGCTGGGATTACAGATGCTTGCCATCATGCCTGGTTAGTTTTTGTATTTTTAGTAGAGACGTGGTTTCACCATGTTGGCCAGGCTGGTCTTGAACTCCTGACCTCAGGTGATTCACCACCTCAACCTCCCAAAGTGCTGGGATTACAGGCGTGAGCCAATGTGCCTGGCCTGTTATGCATTCTTTAGAAAAATATTTGTTCATATTATCTAACCTTAATTGGATTTTTTACCTTTTTGTTTTTGAATTGCATGTCAGATATGGACCCTTATCATATATATAATTTGCATGCATTTCATCCCAGTTCTCTATGTTTTCACTTTCTTGATAATATCATTTGGTACACAAAAGTTAATTTGATGAAGTCAAGTTTATCTATATTTTTATTTTGTTGCTTGTGTTTTGGGGGTAATATTTAAACATCATTGTAAATATTTACATTTTTGATTTATTTAAGCTTTATGGTTCTAGGTCTTGTAATTAGGCCATTAATCCACTCTGAATTGATTTTTTCTTAGCGTGAAGTAAAGGTCTAACTTCATTCTCTTGCATGTGAATATCCAGTTTCCTCAATATTATCTGTTCAAGAGACTGTCCTTTACCTATTGAGTGGTCTTGATACCCTCGTTAAAGATAATCTGACCATATATGGGCAAGGGTTTATTTCTACACTCTCTATTCCATTCCATTGTCTATTTGTCTGTTTTTATAACAGTACCACACTGTTTTCATTATTGTAGCTTTGTAATGTGTTTTGAAATCAGGAAATGTTGAGTCCTCCATTTTTGTTCTTCTTTTCCAAAATTGTTCTGGCAATTGTGGGTCTTTTGAGGTTCCACATGTGTTTTAGGATAAATTTTCCTATTTCTGCATAAAAAGTGCCATTGGGATTTTAACAGGGATTGTGTTGAATCTACAGATTGCTTTGCATAGTGTGGACTTCTTAATAGTATTGTCTTCCAATCCATGTACACAAACTTTCTTTGCATTTATTTGTATCTTTCCTTTCTTTCAGCAATGTTTTGTAGTTTTCACTGTACAAATTTTTGCCTTCTTGGTTAAGTTTATTTCTAAGTATTTTATTCTTTTTGATGTTACTGTAAATGGAATTATTTTCTTAATTCCCTTTTTCAGATTGTGAGTGTACAGAAATGCAAGTGATTTTTGCATGTTGATTTTGTACACTGTAACTTTGCTGAATTCATTTATTAACTACAGTGTATTTTTTGTGAGTCTTTGGGTATTTTATATATATAGGATCATGTTATCTGTGAATATAGTTTTGCTTCTTTTCCATTTTGAAAACTTTTTATTTCTCTTTTCTTCATAATTGCCCTGTCTAGAATTTCAAGTACAAGCAGTGGTGAAAACAAACATTCTTTCTTTGTTCATGATCTTCCAAAGAATGCTTCAAGCCAATCAACATTAAGGATGATTTAGTTGTTTGCTGTTTGTTGCTCATAAATGCTGTTAATTATGATGAGGAAGTTCTCTCTTTTCCTACTTTTCTGAGTTTTTAAAAAATAATGAAATGGTGTTGAATTTTGTCAAATACTTTTTTTGAATTTATATGGTGCATTACATTGATTGATTTTCATATGTTGAGTCACCCTTTTATTCCTGAGATAAATCCTACTTGGTCATAATGTATAATCCATGTATACATATTCACGTATAATATGCTGTTGAATTCTATTTGCTCATATTTTAATACATTTTTTATATTTACATTCATAAGGAAAATTTATCTGTAGTTTCCTTTTCCTGTGGTGTCTTTGTCTGGCTTTGGACGTGTTCCCTCCTGTTCTGTTTTGTGGAAGACTCTGAGAATGACTAGTGTTAATTATTCTTTAAACGTTTGATAGAATTCACCAGTGAAGCCACCTGTTCCCAGTCTTTTCTTTGTTGGTAGGTTCTGATTCGATTACATTTGTAATAAGTCTGTTCAGATTTTCTGTTTCTTCTTGAGTCGGTTTCAGTAATTTTTGTACATCTAAGAAGTTGTCCATTTCATTTAGGTTATCTAACCTGTTTGTCTGCAATTGTTCATACTATGCTCTTATAATACTTTTATTGTTGTAAGGTAATCACATCTCCATTCTCATTTATGATTTAGTTATTATTTTAGGTATTTGGTAACATTTTGTCAGTTTTGTTGATATTTTCAAAAAATCAACTTTTGGTTTCAGTTTTCCCCTTTATTGTTTTTCTATTCTCTATTTTGTTTATCTCCACTCTAATCTTTATTATTTCCTTCCTTCTTCTACCTTTGGGTTTGTTTGGCTATTACTTTTCTTATTCCTCTAGGTGTATAGTCAGGTTTCAAGATCTTTCTGCTTTTCTAATGTTGACATTTACAGCTACAAATTTCCCTCTGAGCACTGATCTTACTGTGTCCCTTAAGTTCTGGCATGTTTTCATTTTCATTTATTTCACAATTTTATCTAATTTCCCTTAAGATTTCTTCTTTGAACCATTTATTTAGAATGTGTTATATGATTTTCCAGTTTTCCTCTGTTATTGATTTTTAGATTCATTCCATTGTGGTTGTAAAAGATATTGTATGACTTCCATCATTTTAAATTTATTGAAGCTTGTTTTGTGGCCTAACATATGGCCTATCCTGGAGAATGTTCCATGGCACTTGAGAAAAATGTTATATTCCTGTTGTTAGATGAAGTGTTCTATACATGTTTATTAGGTCTATGGGACAGTGCTGTTAGGTCTATACAATCTGTCAGATCTACTGGGTTACAGTGCTGTTCAAGTCCACTATTGCTTTATTGATCTTCTTACATGTCCTATCCATTATTGAAACTAAGGTATTTAAGTTTCCAACTATTATTGTGGAACTGTTTATTTCTCCCTTCAATTCTCCTCCTCTCCTAAGGCATACTCTTCCATCTCTGCTCTGGATCCCATAGAATCTTCGCTTCCTTCAAACTATTCATTATACCCACTTTTTCCTCTCTCTTCAGCTACTCCTCTCTATTTAATCTTTCCCACTGACATTTGAACAAGTTTAAGTCTTTTCCATCTTAAAAGATGATTCCTTTAACCTTGTTCCCCTCCCATTATAACTCTCTTCCCCTTTTGCTACTCATCACAGCTCAAATTCCTGGAAGCAATGTCTTCCCTATCTTTACCCACTTCCTCATACTCCTCCATGCACTCTTCAATCCACTACAATCTTTTTTCTGTCCCTTCTACTCCAATAAATCTTCTCTTACCAAAGTCACTAATAAAGGACCTCCTTTGATAGACTCAGTGCTTTTTTCCTTCCCTTCTGTCCCCATCACCAATGGATGCTTTTAAATCCCTGTCTTACAAAAATATTTGACACTGTTAACCACAACCTTTTTCTTGAGATAGTTTCTTCCCTTAGGTTTCAGGACACCTCATTTTCTGCTTTCCTTTTTCACTATTTTTGGCAATCCAGTTTCCTTTCCAGGACCCACTTCCTCTCCCAGTCATTTTAATGTTTGGGTTCTTCAAAATTTTCTTCTTGACCACTTTTTCTTCTCACAATATACACTTTCCCATGGCTTCAACTCTCATCTATATGATGACAGCTCTCATCTATATGCTGATTGCCATTCAAGTCTGCATTCTTTATTTATATTTCTGACATTCTAGTGGACATCTTCACTTGAATATCTCACAGGTACCTCAAATTCACATGACTGAAAACTAAATACCTTGCCAACTTTCTTCACCTGAATGCCTCCCACTTATAATGTAAGTTTAATTCAAGCACTATATCTTCCAAGAAGCCTTCTCTGTCTGGGATCACTATTCATCCTTTGTGCTTCCTAGCTTTAGCTTCTTCCTTACAGAATGATTTTGTCTCCAGCACCAGACTGAGTGGTCTTCAAGAACAGGTACATGGTTTAGTAATCTGGGTGTGCCCTTTGTCTCATATAGTGCCTGACACATCAAGTTTTCAGTAAGTGTTGACTGAATAGAACTGAGTTAATTTCAAATTAACACCCTTTCTTTCTTTGAACTGTTTTAAGATCTCTTCCTCCACAGTCCCTTCAAATTTCTGGATATTTCATTTCATCTTCAAGCAGATAACACATTAGATAAACATTCTATTTCACTGTGAGGATGCCCATCCAAATAATCATAGACTTTCTGATTTTTATGATTCAAGAGTTGTTGGTCGGGTACGGTGGCTCATGTCTGTAATCCTAGCCTTTTGGGAGGCCGAGGCGGGTGGATCACTTGAGGTCAGGAGTTCGAAACCAGCTTGGCCACCATGGTGAAACCCCCATCTCTACTAAAAACACAAGAAATTATCTGGGCATAGTGGTGCGCACCTGTAATCCCAGCTACTCGGAGGCTGAGGCAGGAGAATCGCTTGAACACAGGAGGTGGAGGTTGCAGTGAGCTGAGATCGTGCCATTGCACTCCAGCCTGGACAACAGAGCGAGACTCCATCTCAAAAAAATATAATCATAATAAATAAAATAAAAATAAGAAGAGTTGTTGAAGCCTTGCCTTCCTCTTGGAGCATCCCCTCAAGAGCTGTTTCCATATCTCTTTTCTCACAGATACCATTAGGGTGCCGCAGAGTTCTAAGGTACTGATAAGGCTTCAAATAAAAACCTATCTGACAAAAGAGTACAATCTTGTGAAGTGCAAATCAAAACCACAATAAAAAAAATCTCACACCAATCAGGATGGCTGCTATAAAAAGTCAAAAAACACGGTGGCTCACACCTGTAATCCCAGCACTTTGGGAGGCCGAGGCCAGGCGGATGGATCACGAGGTCAGGAGATCGAGACCATCTTGGCTAACACGGTGAAACCCCGTCTCTACTAAAAATGCAGAAAATTAGCCAGGCGTGGTGTTGGGCGCCTGTAGTCCCAGCTACTCAGTAGGCTGAGGCAGGAGAATGGCGTGAACCCGGGAGGCGGAGCTTGCAGTGAGCCGCACTCCAGCCTGGGTGAAAGAGCAAGACTCAGTCGGAAAAAAAAAAAAGAAAAAAAAAGTCAAAAAAACAATAGCTACTGTTGAGGCTGTGGAGGAATGGGAACACGTATACATTGGGGGTGTGAATGTAAATTAGTTCAGCCACTGTGGAAAGCAGTTGAGATTTCTCAAAGAAATTTTTAAAACAGAGCTACCAATTGATCCAGCAATCTCACTACTGTATACATAACTGACGATAAATAGATCATTATACCAAAAAGACACAAGCTCTCTGTGTTCACTTGTATGTTCACTACTGTACTATTCACAATAGCAAAGACATTAAATCAACTTAGGTGCCCATTAGTGGTAGACCAGGTAAAGAAAATGTGTTTCATGTACACCATGGAATACTATGCAGCCACAGAAAACAATGAAATCATGTCCTTTGCAGCAATATGGATGGAGCTGGAGTACATAATCCTAAATTAATTAATGCAGAAACAGAAAATCTAATACCACATGTTCTCACTTACAAGTGGGATCTAAACATTGAACACATATGGACATAAACATGGGAGCAATAAACACTGCAGATTACTAGAAGCAGGAGGGAGTGGATGTCAGTGCAATATATCCATGTAATAAACCTGTGTATGTAGCCCCTACAAGTAAAATAATAGTTAAAATTTTAAAAAGAGTACATATTCTGTGATTCCATTTATATAAAGTTCAAGAATATGCGAAACCAATCAATGGTGACAGATGTGAGAATAGTGGTTACTTTTTGTGGATGTTAACTTGAAAAGGACACAAATGTGCTTTCTAGGGTATTGGAAGTGATGTATATTTTGATCTAGGTGTTGATTACACTAGTATATACTTATATGTACAAATTCACTGAACTATATATTTAAGATTTATGTACTTTACTATGACTCATACCACAATAAAAAGCAAAAACCTAAAAACAAATGAAGTAACTTCTGTTGTGCATTGTAATTCTTTTAAAAATTCCTAATCAACCAGATGGAAAGGTACCACACTGAGAATTCAATGTACATTCATTCACCAAGTCATTGTTTGACATGTGCAACAGCAGACAAATACCAGGCATAGAAATAGTAAAGAGGAAGCAATTATTTTTAGAGGCTGAAGACATAGGATGAGGAAAAAAATTATTGAGGCTATAACAAATGAGCAGGAATTTGAAGAATGAAGTTCACTAGGTAAACAAGGGTGTAAAGGTGTTAGAGGGAGTCAAATGTGCAAAGAAATCTGCATGAAATAACAGTATGTTCAAGAAAACCCCAGTGGCGCATAAAATACAAAAAAAAAAAAAAAAAGAGTTGTGTGAGTTTGGGATGAGGTGTAGGAATTGGTGGCAACAGATAAGGCCTGAGTAAGAGGTATGCCACAGAGAAACTTTTAGGTCATGCTAAGACTTTAGACGTTATCATAGAAAGCAAGAAATCATTAAAGGATTTTCATAGAAAGCAAAAAATCATTAAAGGATTTTAAGTAGGGGAGCAATGTGATCAGATATTTATTTTAGAGGCTATTCTAAAGGCTGTACCAAGAGTCAGTATGCAGTACTGGAGGCAGGAGATCAGTTAGAAAACTATTATTGTCATTCAGGAGAAAAATGTTGAGGGTCCAAACTGGGGAATGGGACTAGAGTTTTGGAAATGAAAAACAGAAGAAAAAATCGTGGAATATTTTGAAGAAATAACCATTATGACTTGGTGACAGATTAAAAAGAGGAAGTGAGAGACAGAAGAAACATGATATATGCCCTAGTTTTTGCCTTAGGAGTACTAGTACCAACAATAAAGAATAAAGAGGTTTGTAGTGCTGCTGGTGGGGTGATGAAGAGTTCAGTTTTGGTCACATTCAGTCTAAGGTGATAAGGCAATCACACAGAAAGAGTCAGCAGGCAGGTGGCTGCACGAGTTTGAGCCTGGCAGAAAGTTTGTGCTAGAAATACAGATTTGGAGGCCATCTGCATATATCTTTTTTATTTAACCCAGGACAGTGGGTGAGACTGCCAAGCAGAAGTGAGGATTGAAATAGGAAGATTCAGAAACCACTCAATTTAAGGATCTAGGCTGAGGAGGTATTCAGAAAAAAATAGAAACAATGGTCAAATACATAAAAGAAGAACTAGAAGAGGAGAATGTTGTAGAATGGAAGAAAGCAGAGAATTTTAAACGTTGCAGAAGGATCAAGATAAAGCCTGAAATCTAGTCATTGGATTTGGGAATTAGAGCTATGGTAACCTCTTCCACAAAGTATAATGCATTAGCCATTCTCACAAATCTCTTCATTGTTGTTTAAAACATCGGCATTTTCACTCATTCTTATCTTATTTCTTCTGTGCCAATGGTTTCCAATTCCATCTGACTCCCTTTCTTAAATATTTTAATGCTTACTTTATTATATTAAAATGAAAATTTCAAAAAATCTATAATATGAAATAGAAATGACAAGAAAGTAATTTATAATAAAATACAATGTATTTTAAGATGTAAATGTGCAGCCAGGCACGGACGTTCATGCCTGTAATCCTAGCACTTTTGGGAGGCTGAATCGGGCAGATCACTTAAGCTCAGGAGTTTGAGACCAGCCTGGGTAATATGGCAAAACCCTATTTCTACAAACAACGCAAAAATTAGCTGGGCATGACGTCATGTGCCTGTGGTCCCAGCTACTTGGGGGGTTGAGGCAGGAGGATTGCTTGAACCCGGGAGGTCAAGGCTGCAGTGAGTTGGGATTGTGACACTGTACTCAAGCCTGGGTGTCAGAGAGAGACCCTGTCTCAAAAAAAAAAAAAAAAAAAAAAAAAAGGATGTAAATGTGGGGACATGACAACACTAAAAAACAATGAAGTATGCAAAAAATAAAGAGAGAATGCCTGTAAATGTGGCAGCTCCAATTACTGACTGATGCATGTGTGTTGTCATCTGGATTTCAAACAGCCAAGAGCAGCATTTTTGTAGGTATCATGATTTCCCAAAATGATAAACATTCTTGATAAGATTCTGAACAAAACAAAGGTTTTTACCTTGGATTACATGGTAGTTACATTCCTGGAAATGTCAGTGTGTATTAAAAACTTGCTTATTTATATATAGAATGGAGTTCAATTCAAGGTCTAGATTAACAAAAATAGGTGTTCAATCCGATGATATAGTTCAAAAGTTGTATGGGATATAGAAAAAGCTAATTGTGCAGGCTGTCTTGCATATTGCAGGTTATTTAGCAATACTGACCCTGCCCACAATATGTCAGGAAGCCCTTCCATAATGATTATCTTAAATGTCTTTCACAAACTTTCCAATCACCCTCTCAGGAAGATACTACCTCCACTGAGTACAAATATCCTAGTCTTATCCAAAGAATAAAACAAGTCCTTCTCTTGGCACTGCACCCTCTCTAACAACCAGGCCTATTTCTTTTCTTTCTCAGTAACTTTGAATTCTCTTCTGTCCTATATCTTCAATCTCTACCCTTTTTCTTGTTACTTTAAGTCAATAAAACTGTGCAAGGTCCTACCATTATTTTTTAATACTCACTTGGCTCTTAATCTTCTCACAGTTATCATTTAATTATAAATATTGTCAGATTTTTATCCTCCATTCTCATCCCATCTTGTATGCCAGCTACCCTCAATTTGGCACTTCCTAGTAACTCTTCAACCCACTATAATCTGGCCTCTGCTCTCACAACACAGAAACCATTAATGCTAAATTCACCAATAAACTTAATTTACAAATTAATAAGTATTTTTCAGTACTGAACGCTCTAATGTATTTAATGCTGCTGTTCACTACATTTTTCTTAATTGGCATCAAACTTTTTCAGGTTTTCCCCTCACCCTATTACTCCTTTATCTGTTCATCTTTCTCTAGATAATCCTTAAATGTTAGTGGTCCCCAGAATTTCCTTCTCAATCCACAACTTTTTCTCTATATATACCTTCTTCTAGATTATTTAATTTACTCTCCCGGTTTCATCTATCACCTTTATGCTGACAGTTTTCTAAATATATTTATATGGACAACACTTCTCCTGCAATGTCAGATCTTTACCTGCTTGCCAGGAACCTCCATCTAGGTATCTTACCGAAAATGTTGAAAACCTGCTCCTTCTCTTGTGTTCTGTAACTCAGTTAGTGATTTCACGTAATACTCGAGCCACATACTTGAGAACTACCCTCTATTATTCTGCTTCCCTTGACATCCCATCTGTGATTGTCTTTTGATGTGTCAATTTGGCTAGGCTAGAGTCCCCAGTTATCAATTTAACTAGGTTTTGCTGTGAAGTTATTTTGTAGGTGTGATTACTGTCTATAATCAGTTAGCTTTAAATAAAGGAGATGATCCTAAATAATTTGGGTAGACCTGATTCAATCAGCTGATAGATCTTAAGACCAGGCTAAGGCTTCCCTGAATAAATTTAACCTGCGGACATCAGCTTCAGCCCATATCCAAGAGTTCCAGTTTGTCCTTCCTGAAAGCCCACTCTCCTACACAGCCCCCACAAGCCAATTCTTTACAATACATTTCTTAATATATATCTCCCACTGGTTCTATTTCTCTGGTTGAACCCTGATTAATATACCATCTAATCAATAATATTTCATAAAACTTTCTCAAATCCACTGATCTGTGCTCCATCCCAACTACCATTGCCTGAGTTCAAGCCTCCATCACTTTTTGTCAGGATTTTCATACAAGCATCTTAAATGATCTTCTTACCCCAATCTTGTTCTACTATACTATCCTCCACATGGCCACTAGTATGACCTATATAAAATATAAATGTGAACACAGCACTCCCTTTCAAGATCGTCAGTCACTTCCCACTTCCTGCAGATCTATCTTGAGCTTTTGTAGCGCACAAAGTCTTCATGTTTATGCTTCAGCTTGATGATCTAGCTCCATCTCTCCACTCCAGGAAAACTACCTACCATACATCTCCACCTCCTCCAAAAACCAGCCTACCTCGAACTCTGTAACTTTGGTCATTATTTTCTCACTGCTTGAAGTTCTTTACTCATCTGCAATCATCCATCCTTACTTAATACCTTATTTCATTTCAAAGACTGAGCTTAGATACTGATTAATACAGGAGGCCATTCCTGGTTTTTCTAGTCTTGCTCATATGCCTTCTTGTGTTCTCTTACAGAACTCTGTGCCAATCTCTATCTACAGAACTTACCAAACCAGTTTATGAACTCCTTGATGAGTTACATGCTGTATTTTTGTAACCCTCGCACATAAAACAATGCCTGGAATTTAATACATGCTCAATTTAATAGGTATTCTTTAATATTTGTGTTGGTTGAATAAAAAAATGGATGAATCATACACTGGGTGTCAGGTTATGGCTTGCTGCTATAATAAAATCTGTGGTAGGCAAAGTGATGGCCACCCAAAGATGTCCACACCGCAATTCCAAGAATCCATGATTATATTATTTTACAAGGCAAAAGGAACTTTACTGATGTGATTAAGTTAAGGATCTTGAGATGGGGGAGAATATTCTGAATTATTTGGGTGGGCATACTCTAATTGCATGTATCTTTAAAAGCAGAGAACCTTTCCCTAGCTAAGTGAGTGAAAGATGTAATGACAAAAGAAAATGGAGAAATTCTAAGTATGAGAGGGACTCAATTTGCCATGGTTGGCTTTGAAGATGGAGAAAAGAGATGACAATCTAAGGAATTCAGGTGGCCTCTGGAAGCTAGGAACAGCTCTTAGCTCACAGCCAGCAAGAAAGGTATCTCAGATCTACAGATCTACAGTGGCAAAGAACTGAGATCTACAGATCTCAGATCTACAGTGGCAAGGAACCGAATTCTGCCAATAACCAAATGAGCAGGACACAGATTCCCTCCTAGAGCCTCTAGAAGGGAATGCAGCCAGCCAACAGCTTGACTTCTCATCAGGTCTGATGAGACCCATAGCAGGCTTCTGGCCTCCAGAACTGTAATAAATATGTTGTTTTAGATTTCTAAATTTGTGATCATTTTGTTATGGTAGAAATATAAAACTAATACAGAATCCATGCAATAAAATCTGGCTTATTTTTCCAAAGAGACAAAAGACCCAGATGCTATGATAACATGTCAGGAGGTAAGAATAACAGGAGAGGAACTTGATCATATCACATTTGCCTCTTAAAAATGATCAATATAGAGTAGTATGAGAAAGTCTTCATACAATGAGAGGGGGAAAAGTGACCAAGTCATAGGAAAAAGTACTTAAGGAGACGGCACATGAAGCTGCTGAAAAAAAAACTTTATTTCCTATTGAGTTGATTGTGAAAGTTTGTGAACATACAGACAGACAACCAGCTGGACTAAGTAAATGCTCTGAGGTAGGAAAATGTGATGGCAGAATAGATACACAAACTCCTCTTAATGCTCAGCATTTCTGTACACAGGTAACCTAGACAGGGAATATGGTGCAAATTATAAACCATAATTTGACCTGTGTCCAGAAAAGTAACTTTTTTAATGGGCAAGTAAAAAATACCTCCCTAGCTATCTGTAAAATCCCCAAAAGTATCTATGATCTTGGGATAAACTGGCATTTTGTGCCTAAGAAGGACAGAACATCACCCATGTAGTCTTCTTGCTAAAAATGCTTAAACTAATCACGGGAAAACAATCAGACACATTTCATACTGTGAGACATATAGAGGAAAACTACCTGGACTCATCAACAATGCCAATGTCACAAAAAAAAGGACAAGAAAAAAAGGGAGGGTGCTGTTCTAGATTTAAAAATACTAAAAAGGAGCATGACAACTAAATACAATGCATGACCCTTGACTGGATCCTGGACCAAAACAAATAAAAAGCTATAAAGGATATTGTTAGGAAAATTGTGGGAATTTGATATGGATGGTATATTAGATAATAGTATTGTATCAGTGTTAAGTTTCTCTGGGTGTAATAGTAATTTAATTGTTCTTAAGAGATATATGATTTAGTGTTTAGGGTTGAAGTGTCATGATATCTGCAAGCTACTTCCCAATGGTTCAGCAAAAAAATGTGCGTATGTATGTATACATATATGTATATAGTATTTAGAAAGAGAGATAGGCCATATGTAGCCAAATTGATGCACTGATGAATCTAAAGTAGTCCCCCTTCATCCACGGTTTCAGTTACCCATGATTAACTGCAGTCTGAAAATATTAAATGGAAAATTCCATAAATAAACAATTCATAAGTTTTAAATTTCACACCATTGTGAGTAGTGTGATGAAATCTCATGTTTGCTCTAGACGTGAATCATCCCTTTGTCCAGCATATCAATGCTATATTCCTTACCCACCCTTCAGTCACTTGCTAGCCATCTTGGTTATCCAATAAACTGTTGCAGTATCACAGTGCTTGTGTTCAAGTAATCATTATTTCACTTAATAGTAACCCCAAAGTGTAAGAATGATAATGCTGGCAGTTCACATATGCTAAAGAGAAGCTGTAAAGTGTTTCCTTTAAGTGAAAAGGAGAAAGTTTTCAACTTAATAAGGGAAGATAAAAATCATATGTTGAAGTTGCTAAGACCTGTTGTAAGAATGAGTCTTCTATCCATGAAACTGTGAATATTGTAATAATTGTTCTATTTTATTATTGTTGTTGTTAATCTTGTATTGTACCTAACTTATAAATTTAACTTTATCATACATATATATGTATAGGAAAGAAACATAGTGTATATAGGATTAATTACTCTCCATGTCAGGCATCCACTGGGGATTTTGGAAAGTATCCGCCTTGGATAAGAATGGTGCTACAATATATGAAAGATATCTTCTGACTTTTCTGTAGAGTTTAAATTCTATAAAATAAAAAATTAGTAAAGAAAGATAATGTTTGGATATATAAAGCTTATCCTTAATACTAATTATAAATTCTATCGGTAAATTCAGAAACAAACAAATTCATGCATTGATTTTTTTGGCAGAACATTTTGTAAAAGATAAAAGAAAGAAAAAAAGTGAGTAAGTAAAAGAATGGAAAAAGAAATGCCACCAAAAAAGGAAAGGTGGAGTAACTATGTTAACAGCAAGGAAACATTGGACAGGTCTTCCAAACAGAAAATCAACAAAGAAACATCAGACTTAATCTGTACTATAGACCAAATGAACCTAACAGATATTTATAGAACATTTCATCCAATGGCTGCAGAATATGCATTCTTTTCCTCAGCACATGGATCATTCTCTAAAGCCACTATGTTAGGTCACATGACCATATGTTAGGTCACGATACAAGTCTTAAAACATTCAAAAAAAAATGAAATAATATCATGCATCTTTGATCACAATGGAATAAAAATAGAAATCAATAACAAGACTTTTGGAAACTATACAAATACCTGGAAATTAAACAATATGTTCCTAAATAAGCAGTGGGTCAATGAAGAAACCAAGAAGAAAATTGAAAAATTTATTGAAACTAATGATAATGGAAACACAACATACAAACACCTATAGGATACAGCAAAAGCAGGGAAGTTTATAGCTATAAAGTTTAGTTATATATAAGTTTAGTTATTTAGTGCCTAAATAAAAAAAAGGTAAAACTTAAAATAAAGAACCCAATAATGAATCTTAAAGAACTAGAAAAGCAAGAGCCAACTAAACTCAAAATTAGAGAAAGAAAAGAAATAATAAACACCAGAGCAGAAATAAATGAAATTGAAATGAAGAAAACAATACGAAATAAAGTAAGTAAATAAAATAAAAAGTTGGTGTTTTGAAATGTTAAACAAAATTAACATACCTTTAGCCAGACTAAGAAAAAAAGAGGGAAGATCCAAATAAATAAAACCAGAGATGAAAAGGAGAGATTACAACTGATACTGCAGAAATTCAAAGGATCATTAATGGCAACTATGAGCAACTATATGCCAATAAAGTGGAAAATCTAGACTAAATAGAGAAACTCCTCTACACATATGACATATCAAGACTGAACCACAAAGATAATCCAAAACCTGAGAAGACCAATAACAAGTAACAAGATTAAAGCTGTAATAAAAAGTCTCCCAGTAAAGAAAAGCCTGGGACCTGTTGGCTTCACTGCTGAATTCTACCAAATATTTAAAGAACTAATACCAATCCTACTCACACTATTCTGAAAAATACAGGAGGAAGGGATACTTCCAAACTAATTCCACGAGGCCTGATACCAAAATCAGACAAAAACAAATTTAAAAATACAGGCCACTAACTCTGATAAATATTGATGCAAAAATCTTCAACAAACTACTAGCAAATCAAATTCAACAACACATTAAAAAGATTATTCATCATGACCAAGTGGGATTTATCGCTGGGATGGAAGGATGGTTCAACAATGGTTATATATAGTATCAACAGAATGGAGGACAAAAATCATATGGTCATTTCACTTGATGCCGAAAAAGCATTAGATAAAGTGCAACATGCCATCATGATAAAAACCTTAAAAAATGGGTATAGAAGGAACATACCTCAACATAATAAAACCCATATATAACAGACCCACAGCTAGTATCATACCAAATGGGGAAAAACTGAAAGTCTTTCCTCTAAGATCTGAAACATGACAAGGATGCCCATTGTCACCATTGTTACTCAACATAGTACTGCAAGTCCTAGTTAGAGCAATCAGACAAGAGAAAGAAATTAAGGGCATCCAAATTGGAAAGGAAGAAGTCAAATTACCCTTGCTTGCAGAGGATTTGATCTTGTGTTTGGAAAAGCATAAATATTTCACAAAAAACTATAAGAACTGATAAATTCAGTAAAGTTGCAGGATACAATGTCAACATACAAAAATCAGTAGCATTTCCCTATGCCAGCATTGGACAATCTGAAAAAGAAATTTAAAAATAATTCCACTTACAATAGTCAAACATAAAATTAAATACCTAGCAATTAACTCAACCAAAGAAGTGGGAGATCTCTGTAATAAAAACTGTAGAACACTGATGAAAGAAATTGAAGAGGACACCAAAAAAAATGGAAAGATAGTCCATGTTCATGAATTGAAATAATCAATATTGTTAAAACGTCCATACTGCAAAAAAGCAATCTACAGATTCAATGCAATACTTATCAAAATACAAAAAAACATTCTTCATAGAAATAGAAAAAAGAATCCTAAAATTTATACGGAGCCACAAAAGACCCAGAATAGCCAAAGCTATCCTAAGCAAAAAGAACAAAACTGGAGGAATCATATTACCTGACTTCAAATTATACTACAGAACTACAGTAATCAAAACAGCATGGTATTGTCACAAAAATAGACACATAGACGAATGGAAGATAATTGAGAACTCAGAAACAAATCCACACACCTAAAGAACTCATTTTCCACAAAGGTGTCAAGAACATCCACTGTGGAAAAGACAGTCTCTTCAATAAACGGTGCTGGGAAAACTGGATATCCATATGCAGAAGAATGAAACTAGATAGCTATCTCTTGCCATATACAAAAATCAAATCAAAATGTATTAAAGACTTAAGTCTAACACCTCAAACTATGAAACTACAACAAAAAAATACAGGAAAAAGTCTCCAGGACATTGGTCTGGGCAAAAAATTCTTAACTAGTACCCCACAAGCAAAGGCAATCAAAGCAAACATGAACAAATGGGATCATATCAAGTAAAAAGTGTGTGCACAGCAAAGGAAACAGTCTACAAAGTAAAGGTGCAATGGGAGAAAATATTTGCAAACTACCCTTTTGACAAGAAATTAATAACCAAAATATATAAGGAGCTCAAACAACTCAATAGGAAAAAAATCTAATAATTTGATCAAAATTGAGACAAAGATTTGAATAGACATTTCTCAAAAGAAGATATACAAATGGCAAACAGGAATGTGAAAAAGTACTCAATGTAGTTGATCATCAGGGAAATGCAAATCAAAACTAAAATGGAATATTACCTCACTTCAATAAAACGGCTTATATCCAAGTGACAGGCAATAACAAATGCTGGCGAGAATGTGAGGAGGAGGGAATGCTTGTACACTGTTGATGGGAATGTAAATTAGTACAACCACAATGGAGAACAATTTGGAGATTCCTCAAAAAACTAAAAATTGAGCTACCATATGATCCAGCAATCCCACTGCTGGGTATATACTCCAAACAAAGGATATCAGTATTATCAAAGAGATATCTGCACTCCCATGTTTGTTGCAGCACTGTTTACAACAGCTAAGATTTGGAAGCAACCAAAGTGTTCATCAACAGATACATGAATGAAGAAAATATGGTACATATACACAGTGGTGTACTAATCAGTCATAAGAAAGAATGAGATCTAGTTATTTACAACAGCACGGATGGAACTAGAGATCATTATATTAAGTGAAATGGGGCAGGCACAGAAAGACAAACATCACATGTTCTCACTTATTTGTGGAATCTAAAAATCAAAACAATTGAACTCATGGAGATAGAGAGTAGAAGGATGGTTACCAGAGACTGGGAAGGGTACTGGGTGGTGGGGGAGAGTGGGGATGGTTATCGGGTAGGAAAAAAGAATGAATAAGACCTATTATTTGATAGGACAGCAAGGTGACTATAGTCAATAATAATATAACTGTATAATTAAATTGTCTGTAACACAAAGGATAAATGCTTCAAATAATGGACACCCCATTGTACATGATGTGATTATTACACTTCGCATGTATCAAAACATCTCATATATCCCATAAATGTATACAACTACTAGGTACCCAGAAAGGTTTTAAAAAAATTTAAAAGACCCAGCAAACAAAAAATTTTACATTCAAAAAGATAAAAAGAGTTCCTAAAATTGTAAAATATGTACCTATTCTAGACTTGTATGTACATACTAACAATGCCTCAAGTGTACAAAGCAAAAATTGTCAAAAGTGTAATAATTTGACAAATCCATAAATACAGTGGGAGATTTTAACTCTCTCGGTAACTGATAGGTCCAGCAAACAAAAAACTTAGGAATAGAGAAGATTTAAACAACACAATTAAATTTAATGAACAGAACACTACATGCAAAAATCAGATACACAGTCTTTCCAGGCACACATAAAACATTAGTTGATCATGTTCTCTGGGACATAAAGCAAGTTTCAACAAACATTAAATAATCATTATCACATAAGCAATATTGTCTCTTAAATGGAAAATAACAAAACGTTAAGCTAAAACACAGCTATATACAATGACTTAGTTTCTAAATACTGTCTCCAGAAAGAAATGATTAATGGGGTAGGAAGTAAAACACAAGCCTGAAAGTAAGGAAGTAAAAAAATTTTAAAGTAAGTAAAATGTGTGTTTAAGAATGATGAGACATGTCAAAAGACAGGTGAGCCAACTTAAATGGGCAGCCAGTCACTAAATCTGAGACAATTTGGGTATTAAAATAAATAATAACAACAGGGTATTTTAAAAATAAAGTAAAAATCTATGTGTCCAAAGTAATTAATAAACAAATAAATGGAGAAAAAGCTCTACATTGATGTAGAATATAAACTAATAAATGTAATAAAAATGATGGAGTTTGAAAATCACCATTTTGCATTCATCATAGCAATATCTGATTCAGTCAAGAATTATCAATGGATTTGAAAACTAGTGGATGATAGTTAATGAGGAACAGGATATTTACATAGTCTCAAAGTATCCCCAGCAAAATCATTAATTATAAAGAGGAAAATTGTAACTGTAAAGTGGATTAATCTAGCAACTATTCACAATGTTAACCAAGTAATCAAAGTTAACTTTACTACTAGAGGGTCAAACCAGCATCATGTGCCACCAATATGATGCCCTGAGAACAACACTTCACTTCTGTGGTGCTTTTGCTAATATGCGTACTCTAAATAATGGGGAAATGGCAAACAAATTTAAATTAAAGGACAATCTATGAAATAAGTGTCCTATATTTACACAAGTGCCAATTGCCAATGTGTGATATTGTGATATATATATTGAAATTGTCCATGGTTCCTGGCTCATAACTCCCAAATCTCTTGTTATTTCCTAAGCGACTAAAGTAATAAGCACATCTTTTGTTAAAGTATTTGGTCTTTTGTCTTTGGTTCCTGAAGCAGCTTTGAAACAGCTTCAGAGAAATAAAAGTGAGAGACAGTCTATATATATATATACATATGTATATATATGTATAATGTTGGGGCACTTTAGGATTCAGAAAACAGAATCTCTCTCTTTCTCCTGCCCTCCTTTTACCTGCCTTTTTTTCTCCCAAAGGCAAGCCATAGAAACTAAAAATACACTCTAATCTTCACCCGGCTTTCTGTCTTGGAGCTGGATGTAAAGAAATTCTCTGACCTATCTAGTTTGACTGTGGGTCATAAGACCCCCATTTCAGAAAGAGTCCTGCCCCATACCCAGGAGGAAGGAATGCTGCACAAAGAAGCCAAGAAGAATCTGAATAGGCAAGCCTTGCTGGGTTTCTCCACCAAGTCTATTGGTATTAGATCATACCCTTTAGTCCAGTCACATTTCTACATGGCTGTTCATGTTTCATTAGTGCCTATCGAATGAAGTCTTCATGAAAAGCACAAGAGGACAAAGTACAACTGAATTTGTGGAGGATTGTAGAAAGGTGAAAAATAACTCATCCACATGCCAGGAGGGTGGCACACCCCAACTCCACAGGAATGGAAGCTCCTGTACTCAGTACCCTTCGAGACCTCACTCTATGTATCTCTTCATCTGGCTGTTTATATGTAGCCTTTAAAATACCCTTTATGAATAAAGGGGTAAATGTAAGTAAGTGTTTCCCTGAGTTCTGTGTGTTTTTCTAGCAAATTATTTGAGCCTAAAGAGAGGGGTTGCGGGAACCCTAACTTGAAGCAGGTCAGTTAAAAGTTCCAGAGGCCCAGATTTGAAACTGATGTCTAAAGTTGAGGCAGTCTCGTGGGACTAAGCCCTCAGTCTGTGGGATCTGATACTTTCTGCAGGGAGATAGCTTCAGAATTGAATTGGATTGGAGAACACTCAGCTGGTGTCCACTACAGAATTGTTTACTTGCTTGTTGGTGAGAAGAAATCCCAATACATTTGGTCACAAGTTTTCTGTGTTGGTTGTTGTGGTACAAGAGCCAAAGAAAAACTGTTTTTTTTCCACACAATCAGCGTCAGAAGTGGGGTTGTGAGAATATAATGACAGAAGCTGAGTTTGTTTTTCTACACACATAAAAGACAAAGAAAGGTCAAGGAATTGTTCCATATTAAAAACTGGAGAGACATGACAAGTAAATGCAATGCATCATCTTGGATTAGCACTTTGACCAAGGAAAGAAAATAACCATAAAAGACATTATTGGGACAACTGATAACATTGGAATATGGCGTAGATTACAATATTGAAACAATGTCAAATTTCTTGATTGTGACACATTTACTGAGGATGTATAAGAGGAAATCATCACTCTGAGGAAATACATACTGACATATTAAGAGGTAAAGGAGAATGATATTTGCAAATTACTATCAAATAGGAGAAGGAGAAGGAGAGGAAGAGAAAAACAGAATGATAAGGCAAACGTGATAAAATGCTAATTGGTGAATTTGGGTAAAGGGCAGTTTGGGAGTTCTTTGTAATATTCCCAGTTTTTCAAGTGTGAAATTAAATAAAAATAAAAAATTTAAAAACATGAATACAAAATTCAATAATAACTACATCAATATCAATAACCATACTTTTTCTATGTATTTAATGAAAGAAAATGTTTTCTATTGCCAAATTCTGTTGGGATGAGCAGCCAATGTATAATTTTTGTATCTTGTTATAAGAAGGATTAAAAAAAATTAAAGCAAGTCAAAATGGCTGGCAAGCAGGCCATTTCAGCATCAGGCAAGTGGC
The DNA here is from genome assembly GCF_037993035.2 of Macaca fascicularis. NCBI lineage: Eukaryota > Metazoa > Chordata > Mammalia > Primates > Cercopithecidae > Macaca > Macaca fascicularis. The sequence continues at coordinate 56,736,043 of NC_088395.1, read as the reverse complement.
TGGATCGTATTCAAAAATGGTATTACAATGCCGCAGGATTCAATAAACTGAGGTTAATGCGAGATGATACAATATATGAGGATGAAGACGTAAAACAAGCCATAAGAAGGCTTCCTGAGAACCTTTATAATGACAGGATGTTTCACATTAAGAGGGCACTGGACCTGACCATGAAGCATCAGATCTTGCCTAAAGAGCAGTGGACCAAATATGAAGAGGAAAATTTCTACCTTGAACTGTATCTGAAAGAGGTTATTTGGGAAAGAAAAGAAAGAAGAATGGGCAAAGAAGTAATCAAGTAGTTGAAGTCTGTGGATGCAGCTGTTATGAAGATGGTCAAACCTGAAACAATGTTAAGAATTATTTGGTCTGCAGATGTTTTACTTTAAATAAATGTCTATTGTAATGGCTGGAGTTTTTGAATTCCAAACCTTATACTGAATAACTACTGAATCCATTTACTATTAAATTTTTTTTCCAAACTTTCAAGATATTTTCAGTTGTGTTTAAGTGCTTTCTGGAGCTCAGAGGCCACTTTATCAGTTTTCCTCACTGGTTAGATAGCCTATCAGTTTATGGAAGGATATAACTTCCATAAGTTACATCCTTATGGAAGCTACTAAATAAAAGAAGGGGGTATGCATCCCCTAGTTTGCCAGGATTCAGAAACAGCCTCTTCACTGCTATCTGAATAGATTTGATTTTGCATCCTATCATTTAAAAAGAAATTATGTATGCACCCCAACATAGGTATACTTAAGTAATATATATACTCCTGTGCTAACATGTAGACTAGAAAACAAAAAGTAGACACTAGAAAAACAGAAGTACAAAGACAAATCATACTTGTCCCCATATCCCAGTGACTTTTCCACTTTGGAAATGATTGTTATAAAGTTTAAGGGTTGCATACTAATCAGTTAAAAGTTTTAAGATTGTAAGGTAATTTTAAAAAATATAAATTAGAATCACTGGCCAGGTGCGGTGGCTCATGCCTGTGGTCCCAGCGCTGTAGGAGGCTGAGGCGGGTGGATCTCCTGAGGTTAGGAATTCGAGACCACCCTGGCCAACATGGTGAAACCCCATCTCTACGAGGGATGCGGAAAATTGGCCGGGCGTGGTGGCGGGCGGTCCCAGCTGCTCGGGAGACTGGGACAGGAGAATTGCTTGACCACGGGGGGTGGAGGTTGCAGTGGGCCTAGATCGCGCCACTGCACTTCAGCCTGAGCGACAGTGGCTCCATCTCAAAAAAAAAGAAAAAATTAGAATTATTCAATGTTGTCATCATTTCCACTCCTAAATTCTGAAATGCTTTCTTTGGTGGAGGTGAGAGTCTGGAGCCACAGCTAGTAGAGAAGGAACAGTAGGACCTGCAGCCTCCCTGGTTTTCCAGGACAAGTCATTGCTGTTTGCGGCAGGAATGCCTTACACCTCAAATAACAAAACGGTGTGAAAAACAAATTTGAGTTACATTTAAAATTTGTAAAGCAATGAGAAATGTGTGTATCATAAAGAGCATCTTTAAATTTTTGCTAAAATATTAAGCCTCTTAAGTTCCCTAAGAATCCCACCCTCCCCCCTTTTTTTTTTGCTAGTCAGATTATTTTTCTAAACCTATCTTGAAATCATGTCAATTTTCTTCTGTCTGGTTCAAGATGACTAGATCACTTGATAATGGTTTTGCTCAGGTCACACTGTGACAAGGTTTTAGTGTAGTCCTACTTTGCAGAAGGAGGCAGAGAAGATGGACTGTCTAGAATCCCCTTTAAAAGCATTTGTCTATTCAGAAAATTTTCCTGAGTAGATCTCTCCAAAGGTTCTTTTAATTGTGATTTCAAGATCACTTTTGCAGGACTCTGGTCTATTTGTTCAGACATGTACTGTGCACAATTACAAGGAGACTAGAACTGAGGCATCTCAAAAAGCACTGTCAAGATGTGTAGGGAGCTGGGTGGGTGGAGGGAGGCTGGGTTCTGACCCTAGAAACCATGCTTACGAATGCGATTAATGTTTAAAGCAAGTCTAAGGGCACTGCTGAAGGACAGGGGAACAAATAGAATGGACTAAGATTAAGGTATAACGGAACCCCCAGGCTCTCTACCTGCTCAAGGTAAAAAGTGTGGTATTATGTAGGGCAACCTCTGATTTTGTGAAAGTTCTTCCTAAAGCCAAAGTGAATGCCTATTCTATGTCTCCAGATTACTTCACTCGTCTAAATGAGAACAAGTGTGCAAAAGTTCTTTGAACACTAAATCAATGTTTTGTATTCATTATAAATTACGGTTATCGTCCTGCTTGTTATGAAGACTAAGAAAGTAGATCTAGTATTTCACTCACATAGGTGAATGGGTGAGAATTTGTTAATCCATCAGTGAAGTCCTTTCATTTGAAAGAGAGGGCCTTTCTATTATCAAAAGCTGTCCTGTGTGAAAAATCACCATGAGAGTGCCTGAAACACACAGGCTTGTCGTCCTGTAGACAGAATGGTAGAGTGATTCAGAGCTAATTCTGGGTTAGATTGCACAGGTCTGAATCTATTTGCTAACTGTGTAGTGCTTTAGGAATACAATTTAACCTCTCTGTGCTTCCGTTTCTTTGGCCCTGAGATAGAGCTAATGATAGAAACCTACTTTACACAGTTGTGAAAATTAACTGACTACATGTCAAGCACTAACAGTCTCTGGCACATAGTATGCATAATGTAAATTATGTGATGAGAAGCGAGAAAGAATAACTTGGGAAAATGCTGAATATCATCAAAGTTGAATAGCTAACCAGTAGCTAAGGTTCAAGGTCCCCTCTCTTCTTCCTTCTATGTGGCACTCTTGTTTCTGGTCCGTCTGCTCCCCTTGGGTGTCACCTGCTTGAGTGAAGTACCTGCTGGAGATGAGAAGAGTGGAACTGGATCTGCATGACAGCTTTGATTAGGATGGAGCTAAGACTTGGCTATCTCCCTGTTTTGTGTTTTGGATAGGTGACATTTTAAAACTGCCAACATTAAAATCTTGCTAATTTGCTTTGTACAGTTTAAAATGTTTGATATCTTTTATTGTTTAAAGTTTGAGATTGGTTTTGAATGTACGGTTTTCCTAAATCTTGAAGAAGGATATGTTTGTACTCTGAAGTGGTCTATGTTCAATTAGAAAATTGATTTTACTATACTTTGCGAAAAACAGATGGCTGGCTTACGTTCACTGTTGTAGTGCACTACCTAGCATCACTCAGCTTTCCTGTTGTCAAGGTGTAGGAAGCAGCATAAGGGATGTTGGGACTTCAGACCCCCAATTGCCAACTCTGGTCCTATTTCCAGATTGCATGGAAATATTTGGTAACATTCCTGCACCGAGCTATCATGGTCTGAATATTTATGTGATGCTCTACAAGTGGTACCAAAAGGTTAGTGATGGAATTTTCACTAATGGGACCTTTTCCTGTTTTTAAATTCTAGAATCTTAATACATCCAAAGTGTACATTTTGGTAATTATTTCATTTAGCTATTTACTTTAAGGACTCTCTTTTAAAGCATTAACTCTGCACTAATTTTGACTTATGAAAAGATTCAGCAGTAAGAATAAAAACTGGGCCAAAGCCCAAAGTAATGATCCTTCACAAATAGGATGGAGTTTTAAAAATATGGGCATCCTGTGTGTAGCTTTGAAAATAACCAAAGTACTTGGAATTAAAAAGTCAGGTGAACATAAAAATTGGCATAACCAAATCCTTGACAGACTGATGGATGAAAAGCAGATGGGTTTACACTGTGTGGGAAGAGGCATGGATTTTAGGAAGGACAGCATCAGAGAGGGATGGTTAGAAAGTGAACAAGACACATTGCTCCTTGGAAAACAAGGAAAGTCCCTTTAAGGCATGAAATTCTGCCACTAGGTGGCGATGCCCTATAACTTTACAACTTAGGATACATCACACCAGCACTATGGAAGATTTCTCCATTTAGCATCCCAACAACTCTCTCTCCTCCTTCATTTTTCAGGATGACAACACCTTAGAGGTTTATGGCCATTAGGAGACCTTACTACTAAGCTGTATACTGATGTAATGAAATCTAATATATGTTGTGCAATTAATTATGAGTTATTTAGTTTCAGGATTTTATTACTTCAATCAGTTATGACCATATTTCCTTTTATATGATTGCTCACTCTTTAAACATACCAGATGACTATATAAGGAGCATATAATAAAGTCTATAGATATCAAAAAAATTAAAGCAGAAAAAAAGATAAAATTAAACTAGAATGGGAGTAATGATTTCATAATATAATTTTTAAAAAAGGAATCCCATATGATTAGAAATTGAAAAAAAAAACTCATGGGTCAAAAAAATTATAAGAGAAATTTAAAAATAATAAATGTTGAATGATAAAAATACTATATATAAAAGCCTGTGAAATATTTCTAAAGTGGTAGAAGAAAATTTATAGTTCTAAATTCTTATTTTACAGAAGAACATTGAAAATTAAGAAGCTAAAGATCCAACTCAATAAATTAGAAAAAGAACAACAAAAGCAAAGTAGAAGAAAGTTCAATATAAAAATAAAAGTCAAAATGATTAAAATAGGAAACAAAATATCCAATGATGAGGCTTGATGAAAGCAAAAGCAAGAAATACATTAGAAAATTGATTACTGTAATTTATCTCATGGTCACAGTGTGATATTAATGGTGAAAAAAAGGATATGAACATGGCAGTACATATAGACGGGAAAAAACTTCATAATATTTGTAATAAAACCTCTCAGCAAACTAGGAATATAACAAAAGTTCTTAACTTGAGAAAGACAATCTACTAAAAGAGGTGAAACTTTTGTAGAATTTAGGAACAAAATAAGGAAATCCTCTACCAATGGTATTGTTCCTCTTTGTACCGAAGAGCCTAGCTAGCACAGTAATACAAGCTAAAGAAATATTGGAAAGAAACTGTCATGATTCAAAACATAATTAATTAACAGATAATCCAAGAAAATCTATAAATTATTAGAATAAATAGAATTTAAGAAGGTTACAGCATATAAAATCAATATACAAAAATATTAATCATATTCCCATTTACTAGAAGCAATTAGAAGATATAGTTAAAAAGATGGCATATTTCACAGTAATAATAGAAACTATAAGGTAATTACAAGTGAATCTAACAAAGCATTTCTTCAGATTACACTATTATTATGAATATGTTTTCATATAATGTAGAATACAGTTTCAATTTTATCATTTGCTGCTATCTTTTTATGTTTTGTTTGGCTACTTTTAAATGTGTCAAAACCAACTATTTTTTTTCTCTTCCTCCTCTGAATAATTTTTGGCAAAGAGATTACCTTAAAAAGCACAACTTCCAGGTGCAGGACATCAGAAAAAGCAGGGTAGCATTGTAAATAGTCTTCATTATTTTCACCAGGTGAACTATTATATGAATGCACCAGGGAAATGGAGTCATACTGCAATCGCTCAAAGACTGAAAAATAATAAAAAATATTGTGACATCATTTTTTCTGTTTTTGTCCATCTCTTTGTCCTCTGGTCTCCTCAAATCATTATCCTTCCCCTACCTCAATTTCAATGATATATTCCTATAAAACAGTTGTATACATAGTATTAGAAAGGATGTATTATATAGTAGTTTAGAGCATAAACTCTGGAATCAAATGTTCTGGGTTCAAAGCTCAGCTCAGCCACTTTGTGCTGTGTAACTTGTGGCAAGTCATATGACTTCCCTTGGCCTATACAAACTTCTCTAGTAGAGTTGTGATTAAATAAATGATAACACTCAAAGCCCTTTAGAAAATTGGCACATAAATCTTTAGTAAATATTGGCTATTATTACAATTTTCAGTGATTTGAATCACTTGGAGGGGAAATTACGTAGTTCTTGCACTTATTGTTTTGTTCTTTTATTTTCTTTTTTTTCTTTATATTTTTAAAAATTGTTTATTTATTTATTTTTTGCACAGAGTCCTGCTCTGTCACCGAGGCTGGGGTAAGTGGCACGATCTCAGCTCACTGCAACCTCCACCTCCTGGGTTCAAGCGATTCTCCTGCCTCAGCATGCCGAGTAGCTGAGATTACAGGCACACACCACCATGCCCGGCTAATTTTTTTTTTTTTTTTTACTTTTAGTAGAGACGGGTTTCGCCATATTGGTCAGGCTGGTCTCGAACTCCTGACCTCAAGTGATCTGCCCATCTCGGCGTCATAAAGTGCTGGGATTACAGGCGTGAGCCACTGCGCCGGGGGTTGCTCTTTTGTTTTCTATCTGCGCAATATTCTCCCTACACCCTGCAACCCTCCACTCCACCACCCCTTTGAATAGAGTTTGTAAACATGTGAGCAGTAAAGCTGTGTGGAATGACAGGGAGATGCTTTCAAGTAAAATAGAGCTCTATTTTTTTTTTTTTTCTATGCATTACCAACGAACCCAATGTCTAAAACTTCTTTGGTCACCAATGCTGTCCCATCATTCATTGATTTGTTTATTGAAATATCTGTTTCACTCCTATTATGTACTAGGCCTTGGCCATCCATCCCCTATAGCTCTCAGAATAATTCCTACCCATTGCAAGGGCTTCATAAAGGTTTACTGCACGAATGAAAAAAAGATGCTTCTCTCCTTTGAATTAAAAGGATCTATAAAACTTGGGTCAGATTCAGTTTTATATTTTGCATTCTATAAAGTTCATCTAAATATCAGAGATTCCTTTTCTGATAGTAAGAATAGGAATCTTAAAATACAAATAGTATCGCCTGATGGATATTGGAATGAAGTATACGCTCAGCATAATATTTAAGGCCCTGAAGCACTTTATCTTCACCTCCTAAGTCCTTCTTGTAGATTCAAAATTATAGCCAAGCTGTTTCCAGAAAAACTCTGCCTTTTCTCTGGAAACCCTCAGACTGAAAAGCATTCCCTGCCCCTCCACATGACAGATGTCACTCAACCTTTAATGTCCACCCAAAGTTCCTCCTTCCTTTTTTTTTTTTTTTTTTTTTTTTTTTTGAGACGTAGTTTTTTGCTATTGTCTCTCAGGCTGGAGAGCAATGGCGTGATCTCGGCTCACTGCAACCACTGCCTTCCAGGTTCAAGCGACTGTCCTGCCTTAGCCTCCAGAGCTGCTGAGATTACAGGTGTCCACCATCACGCCTGGCTAATTTTTCTAACTTTAGTAGAGACGAGGTTTCACCGTGTTGGCCAGGCTGGTCTCGAACTCCTGACCTAATCTGCTCGCCTCGGCATCCCAAAATGCTAGGATTATAGGTGTGAGCCACCGCGTCTGCCCCACCCCCTCCTTTTTGATAGCTCATGATTACTACCAGGCAGTGACTTGTCCATCCTCCACCCTTCCTGAATACCTTGAACAAGCAAACATTATGGCACTTGGATTTGACTATCACATTGTTGCTTTAAAAAAAAAAAATTATTCAACTCTCCTGCCTTACACAGAGAAAGACATACACTTCGGAAGGCTGGCCTTCAATAGATGCTTGTTATTGGTCTTGAACCAGGCATTGTTTTTTTAAATAAAAAATTTCTCCAAGGCACGCAAAAGTAGAGAGAATAATACAATAAATCCCCACATATACATCATCCAGCTTTAAATTATCAACTCATGAACATTTTTATTACACCTTCCCTCCACCTTGGCACCAATGACTTACTTTCAAGCAAATCAGAACATTCAAGTCTATTTCTTAGAAAATGTAACTACAAGTATTTCATCTAAAATATTAAAAATAATTATTTAATGTCATTAAATATCCACCATTTCACTCAAGCGTATTTTGTGAAAGAGCTGCTTAATCCCTGCATGTTCTTCTTTCTATTTTGAAATCATGGAAAAAACAGGGAAAAGGGGGAGGATATCTGTGAGAATGCACAAATAAGTTTCAAAGAGCCTAGATGACCTAGATGAGAAAGAATCTGACCTGGTTTACGGTGGGAGAAATTTATTTCTCTACTTCTCCGGAGGAGGAGGGTGCGACTTCAGGCCGGCTGATGCAGGAGGAGGTGCGGAGGGTAGAGTGGTACTACCTCCGTTGGGAGTTCCTTCCGGATAATCCCAACGCGGAGCGAGGAGGCAGCGCTTTTTTGGAGGCTTGGCTTCCCGTGCGTTTCCAGGTGGGAGAGTGGATCTCCCGGAGGCACAAGGTTGGTCTCCCATAAGGATTATAGAAACGGGGCCTCAGTTTTCTCCGGTGGGCCCTGGCAAAGCCAAGAGACCTGAGATGGCGGCGGGTCCCCTCCAGGCACAGAGCTGGCTTCCTCCTGTTTCGCTCTTACCGTATTTCCTGTATCCTGAGACGTACATCCCTTCTCCGCCTCCACCCCTCCTCCCTACCCCATTCTATTTTAACGTTTCTATTAGGATGGGTGTTAAAAACCGATGTTATTATTTAATATAGTGTTTTTCCATCGCGCCCCACCCCCACCAAATGTAAATAAATTTATTGAGAATTTCATATAATTTATGCAATTTTAAGATATGAAGAAATTCAAGTTTACCTTTAAGTAGTAAACTCTGAATGGCTTATATGAGTGGGAGGGATGCAGGGGTGGGCGGTAACCAAAGAAATTATTGAAGAGCTTTACAAGCCAGCTGCAGATGCACATCACAGAGCTATGAAAATAGCTACAAACATTTAAAAAGAAATATGCAAACATGTAAGTTGACTAAAGTGCAGAATAGCACACTAGCACTAACCATGGAAATTGAATGTGGAAAACGAATTCACCGTATGTCATAGAATCTAAGATCATTTTTTCTTTATTTTTTAAGCAAATTTGTAATTTTTGAAGGCTTACTATATTTTTCCCCAAATTTGAATATCTAGGAAATCTCTGCGACCTAACAATTCATGGTACACTATACTTTAGTTGACAGCTTTTTTTTCCTTTCTTGTAGGTATGGAAAATAATGACCCATCTTACCATTGATGATATGTTATATTCTATGATTTATGGTAACCAGAAGAAAGTACCACGTGTCTCAGAAGAAAAGGCTTCTGGAACTTCTTAGACCTTCATTATTAAAATAGCCTACACATCCGTCTCCCTTTAGCTATGGACAAACTAGATCACACTTTTTCAGCTTTGTCCTCAGTGTTTTTTGTTTGTTTGTTTTTTGTTGTTTTAAATGGAGAGAGCTTAGTCCTTAATGCCAGAGTAGAAGTGCCTATTAAACTCTGCTGTTTACAAGCTCTGAGCTCTTTAAGTAATTATTTAAATTCCTGGAACTTTGGTTTCCAGGCCATAATTTTTTCCTTGCAAAAGTGTTTCCATAACCAGGGTTAATACATGTAAAGCATTTACTACTATAACTATCTTATCTCCACCCTTCTACCTTCCTCCAAGTAACCAGCACAGCCCTTTACACAAATTAGGTACTCTAAAAATTTGGGAAATAAATGACCCCGTGGTTTTGTACCAAATGCTACTAATAAAGACAGAAAAGTCAGATGTAGCTGTAGCTTAATGAAAAGATGTGAGGGAGGTATTGAGAGAGGCAATATTTTAGAGCTAGAAGAGTAGTTGGAACTAGACATACTGATGTGGGAGTCAGCAACATAGAGGTGATAGTTAAAGACAAGAGAATGGATGATATTCCCAAGAGAAAATCTAAAGAAAAGATAATTGAGCTAAAAACAGAATATTGAATAATTAGAGACAGATAGAAGAAAAGAAGTCTGCTGCAAATGCTGAGAAAAAGTGGTCAAAGTCAGCGAAGAAGATTCTAACCCAGTTTCTCAACCTTGGTGCTATTGACATTTGAGGCCAAATCTATCTTTGTAGTGGTGGCCAGAGTTTACCATTTAGCAATGTCCTAAGCTAAGCCTCTACCAACTATATGCCAGTACTACTCCCTACTCCTCGAGTTGTGATAACCAAAAAGATTTCCAAACATTGCCAGATGTCCCTGGGGTACACAATTGTCCCCAGTTGAGAACCATTGGTCTATCATTAATCCACCAAATTTGCTCCTTTCCTAGTTTTTTTTTTTTCTTTCATCTCAGTGAAATGTTATGCCTTCCACTCAGATATACAAGTCAGACCTTGGAGTCTTCATTTTTTAGAAACTGAAGAATATTTTATTATTTATTAAAGTAAATGAAGTAACAATTTCACAGTCTTTTTACATAGGTCTCTAAATCTTCAAGACTAAAGACATTAAGAGTTGCAATTAAGTTGTTCAGTAGCGATAATTTTAGCAAATTTAGAGAAATATGCGCCTACTTAGTAAAGTAACAGGAATTAAAAATTTTATCAACTCCAGCTAGGTTTAATTTATGGTAAACATTTGACTTGAGGTGAAAACAGTCCCAACTTAGAGCTGCTTCTATCAACGTGGACTATTTATACCACAGTTAGATTTATTTATTTATTTGTTTGTTCGTTTTATGCTTTGTGGTAAAGCATACATAATATAAACTTTACCATCTTAACAATTTTTAAATGTACAGTTCAATAAGGTAAAGTATATTCTCATTGTTGTACAACCAATCTCCAGAACTTTGCCATACCTATCAAACAACTCCATTTTACCCTCCTTCCAGCTGCTGGAAATCACTATTATACTTGCAACTGGAATTTTGTTTGTTTTCATTATATTAAAAAGGAGACCTAAAACCTTTGTTATTCCAGGTTTCAAAACAGGTTTTTTTCCCATCATCTTCACGTTAAACATTTTTCCAACATCAATAAATCAGCTGAATGTGAATCATGAAGCCAGAAGAGGGCACTGTTAGGTTGAAGGAACATAGAGGCCTATGTGAGAAGTGCTATAGATCCAACTCTCTTTCATAACTTACAATGCTCAAAAGATGACAATAGAAAATAAAACTAAACCCACCTCTGAGTGATAGTAAACTGTTTTCATTTAGTTTTTTAAATTGAGAAGTTGGTTGATTAATTTGATTTCTTTTGAAAATTAGCTTTTCTTTTTAAAGTTTTTTTAATTTTTAAATTTTTTTATTTCTATAGGTGTTTTGGGGAACAGGTGGTATTTAGTTACATGAGTAAGTTCTTTAGTGGTGATTTGTGAGATTTTGGTGCACCCATCACCCAAGCAGTATACACTGAATCCAGTTTGTAGTCGTTTATCCCTCATGCCCCTCCCACCCTTTCCCTGAATTCCCAAAGTCTATTTTATCATTATGATGCCTTTGCGTCCTCGTATCTTAGACCTCACTTATGAGTGAAAACATACGATGCTTGGTTTTCCATTCCTGAGTTATTTCACTTAGAATAATACTCTCCAGTTCCATCCAGTTTGCTGCGAACGCCATTAATCCGTTTGTTTTTATGGCTGAGTTGTATTCCATCATATATATATAACAATTTTGTTAACCATTCGTGTGATGGGCATTTGGGCTGGTTCCATAGTTTTGCAATTGTGAATTGTGCTGCTATAAACATGCATGTGCAAGTATCTTTTTCATATAATGACTTTTCCTCTGAGTAGATGTGTAGTAGTGGGATTGCTGGATCGAATTGTAGTTCTATTATTAGTTCTTTCAGGAATCCTCACACTGTTTTTCATATTGTTTATACTAGTTTACATTCCCTCCAGCATTGTAGAAGTGTTCCTTTTCAATGGCATCCACGACAACATCTATTATTTTTTTGAGTTTTTGATTATGGCCATTCCTGCAGGAGTAAGGTGGTATAGCATTGTGGTTTTGATTTGCATTTCCCTGATCATGAGTGATGTTAAGCAGTTTTTTATGCTTGTTGGTCATTTGTATATCTTCTTTCGAGAACTGTCTATTCGTGTCCTTAGCCCACTTTTTGATGGGATTGTTTGTTATTTTTTCTTATTGATTTGTTTGAGTTCATTGTAGATTCTGGATATTAGTCCATTGTCAGATGCATAGATTGCGAAAACTGCCTCCCACTCTGTGGGTTGTCTGTCTACTCTGCTCACTCTTCCTTTTGCTGTGCAGAGGCTCTTTAGTTTAATAGTCCCACTTATTATCTTGGTTTTTGTTTTAATATTCCCACCTATTATCTTTGTATTTAGTCCAACCTATTTATCTTTGTTTTTGTCACATTTGCTTTTGGGTTCTTGGTCATGAATTCTTTACCTAGGCCAATGTATAGACAGGTTTTATAGATGTTATCTTCTAGTTTTTTTTTTTTTTTTTTTTTTTTTTTTTGAGACGGAGTTTTGCTCTTGTTGCCCAGGCTGGGGTGCAATGGCACGATATCGGCTCACTGCAACCTCTGCCTCCCGGTTTCAAGCGATTCTCTTGCCTGAGACTCCCAAGTAGCTGGGATTACAAGCATGCGCCACCACCCTCGGCTAATTTGTATTTTTAGTAGAGATGGGATTTCTCCATGTTGGTTAGGCTGGTCTCAAACTCCCAACCTCAGGTGATCCACCCACCTTGGCCTCCAAGGTTCTGGGATTACAGGCATAAGCCACCGCACCCGGCCATCTTCTAGAATTTTTATAGTTTCAGGTCTTAGATTTAAGTCCTTGATCCATCTTAAGTAGATTTTTGTATAACCTGAGATGAGGATACAGTTCCACTTTCCTACATGTGGCTTGCCAATTATCCCAGAATCATTTGTTGATTAGGGTGTCCTTTTCCCACTTTATGTTTTTGTTTGCTTTATTGAAGATCAGTTGGGTGTAAGTATTTGGGTTTATTTCTGGATTCTCTATTCTGTTCCATTGGTCTATGTGCCTATTCTTATACCAGTACCATGCTGTTTTGGTGACTGTGGCATTATAGTATAGTTTGAAGTCAGGTAATGTGATGTCTCGGGATTTGTATTTTTTGCTTAGTCTTGTTTTGGCTATGTGGGCTGAATTGTTTTTTCTTTCTGTGAAGAATGTTGGTGTTATTTGGATGGGAATTGCATTGAATTTGTACTTGCTTTGGCAGTACAGTCATTTTCACAATATTAGATTTTACCCATCCATGAGCCTGGGATGTGTTTCCATTTATTAGTGTCATCTATGATTTCTTTCAGCAGTATTTTGTAATTTTCCTTGTAAAGGTCTTTCACCTCCTTGGTTAGGTATACTTCCAAGTATTTTGTTTATTTATTTATTTTGCAGCCATTGTAAAGAGGGTTGAGTTCTTGATTTGGTCCTCAGCTTGGTCACTGTTGATGTATAGCAAAGCTACTGATTTGTGTACATTAATCTTGTATCCTGAAACTTTGTTGAATTAATTTATCAGTTCTAGGAGCTTTTTGGAGGAGTATTTAGGGTTTTCTCAGTATACAATCATATCATCAGCAACAGTGACAGTTCAACTCTCTCTTTACGGCTCTGGATGGCCTTTATTTCTTTATCTTGTCTGATTGCTCTGGCTAGGACTTTCAGTACTATGTTGAATAGAAGTGGTGAGAATGGGCTTCCTTGTCTTGTTCCAGTTCTCTCATGGAATACTTTCAACTTTTCCCCATTCAGTATTATGTTGGTTGTGGGTTTGTCATAGATGGCTTTTATTACATTGAGGTATGTCTCTTGTATGCTGATTTTGCTGAGGGTTTTAATCACAAATATGTGCTAGATTTTGTCAAATGCTTTTCCTGCATCTATTGAGATGATAATGTGATTTTTGTTTTTAATTCTGTTTATGTAGTGTATCACATTTATTGATTTGCCTATGTTAAAGCATCCTCCTGCATCTTTGGAATGAAACCCACTTGATCATGGTGGATTATCTTTTTGACATGTTGCTGGATTCGGTTATCTACTATTTTCTTCCTTCCTTCCTTCCTTCCTTCCTTCCTTCCTTCCTTCCTTCCTTCCTTCCTTCCTTTTCTCTCTTTCTATCTTTCTATCTTTCTTTTTCCTTTTTTTTTCCTGAGGTGGAGTTTCACTTATGTCATCCAGGCTGGAGCGCAATGGCACAATCTTGGCTCACTGCAACCTCCTCCTCCTGGGTTCAAGCGATTCTACTACCTCAGCCTCCTGAGTAGCTGGGATTACAGCCATCTGCCACCTTGCCTGGCTAATTTTTATATTTTCAGTAGAGACGGGGTTTCTCCATGTTGGCCATTCTAATCTCAAACTCTGACCTCACGTGATCTGCCCGCCTCGGCCTCCCAAAGTGCTGGAATTACAGGCATGAGCCACCGCACGCAGTTGGTTAACTAGTATTTTCTTAAGGAATTTTGCATCTATGCTCATCAGAGATGTTGGTATGTAGTTTTCTTTTTTTGTTATGTCCTTTCCTGGTTTTGGTATCAGGGTGATACTGACTTCATGGAGTGATTTAGGGAGGAGTTTCTCTTTATCTTGTGGAACAGTGTCAATAGATTGGTACCAATTCTGTTTTGAATGTCTGATAGAATTCAGCTGTGAATCTGTCTGTTCCTGGACTTTTTTTTTGTTGTTGGTAATTTTTAAAATTACCATTTCAATCTCTCTACTTATTATTGGTCTCTTCAGGGTTTCTGATTCTTCTTGATTTAAGCTTGGAGGGTTGCATATTTCCAGAAATTTATCCATCTCCTGTAGGTACTCTAGTTCATGCACGTAAATGTTTGCATAGTAGTCTTGAATGATCTTTTGTATTTCTGTGGTGTCAGTTGTAATATCTCTCATTTTTGTTTTTAATTGAGCTTATTTGAATCTTCTCTCTTCTTTTCTTGGTTACTCTTGCTAATGATCGAACAATTTTATTTATTTATTTTTTTTAAAAAACAGCTTTTTATTTCATTTAATCTTCTGAATTTTTTTGTTTCAATTTCTTTTAGTTCTGCTCTGATCTTCATTATATTCTTTTCTCCTACTAGGTTTGGGTGTGGTTTGTTCTTGTTTTTCTGTTCCCTTGAGGTGTGATCTTAGATTGCCTATTTGTACTTTTCAGACTTTTTGATATAGGCATTTAAGGCTATAAACTTTTCTCTTAGCACCATCTTTGCTGTATCCCAGATGTTGCAATAGATTGTGCGACTATTACTGTTCAGTTCAAAGAATATTTTAATTTCCGTCTTGATTTCATTGTTGACCCACTGATCATTCAGGAGCAGGTTATTTAATTTCCATGTATTTGCATGGTTTTGAGGGTTCCTTCTGGAGTTGATTTTCAATTTTATTTCACTGTGGTCTGAGAGAATACTTGATTTAATTTCAATTTTCTTAAATGTATTGAAACTTGTTTTGTGGCCTATCATGTGGTCTAGCTTGGAGAAAGTTCCATGTGCTGATTTATAGAATGTATATTCTGTGGTTGTTGGGTAGAATGTTCTGTAAATATATGTTCAGTTTATTTATTCTGGGATATACTGTAAATTTATTGTTTCTTTGTTGACTTTCTGTCTTGATGACCTGTCTAGTGCCATCAGTGAAATATTGAAGTTCTCCACTGTTATTGTGTTGCTCTCTACCTCATTTCTTAGGTCTAATAGTAATTGTTTTATAAATTTGGGAGCTCCAGTGTTAGATGCATACATATGTAAGATTGTGATATTTTCCTGTTCGACAAGGCCATTATATAATGTCTCTCTGTCTTTTTAAACTACTGCTGCTTTAAAGTTTGTTCACTTTTGGTGTCCATTTCCATGGAATATCTCTTTCAATCCCTTTACCTTAAGTTTATTTGTTTCCTTATGTGTTAGGTGAGTCTCCTGAAGACAGCAGATAGTTGGTTGGTGAATTCTTATCCATTCTGCAATTCCATATCTTTTAAGTGGATCACTTAGGCCATTTACAGTCAATGTTAACATTAAGATGTGAGGTACTATTTTCTTAATTGTGCTATTTGTTGCCTGAATATCTTGGTTATTTATTTATTTATTCATTTATTGTATTTTTGTTTTTTAGGTCCTGTTGAATTTGTGTTTCAAAGAGGTTCTGTTTTGATATGTTGCCAAGATTTGTTTCAAGATTTAGAGCTCCTTTTAGAGTTCTTGTAGTGCTGGCCTGGGTGGTGGCAAATTCCATCAGCATTTGTTTGTCTGAAAAAGACTGTATCTATCTTTCATTTATGAAGCTTAGTTTCACTGAATAGAAAATTTTTGGCTGATAATTGTTTTGTTTAAGAAAGCTGAATAGAGGGCCCCAATCCCTTCTAGCCTGTAGGGTTTATGCTGAGAAACCTGTGGTTAATCTTATAGGTTTTCCTTTATAGATTACCTAGTTCTTTTGGCTTACAGCTTTTGGGATTCTTTTCTTCATCCTTACTTTAGATAAACTCATGACTATGTGCTTAGGCAATCATCTTTTTGTGTTGAATTTTCCAGGTGTTCTTTGAGCTTCTTGTATTTAGACATCTAGATCTCTAGCAAGGCTAGGGAAGTTTTCCTTGATGATTCCCTCAGATATGTTTTTCAAACTTTGAATTTCTCTTCTTTCTCAGGAACACCAATTATTCTTAGGTTTGGACATTTAACATATTCCCAAACTTCTTGGAGGCTTTGTTCATTTTATAAAATTATTTTTCTTTGTCTTTGTAGGATTGGGTTAATTTGAAAACCTTGTGTATGAGCTCTGAGGTTCTTTCTTCTGATTGTTTGATTCTATTACTAAGACTTTCCAGTACATTTTGCATTTCTCTAAGTTTTTCCTTTATTTCTGAAGTTGTGATTGTTTTATATTTATGCTATCCATTTCACTGAAGATTTTCTTAAGTTGGACTTCACCTTTCTCTGGTATCTACTTGATTAGCTTAATGATTGACCTTCTGAATTCTTTTTCTGACAATTCAGGGATTTCTTCTTCATACCATTTCTTCTTGGATCCATTGCTAGTGAACTAATGTGATTTTGGGGGGGTTGTTAAAAATCTTGTTTTATCTTACCAGAATTTTTCTTCTGGTTCCTTGTCATTTGGGTAGGCTATGTCTGAAGGAAGATCTGAGATTTGAGGCTGGCGTTCGGATTCTTTCGTCCCATGGGGTGCTCCCTTGATGTAATACTCTCCCCCTTTTCCTAGGGATATATCTTTTTGAGAGCTGAACTGTAGTAATTTTTATTTCTCTTGTGGATCTAGCCACCCAGCAGGGCTACCATGCTCTGGGCTGGTACTGGGGGGTGTCTGCAGAGTCCTGTGATATGAACCATCTTCAGGTCTCTTAGCTGTGGATACCTGCATCTTATCCAGTGGAGGTGGCAGGAGAGTAAACTGGACTCTGTGAGGCTCCTTAGTTGTAATTGTTTAATGCACTAGTTTTGTACTAGTTGGCCTCCTGCCAGGAAGTGGTGCTTTCAAGAGAGGATCAGCTGTGGTAGTATAGGGGAGGATCCGGTGGTGGACAGGTCCTTAGAACTCCCAAGAGATTATGACCTTGTCTTCAGCTACTAGCATGGGTAGGGAAGGACCATCAGGTGGAGGCAAGGTTAGGCCTGTCTGAGCTCAGATTCTCCTTGGGCAGGGCTTGATGTGGCTGCTGTGAGGAATAAGGTTGTGGTTCCCAGGTCAATAGAGCTATGTTCCCAGAATTATGGCTGCCTCTGTTGTGTCATACAGGTTGTCCAGGAAGTGGCGGACAGCTGGCAGTTATAGGCATCACCTAGGATCCACACAACCCAAAAGGCTGGTGTCACTCTCACTGTGCCACCTACCCTCCACAGCACTGAGTTTGTTTCTAGGCAGTGGGCAACGAAGGCTGAAAACTTGTCTCCTTTGGCAGGGCTTTCATGCTTCCTCACCTGTCAAGTCTGCACAACAGATTCATGCCCTCTTCTACGTTCTGGCCAGGAAACTTAATTTGGTTGGAATTGTCACGAAGTCCAGCTGGAGATTTTCTTCTTCCTGTGTTTTTTTCCCAGTTTCTCTGGCAGTCCTCCCCAAGGACCCCTGTGAGACAAGTTAGAAATGGCTTCCCTGGGTACCCAGAGAGCCCACAGGGCTTTTCCTGCTGCCTCCTCTAACCCTGTATTTTGCTAAGCTCTTCAAATTGTCTCAGCTCCAGGTAAGGTCAAGTCCTTCTGTTATTTGGACCTTCAGGTTCCCCAGTGTGGGTGTGTATTCGAGGGTAAACAATTCCCATTTCCCACTCTCACAGTTTGGGCACTCAGAGTACTTGGGCTGTCTCCAGGGTCCTGCAGAAGCAATCTGCTTTCTTTCAAAGGGTCTGTTAATCCTCACAGCTTTCCTGGTATATTCCCACAGTAGTTCTTGGAGCAAAAGTTAACAATGTGAGTCTCCACACGCTGCTCTGTCCATCCAACTGGGAGCTGCAATTTAGTCCACCCTTCTGTCTGCCATTTTTATAAATCTTTTGTTGAGCTTTAAAAAATATGCTTGCTGGCCACATGCATGTCTTTTTTTGAATAGTGTTCCTGTCCTTTGCCCACTTTTTAATGGCATTGTTTGTTTTTTCCTTGTAAATTTGTTTAAGTTCCTCAGAGATACTTAATAGAAGACATTTGTCAAAAGCATAGATTGCAAAATTTTCACTCATTCTGTGGGTCATCTGTTTGCTGATAGCTTCTTTTGCTGTGCAGAATCTCTCTAGTTTAATTGGATCCCATTTGTCCATTTCTGTTTTATTGCAATTGCTTTTGTCATCTTCGTTATGAAAACTTTGCCCATTTCTATTTCCAGAATAGCATTAGTCTGTCCTCATGCTGCTGGTAAAGACACACCCAAGATTGGGTAATTTATGAGGAAAAAGAGGCTTAATAGACTCACAGTTTAACGTGGCTCAGGAGGCCTCACAATCATGGTGGAAGATGAAAGGCAAATCTTACATGGTGGCAGGCAAGAGATAAATGGAAACAAGTGAAAGGGGTTTCCCCTTATAAAACCATCAGATCTTGTGAGGCTTATTCACTACCACTACCAGGCTTATTCAGTATGGGGGAAACTGCCCCCACCACTGGGTTCCTCCCACAACATGTGAGAATTATGGGAGCTACAATGTAAGATGAGATTTGGGTTGGGACACAGCCAAACTATGTCAGTTGTTTTCCAGGTTTGTTATGGTTTTGGGGTTTACATTTAAGTCTTTAATCCATCTTGAGTTAATTTTTGTATATGGTACAAGGAAGGGCTCCAGTTTTCTTTTTTTTTTTTTTTTTTTTTTTTTTAATTTTTTTTTTTAATTTATTTATTATTATTATACTTTAAGTTGTAGGGTACATTCATCTTCTGAATATGACTAGCCAGTTATCCCAGCACCATTTATTGAATAAGGAATCATTTCCCCATTGCTTGTTTTTGTCAGGTTTGTCAAAGATCAGATAGTTGTAGGTGTATGGTCTTATTTCTAGGTTTTTTTATTCTGTTCCTTTGGTGTGTGTATCTGTTTTTGTACCAGTACCATGCTATTTTGGTTACTGTGACCCTGTAGAATAGTTTGAAGTCAGGTAATGAGATGCCTACAGCTTTTTTTTCCCCTAGTTTTGTGAAGAAAGTCAGTGGTAGTCTAATAGGAATAGCATTGAATCTATAAATTGCTTTGGACAGTATGGCTATTTTAATGATATTAATTATTCCTATCCATGAGCATGGAATGTTTCTCCGTTTGTTTGTGTCATCTCTTATTTCTTTCAGCAGTGTTTTGTAGTTCCTCTTGTAGAGACCTTTCACTTCTCTGGATTGCTGTATTTTTAGACATTATATTATTTTTGTGGCCATTGCGAATGGGACTGCATTCCTGATTTGGTTCTCAGCCTGATTGTTGTTGAGGTATAGAAATGATAGTAACTTTTGCACATGCATTTTGTATCCTGAGACTTTGCTGAAGTTTTTTATCAGCTGAAGAAACTTTTGGGTCAGGGCTATGAAATTTTCTACATATAGAATTATGTCATCTGGAAACAGGCATAATTTGACTTTCTCTATTTCTATTTGGATGCCCTTTATTTTTTAATCTTGCCTGATTGCCCCAGCCAGGGCTTTCAAAATTATGTTGAATAGAATTGGTGAGAGAGGATATTCTTGTCTTGTGCTACTTTTCAAGGAGAATGCTTCCAGCTTTTGCTCACTTGGCATAATTTTGGCTGTGGGTTTGTAATAAAAGGTTCTTATTTTTTGGGGGTATGTTTCTTTAATACCTAGCTTATTGAGAGTGTTTTTTTTTTTTTTTTTAAACAAGAAGGGTGTTGGATTTCATTAGAAGACTTTTCTGCATCTATTGAGATAATCATGTGGTTTTTTACTTTAGTGCTGTTTATGTGATGAAATACATTTATTGATTTGCATATTTTGATATGTTGAACTGACCTTGCATCCCAGGGATAAAGTTTACTATATCATGGTGGATAATCTTTTTGATGTGCTGCTGGATTCGGTTTGTGAATACTTTATTGAGGATTTTTGCATTGAGGTTCATCAAGGATATTGGTCTAAAGTGTTTTTTTGTTTTTGGTGTCTGTGTGTGTCTGCCATGCTTTGGTATCAGAATAATGGTGGCCTCATAGAATGAGTTAGGGAGGAGTCCCTTCTTCTCAATTTTCCAAAATAGTTTCAGCAGAAATGATACCCGCTCTTCTTTGTACATCTGGTAAAATTCATCTGTGAATTCATGTGTTCCTGAGCTGTTTTTGGTTAGTAAACTATTTATTACTAATTTAATTTTAGAGCTTGTTATTGGTCTGTTGAGGGATTCTGTTTCTTCCTGGTTCAGTCTTGGGAGGGTGTATGTGTTCAGGAACTTATTTTTTTCTATATGTTTCAGTTTATGTGCATAGAGGTGTTCATAGTATTCTCTGATGGTTGTTTTTATTTTGGTGCAGTCAATGTTTGTATTTTCTTTTTTATTTCTAATTTTGCTTGTTTGAATTTTCTTTCTTTTCTTATTTAATAGTCTAGCTAGTGGTCTACTTATTTTTATTTTTATTTTTTCAAAACAAACCTTCCTGGATTCATTGACTGTTTAAATAATTTATCGTGTCTCAATCTTCTTCAGGTCTGAGTTTGGTTATTTCTTGTCTTCTGATAGCCTTGAGGTTGGTTTCCTCTTGGTTTACTAGTTCTTTTAGTTGTGATGTTAGCTTAGTAAATTGAGATCTTTCTAACTTTCCGATGAGGACATTTTGTGCTATAAATTTCACCCTTAACACTGCTTTATCTGAATCCAGAGATTCTGGTATGCTATTTTGTTTGTCTCATTAGTTTCAAAGAACTTGATTTCTACCTTAATTTCATTATTTACTCAAAAGTCATTGAGGAACAGGTTATTCAACTTCTATATAACTATGATTTTGAGTGTATTTCTTTTTTTTTTTTTAGTGTATTTCTTAGTGTTGATTCCTAATTTGTTTGTGTCTGAGAGATTGGTTGTTATAATTTCAGTTCCTTTGCATTTACTGAGGAATTTTTCATGTCTGATTATGTAATTGATTTTGGAGTATTTGCCATGTGGCAATGAGAAGAATGTGTATTCTGTTCCTTTTGGGTGGTGAGTTCTGTAGATGTCTATCAGGTCCATTTGATTCAGTGCTGAGTTCAGGTCCTAAATATCTTGGTTAATTTTCTGCTTTGATAATCTGCCTAATACTGTCTGTAGGGTGTTGAAGTCTCTTATTATCATTATGTTGGAGTTTAAGTCTCTTCAAAAGTCTCTAAAAGCTTGCTTTATGAATCTGGGTGATCCTGTATTTGGTGCATATGTATCTAGGATAGTTAGGTCTTTTTTAATTGAACTATTTTCCATTACATGATACCCTTCTTTGCCTTCTTTGATCTTTGTGGATTTAAAGTCTGTTTTAGAATGGCAACCCCTGCTTTGCTGTTTTCCATTTGTTTGGTAGATTTTTCTCCATTCCTTCATTTTGAGCCTGTGGGTCCTATTGCATGTGAGATGGGTGTTAGTTAATAATGGTGTATTGCAGTCTGAAGTTGACCTGAAATGATTGAGCTTGGTGGGGCCTCTGCCATTACTGAGGCATTAGTAGGCAGTTTTCCCAACACCATTTATCAAATAGGGAATCATTTCCCCATTGCTTGTGTGTGTCAGGTTTGTCAAAGATCAGATGGTGGTAGATGTGTGGTGTTATTTCTGAGACCTCTGTTCTGTTCCATCGGTCTACATATCTGTTTTGGTACAAGTACCACGCTATTTTGGTTACCGTAGCCTTCTAGTAAAGTTTGAAGTCAAGTAGCATGATGACTCCAGCTTTGTTCTTCTTGCCCAAAATTGCCCTGGCTTTGCGGGCTCTTTTTTGGTTCCATATGAAGTTTAAAGTAGTTTTTCTCAATTCTGTGAAGAAAGTCAGTAGTAGCTTGATGGGAATAGCATTGAATCTTTAAATTACTTTGGATAGTAAGGCCATTTTCACGGTATTGATTCTTGCTATCCATGAGCATGAAATGTTTTTCCATTTGTTTGTGTCCTCTCTTATTTCCTTCAGCAGTGGTTTGTAGTTCTCCTTGAAGAGGTTCTTCACATCCTTTGTAAGTTGGATTCCTAGGTATTTTATTCTCTTAGTAGCAATTGTGAATGGGAGTTCACTTATGATTTGGCTCTCTGTTTGTCTGTTATTGGTGTATAGAAATTTTTGTGATTTTTGCACATTGATTTTGTATCCTGAGACTTTGCTGAAGTTGTTCATCAGCTTAAGGAGATTTTGAGCTGAGACAATGGGGTTTTCTAAATATAAAATCATGTCATCTGCAAACAGAGACAATTTGACTTCCTCTCTTCCTATTTGAATACCCTTTATTTCTTGCTCTTGCATGATTGCCCTTGCCAGAACTTCCAATACTATGTTGAATAGGACTGGTGAGAGAGGGCATCCTTGTCTTGTGCCGGTTTTCAAAGGGAATGCTTCCAGTTTTTGGCCATTCAGTGTGATATTGGCTGTGGGTTTGTCATAAATAGCTATTATGTTGAGATATGATCCATCAATACCTAGTTTATTGAGAGCTTGTGAAAGGCTGTTGAATTTTGTCAAAGGCCTTTTCTGCATCTGTTGAAATAATCGTGTGGTTTTTGTCATTGGTTATGTTTATGTGATGGATTCCATTTATTGATTCGAGTATGTTGAACCAGCCTTGGATCCCAGGGATGAAGCCAACTTGATCGTGTTCGATAAGCTTTTTGATGTGCTGCTGGATTCTGTTTGGGCCAGTATTTTATTGAGGATTTTTGCATCGATGTTCATCAGAGATATTGTCCCAAAATTCTCTTTTTTTATTGTGTCTCTGCCAGGCTTTGGTATCACATGGTGATGGCCTCTTAAATGAGTTAGGGAGGATTCCCTCTTTTCATATTGATTGGAATAGCTTCAGAAGGAATGGTACCAGCTCCTCTTTGTACCTCTGGTAGAATTCAGCTGTGAAGCCATCTGGTCTTGGACTTTTTCTTTTTCTTTTTCTTTTTTTTCGTTGGTAGGCTATTAATTACAGCTTCAATTTAAGAACCTGTTAATGATCTATTCAGAGATTTAACTTCTTTCTGATTTAGTCTTGGGATGGTGTATATGTCCAGGAATGTATCCATTTCTTCTAGATTTACTAGTTTATTTGTGTAGAGGTGTTTATAGTATTCTCTGATGGTAGTTTATATTTCTGTGGGATTGGTGGTGATATCTCCTTTATCATTTTTATTGCATCTATTTGATTCTTCTTTTTTCTTTTTTAGTCTTACTAGCATTTTATCTATTTTATCTTTAAAAAAACAAACAGCTCCTGGATTCATTGATTTTTTGAAGCATTTTTTTGTATGTGTCTCTATCTTCTTCAGTTCTGCTGTGATCTTAGTTATTTCTTATCTTCTGCCGGCTTTTGAATTTGTTTGCTCTTGCTTCTCTAGTTCTTTTAATTGTGATGTTAATTGTCAATTTTAGATCTCTCCTGCTTTCTCTTGTGGGCATTTAGTGCTATAAATTCCCCTCTACACACTGCTTTAAATATGTCCCGGAGATTCTGGTATGTTGTGTCATTGTTCTCATTCGTTTCAAAGAACATCTTTATTTCTGCATTCATTTCGCTATTTACCCAGTAGTCATTCAGGAGCAGGTTGTTCCGTTTCCATGTAGTTGTGAAGTTTCTAGTGAGATTCTTAATCCTGAGTTCTAATTTGATTGCTGTGTGGTCTGATATACAGTTTGCTGTAATTTCTGTTCTTTTACATTTGCTGAGGAGTGTTTTACTTCGAATTACGTGGTCAATTTTGGAATAAGTGCGATGTGGTGCTGAGAAGAATGTACATTCTGTTGATTTGGGGTGGAGAGTTCTGTAGATGTCTGTTAGGTACGCTTGGTCCAGAGCTGAGTTCAAGTCCTTGATATCCTTGTTAATTTCTGTCTCATTGATCTCTCTAATATTGACAGTGGGGTGTTAACGTCTCCCATTATTATTGTGCAGGAGTCCAAGTCTCTTTGTAGGTCTCTAAGAACTTGCTTTGTAAATCTGGGTGCTCCTGTATTGGGTGCTTATATATTTAGGATAGTTAGCTCTTCTTGTTGAATTGATCCCTTTAGCAATATGTATGGGCCTTCTTTGTCTCTTTTGATCTTTGTGGATTTAAAGGCTGTTATATCAAAGACCAGGATTGCAACCCCTGCTTCATTTTGCTTTCCATTTGCTTTGCAGATCTTCATCCAGTCTTTTATTTTGAGCCCATGTGTATCTTTGCATGTGAGATGGGTCTCCTTAATACAGCAACTGATAGATCTTGACTCTTTATCCAATTTGCCAGTTCGTGTCTTTTAATTGTGGTATATATAGCCCATTTACATTTAAGGTTAATATTGTTATTTGTGAATTTGATCCTGTCATTATGATGCTAGCTGGTTATTTTGCCTGCTAATTGATGCAGTTTCTTCATAGCGTTGATGGCCTTTACAATTTGGCATGTTTTTCAGTGGCTGGTACTGGTTGTTCCTATCTGTGTTTAGTGCTTCCTTCAGGAGCTCTTGTAGGGCAGGCCTGGTGGTGACAAAATCTCTCAGCATTTGCTTGTCTGGAAATGATTTTATTTCTCCTTCACTTGTGAAGCTTAGTTTGGCCTTAGTTTGGCTGGATACAAAATTCTGTGTTGAAAATTCTTTTCTTTAAGAATGTTGAATATTGGCCCCCACTCTCTTCTGGTTTGTAGAGTTTCTGCAGAGAGATATGCTGTTAGTCTGATCGGCTTCCCCTTGTGGGTAACAGGACTCTTTCTCTCTGGCTGCCCTTAACATTTTTTCCTTCATTTCAACCTTGGTGGATCTGACAATTATGTGTCTTGGAGTTGCTCTTGTCGAGGAATATCTTTGTGCTATTCTCTGTATTTCCTGAATTTCAATGTTGTCCTGCCTTCCTACTTTGGGGAAGTTCTCCTGGATAAGATCCTGAAGAGTGTTTTCTTACTTGGTTCCATTCTCTCCATCACTTTCAGGCACACCAATCAAATGTAGATTTGGTCTTTTCACATAGTCCCATATTTCTTGGAGGTTTTGTTTCTTTCTTTTCCCTCATTTTTCTCTAATCTTGTCTTCTCAGTTTATTTCATTAGTTTGATCTTCAATCACTGATATCCTTTCTTCCACTTGATTGAATCAGCTATTGAAGCTTGTGTATGCTTCACAAAGTTCTCGTACTATGGTTTTCAGTTCCACTAGGTCATTTAAGCTCTTCTCTACACTGGTTATTCTAGTTAGCTGTTCGTCTAACCTTTTTTCAAGGTTTTTAGCTTCCTTGTGATGCATTAGAACATGCTCCTTTGGCTCATAGAAGTCTGTTATTACCGACCGTCTGAAGCCTACTTCTGTCAACTTGTCAAACTCATTCTCCTTCCAGTTTTGTTCCCTTTCTGGTGAGGAGTTGTGTTGCTTTGGAGGAGAAGAGGCATTCTGGTTTTTGTTATTTTCAGCCATTCTGCTCTGGTTTCTCCCCATCTTTGTGGTTTTATTTACCTTTGGTCTTTGATGTTTTTGACCTATGTATGGGGTTTTGGTGTGGATGTCCTTTTTGTTGATGTTGATGCTGTTCCTTTCTGTTTGTTAGTTTTCCTTCTAACAGACAGGCTCCTCAGCTGCAGGCCTGTTGGAGTTTGCTGGAGGTCCACTCCAGACCCTGTTTGCCTGGGTATCACCAGCAGAGGCTGCAGAACAGCAAATATTGCTGCCTGATCCTTCGTCTGGGAGCTTTCATCCCAGAGGGGCACTCACCTGCATGAGGTGTCTGTTGGCCCCTACTGGGAGGTGTCAGGCTACACGGGGGTCAGGGACCCACTTAAGGAGGCAATCTGTCCATTATCGGAACTCGAATGCCATGCTGTGAGAACCTATGCTCTCTTCAGAGCTGTCAGGCAGAGATGTTTAAGTCTGGAGAAGCTGTCTGCTGCCTTTTGATCAGATATGCCCTTCCCCCAGAGGTGGAATCTAGAGAGGCAATAGGCCTTGCTCAGCTGTGGTGGGCTCTGCCCAGTTCGAGCTTCCCTGCCAGTTTGTGTACACTGTGAACATGGAACGGCCTACTCAAGCCTCAGCAATGGTGGATGCCCCTCCCCCTGCCAAGCTCCCACATCCCAGTGAGCAAGGTTCCGTGGGGGTGGAACCCACTGAATCAGTTACGGGAGGGCATCTCCTTGTCTGTCGGTTGTGAAGACCGTAGGAAAAGTATGGTACTTGGGCAGGAGTGTACCACTCCTCCAGGTACAGTCACTAATGGCTTCCCTTGGCTAGGAAAGGGAAATCCCCTGATTCTTTGCACTTCCTGGGTGAGGTGATGCCCCGCCCTGCTTTGGCTTGCCCTCTGTGGGCTGAACCCACTTTCCAACCTGTCCCAATGAGATGAACCAGTTACCTATGTTGGAAATTCAGAAATTACCCATCTTCTGCGTCAATCTCACTGGGAACTGTAGACTGGCGCTGTTTCTATTTGGTCATCTTGGAAGTGACTGTGTTTTCTAATTTATATAAGCAGAAATCTGGAGAACAGGCACAGGAATGGATATTAAGGATGTGGAATAATGGTGGAAGGGAAATAAAGATGGATCAGGCTGAATTTATTGAAATATGGATCAAAAGATGGCCCATTGTGAGCATGCTGGAAATGTCTGATCTCCCTTGGTTTAATGTAGAGGGATGGATCCGAAGGCTTAGGGATATTGGAATGCTGGAGTGGATTAGTCACTTTAGACCTACTCATCCCAGGCAGGGCGTGGGTGGTGGTTCCAAAAGACAAAGCCTTGACCAACACTTTGCAAAATAGATTTGTGAGGGCAGCATCTGCATCCTTGAAAACCTCTGTGATTGCTCTTCTCTGTATGTCAGATCTTACAGTGGGAACTGCAGTCACTCAACCACAAAATTTAAGTGCAATGGGAATAATTGTATCCCAGGGAGGCAGAGGCAAAGTGGCAGTACTCAACTGTCAAAGGCTACATGAGCATAGTTACCATAATGGACAGCAGAAGTAAAACAGCAATCAGAATAGTCTGACATGTGTAGAGCTCTGGCACTGGTTAATCACAGTGTTCCTAGAATGAAATTAATAGGAAGCCTACTGCATTCTTACTTAATTTGTATAAGCAGAAATCTTCCAGGTCAATTGAACAAAACACTAATTTGAATTATAAAAATATAGAATCATGGCCCTTCAATGAATTTCCAGACTTGAACGAGTTTACAGACCGAGAACTCCTTGAATGAAGAGGAGGCAGTGTCCCCTTGAGGTAGGGTCCCACTGCTCTACTGACAATTTATACTGTTAATCTTTCTTCCATTTTCCTCAAGGAGACCTTCAGCCTTTTACCAGAGTAACTGTACTGGGGACAGGAGAAAAATCAGATTTCTCAGGGACTACTGGACACTGGCTCTGAACTGATGTTGATTCCGCGGGACCCAAAACGTCATTGTGGTTCTCCCGTTAAAGTTGAGGCTTATGGAGGTCAGGTAATTAAATGGAATTATAGCTCAGGTTTGATTTACGGTGGGTCCAGTTGGTCTCTGTAATCATCCTGTGGTCATTTCCCCAATGCCAGAACGGATAATTGGCATAGACATAGATTTAGCAGGTGGCAGAATCCCCACATTGGCTCCCTGACTGGTAGGGTGAGGGCTATTATGGTGGAAAAGGCCAAATGAAAGATATTAGAGCTGCCTCTACCTAGAAAAATAGTAAGTCACAAATAATATTGCATCCCTGGAGGGATTGCAGGGCTTAGTGTCACCATCAAGGACTTGGAAGATGGAGGGGTGGTGATTTCCATCACATTCCCATTCAGCTCTCCTGTTTGGCCTGTGCAGAAGACAGCTAGATCTTGGATAATGACAGTGGATTATCATAAGCTCAAATGGTGACTCCAATTGCAGCTGCTATACTAGATGTGGATTTATTGCTTGAACAAATTGAAACATGTCCTCATGCCTGGTATGCAGCCATTGATTTGGCAAATGCCTTTTTCTTCATTCCTGTCCATAAGGTCCACTGGAAACAATTTGACTTCAGCTGGTAAGGCCAGCAATATACATTTACTGTCCTACCTCAGGGGTACATTAACTTTTCAGCTTTTTGTAATAATCTTCTTTGCAGAGATCTTGATTGTTTTTTTCCTTCCACAGGATATCACACTGATCCATTACATTGATGACATTATGCTGGCCAGGCATGGTGGCTCACGCCTGTAATCCCAGCACTTTGGGAGGCTGAGGCGGGTGGATCACCTGAGGTCGGGAGTCGAGACCAGTCTGATCTACATGGAGAAACCCCGTCTCTACTAAAAATACAAAATTAGCTGGGCATGGTGGTGCATATGCCTGTAATCCTAGCTACTTGGGAGGCTGAGGGAGGAAAATCGCCTGAACCCAGGAGACGGAGGTTGCAGTGAGCCGAGATGAATCCATTGCACTCCAGCCTGGGCAACAGAGTGAAACTCTTTCTCAAAAAACAAACAAAAAATAAAACAAACAAACAAACAAAAAACCGATGGATGACATTATCCTGATTGGATTCAATGAGTGAGAAGTAGCAAACACACTGTACTTATTGGTGACACATTTGCATGCCAGGCAACTGGAAATGAATCTGACTGAAATCCAGGGACCTTCTACCTCAGTAAAGTTTCTAGGGGTCCAGTAATATGGGGCCTGTCTAGATATTCCTTCTAAGGTGAAAGATTTGTTGCTGCATTAGGCTCCTCCTAAAACCAAGAAAGAGGCACAACGTCTAGTTGGTCTATTTAAGTTTTAAAGGCAGCACATTCCTCATTTGGATGTGTTAATCTGGCCCATTTATTGAGTGACCCAAAAAGCTGCCAGTTTTGTGTAGGTCCAGAACAGGAGAGGGCTCTGCTACAGGTCCAGGCTGCTGTGCAAGCCACTCTGCCACTTGGGCCATATTAACCCAGCAGATCCAATGGTGCTTGAGGTGTTGGTGGCATATAGGGATGCTGTTTGGAGCCTTTGGTATGCCCCTGTAGGTGAATCACAGTGGAGACCTCTAGGATTTTGGAGCGAGACTCTGCTATCTTCCGCAGATAACTACTCTTCTTTTAAAAGACAGTTCTTGGCCTGTTACTGGGCTTTGGTATAAATGAATGTTTGGGTCATCAAGTCTCCATGTGACCTGAACTGCTTATCATTGAACTGCACAGCAGCATCCTATCATCAAATGGAAGTGTTATGTAGGTGATCTTCCTTAAGCAGGCTCTGAGGGCACAGGTAAGTTACATGAGGAAGTGGCTCACATATCCATGGTCTCTACTCCTGCCATCCTGCCTTCTCTACCCCAGCCTGCACCAATGGCCTCATGGGGAGTTCCCTATGATTACTTGACAGAGGAAGAGAAGGCTAGGGCCTGTTTCACAGATGGTTCTGCATGATATGCAGGCACCACCTGAAAGTGAACACCTGCAGCACTACAGCCCTTTTCTAGAACATCCCAGAAGGAGAGAGGTGAAAGGAAATCTTCCCAGTGAGAAGAACCTCAAACAGTACAGCTAGTTGTGCACTTTGCTTGGAAGGAGATGTGGTCAGATGTGCAATTATTTATTGATTCATGGGCTGTAGCCAATGATTTCAATGGTCATGGATTTGGAAGAAGTATGATTGGAAAATTGGTGACAAAGAAATTTGGGGAAGAAATATAGATGGACCTCTCTGAGCGGTCAAAAACTGTGAATATATTTGTATCCCTTGTGAGTGCTTGCCAAAGTTACCTCAGCAGAGGAGGAGTTCAATGATCAAGTGGATAGAATGGCTTGTTCTGTGGACACCACACAGTCTCTTTCCCCAGCCACCCCTGTCATTGCCTAATGGTCATGGTGGCAGGGATGGAGGTTACACATGGGCTCAGCAACATGGACTTCCACTCACCAAGTCTGACCTGGTTATGCCACCACTAAGTGCCTAATTTTCAAGAAGCAGAGACCAAAATTGAGCACTCAACATGGCACCATTCCCTGGTGTGATCAGCCACCTACTTGGTGACAAGTTGATTATATTAGACCTCTTCCATCATGGAAAGAACAGTGGTCTGTCCTCACTGGAATAGACAATTACTCTGGGTATGGGTTTGCCTATCCTGCACTCAATGCTTCTGCCAGGACTACCATCCGTGGACTCACAAAATGCCTTATCCACTGTCATGGTATTCCACACAGCATTGTCTCTGACCGAGGCACTCACTTTACAGCTAAAGAAGTGTAGCAATATGCTCATTCTCATGCAATTTATCAGTCTTACCATGTTTCCCATCATCCTCAAACAGCCAGATTGATAGAGTGGTGGAATGGCCTTTTGAAGTGACAGTTACAATCACAATTAGATGACAATACTTTGCAGGGTGGTGCATGCCCTGAATCAGTGTCCAATATATGGTACTGTTTCTCCCATTGCTAGGATTCATGGGTCCAGGAATCAAGGGGTGGAATTGGAAGTGGCACTACTCACTATCACCCCTAGTTACCCACTAGCAAAATTTTTGCTTCCTGTTCACATGACATTATGTTCTGCTGACTTAGAGGTCTTGGTCCCAGAGGAGAAATGCTGCTGTAAGGAGACACAACAATGATTCCATTAAATTGGAGATTAGGATTACCACCTGGCCATTTTGGGCTCTTCCTACCTCTAGGTCAACAGGGAAAGAAAAGAGTTAGTGTTGGCTGGGGTGATTTACCTGGACTATCAAGATGAAATCAATCTACTACTCCACAATGGAGGCAAGAAAGAATATGCACGGAAGATCCCTTGGGGTGTCTCTTAGTAGAACCATGCCCAGTGATTAAAGTCAATGGGAAACTACAACAGACCAATGCAGGCAAGACTGCAAATGGCTCAGATCCTTCACGAATGAAAGTTTTGGTCATTCCATCAGGTGAAAAACCACAATTCACTGAGATGCTTGCTGAAGGCAAAGAAAATACAGAATGGGTAGTGGAAAGTAGTCGTCAGTACCAGCTATGACCATGTGACCAGTGACCAGTGGCAGAAATGAAGACTGTAATTTTCATGAGTATTTCCTCCTCATTTTGTTAAGAACATGTTTGTGCATGTACACACTCGTACTTAGAAAATATCTTCATTTTATTTCCTTTCTTTTTCTTATCATGTGACATAAGATTTATCATGTGACATAAGACTTCGTATCAGCACTTAAGTGTTGTTAAGTTTATGTAATAGCATTTAGGTTAAGTGCGCTTCTGGTTGTACAAAGGATAAGTGTATTATGTTAGGCATAATTATGACTTTATTATTGCCTTTATCTGAAGATTATGTGTGATTTCAGGAGATGCGTGTTGGTTGAAGTGACCGGGGTGGACTTGTGATGGTTAATATTGAGTGTCAACTTGATTGAATTGAAAGATGCAAAGTATTTTTCCTCTGTGTGTTTGCGAGGGTGTTGCCAAAGAAAATTAACATTTGAATCCGTGGATTTGGAAACACAATCCCATCCTGAATCTGGGTGGGCACCATCTAATCTGCTACCAGTGTGGCCAGGATAAAGCAGGCAGAAGAAACTGGAATGGACAGACTTGCTGAGTCTTCGGGCCTTCATCTTTCTCCTGTACTGGATGCTTCCTGCCCTTGAACACATCAGACTCCAAGTTTTTCAGATTTTGGACTCTTGAACTTACAGCAGTGATTTTCCAGGGGCTCTCGGGCCTTTGGCCACAGACTAAAGTTTGCACTGTCAGCTTCCCTACTTTTAAGGTTTTAGGACTCGGACTGGCTTTCTTGCTCCTCAGCTTGCAGACAGCCTGTGGTGGGACTTTGCCTTGTGATCGTGTGAGTCAATAATCCTTAATAAACTCTTTCATATATACATCTATTCTAGTAGTTCTGTCCCTCTAGAGAATCCTCACTAATACTCCCACTTTCTTATTAAGGTAATTTGTTTCTTCCTTGTTAATTTGTTTAAGTTCCTTATAGTTTCTGGATATTAGACCTTTGTCAGATAATGTTTGTAAAATATGGACTAACCTCCAATTCTGTAGGTTATCTGCTTACTCCGTTGATAGTTCCTTTTGTTGTGCAGAAGATCTTTAGCTTACTTCGGTGCCATTTGTCAAGTTTTGGTTTTGTTGCAATTGCTTCTGGCATGTTTGTCATGAAACCTTTGCCAGGGTATATGTCCAGAATGTTCTGCTTTATGTTTTGTTCAAGGGGATTTTTAGTTTTAGGTTTTATATTTAAGTCTTTAATCCATCCTGGGTTATTTTTTCTGTATGGTGTAAGGAAGATATCCAGTTTGATCTGCATATGGCTAGCCAGTTATCTCAACACCACTTATTGAATAGGTTCCACCTTACTTGTATTTGTCAACTTGGTCAAATATAAGATAGTCATAGGTGTGTGGCTTTATTTCTCAGATCTCAATTCTGTTCGCTTGGTCTGTGTGTTTATTTTTGTTCTGGTTCCATGCTCTTTTGATTGCTGTATTATTATAGTATGATTTAAAGTTGGATGATGTGATGCCCTTAGTTTTGTGTTTTTTTTTTTTTTTTTAACTTGGGTCACAATTGCTTTGGCTATTTGGGCTCCTTTTTGTTCCATGTGTATTTGAAAAGTTTTCTTTAACTCCTTAAAAAATGCAATTGGTAGCTTAATTGAAATAACATTAAATCTATAAATTGTTTTGGGCAATGTAGCTATTTTAACAATATTGATTCTTCCTATTCACGAGCATTTAAGAGTTTGTTTCATTTCTGATTTCTTTCCGCAGTGTTTTGTAGTTGTCGTTATAGAGGTCATTTACCTCCCTAGTTAGCTGTATTCCTAGGTATATTTCTTTTATATATATTTTATATTTCTTTTGTGTGACTATTGTTAAAGGGATTGCTGGATTTGAGTTTCAGTTTTGGTATTATTGGTGTATAGAAATGCCAGTTACATTTGTACATTGATTTTTATTCTGAAACTTTGCTGGAGTTGTTTATTAGACCTAGGAGCCTGATTTTTTTACTTTTTCACATAGTTTATTACATCTCAATTTCTTAGTTCAACTTTGATTTTGCTTATTTTTTTTGTCTACTGCTAGCTTTAGGCTGGATTTGCTATTGTATTTCTAGTCCATCTATGTTTAATGTAACATTGTTAATTTGAGATCTTTCTGCCTTTTTTGATGTGGGCATTTAGTGGCATAAACTCTTAACACTGCTTTCACTGTGTTCCCATCATTCTGGTATGTTGTATCTTTGCTTTCATTAGTTTCAAACAACTTTTTGATTTTTGTCTTAAATTCATTGTTTACACAAAAGTAATTATGTAACAGGTTAATTTCCATGTAATTATTAGGTTTTGAGTGATCTTCTTAGTATTGATTTTAATTTTTATTTCACTGTGTTCCAAGAGTGTGGTTAGTATGATTTCAGTTTTTTTAAATTTTCTGAAAATTGCCCTATGGTTCAGCATGTAGTTGATTTCAGAGTATATTCCATGTGCAGAGAAGAAGAATGTATAATTGAACCCTCAGCACAGCACAGTGGCTCTTCAAAAATGTGGCCAGACTGCTTTTTGAAGCAGGCCTCTAATCCCATTTCTCCTCACTTGGTGAAACCTCCCAGCTAGAATCTCCAGCTACCCCGACAGTATTCTCCAGCTAACAGAGATTTCAAACCTCCCCAGGACAGAGCTCCCGGGGGAGAGGCAGGCCACCATCTTGGATTTTTAGCTATTTTGGTGATGGAGCCATTCTGGTCTTTGGGCTTTGGAGAGTCTGAGAAAATAGGAGTCTGAAGTAGATTCCAAGCACAACAGAGCTGCTCTATGAAAATATGGCCAGACTACTTTTTATGTAGTCTGGGTTTCCGATTCCATTTCTCCTCACTGGCCAGGACCTCATGTATTAATCTGTTCTCTTTCTGCTTACAAAGTTATATCTGCGAGTGGATAAATTATAAAGGAAAGAGGTTTAAGTGACTCACAGTTCCACAGGGCTGGGGAGGCCTCAGGGAACTTACAATCATGGAAGAAGGGGAAGAAAACACATCCTTTTACACATGGTGGCAGCAAGGAAAAATGCAGAGTGAAGAGGGAAAAAACCCCTTCTAAAACCATCAGATATTGGGAGAATTCACTCACTATCATGAGAACAACATGGAGATAACTTCCCCATGATTCAATTATCTCCTACTTGGGTCCCTTCCACCACATGTGGGTATTATGGTAACTGGAGTTTGAGATGAGATTTGGGTGGGGACATAGCCAAACCATTTTATTCCACCTCTGGTTCCTCTCAAATCTCATGTCCTCACAATTTAAAACAAAATTTTTCCCTTCCAACAGTTTCCCAAAGCCTTAACTCATTCCAGCATTAACTCAAAAGTCCAAGTCCAAAGTCTTAGCTGAGGCAAGGCAAGTGCCTTCTGCCAATGAGCCTGTAAAATTAAAAGCAAGTTAGTTATTTCCCAGATACAATGAGGGTACAGGCATTGGGTAGATCCACCCATTCCAAATGAAAGAAATTGGCCAAAACAAAGGGGCTTCAGGCCCCATCCAAGTCCAAAATCCAACAGGGCAGTAATTAAAGTTCCAAAATAATCTACTTTGGCTCCATGTCTCACATCAAGGATATGCTGATACAAGAGGTGGGCTCCCATTGTGATACAAGAGTTGGACTCCTATGGCCTTGGGCAACTCTGCCTCTGTGGCATTGCAGGGTACATTTCCCCCACCTAGCTGCTTTCACTTGCTGGCATTGAGTTTCTGGGCCTTTCTAGGTGCACAGTGGAAGCTGACAGTGGTCTAGAGGATGGTGGCCATCCTCTCACAGCTCCACTAGGAAATGCCCCAGTGGGAACTCTGTGTGGGGGCTCCAACCCCACATTTTCCTTCCACACTACCCTAGCAGAGGTTCTCCATGAGGGCACTGCCCCTGCAGCAAACTTCTTCCTGGATGTCCAGGCATTTCTACAATCCTCTGAAATCTAGGTAGAGGTTCCCAAACCTCAATTCTTGACTTCTGTGCACCTGCAGTCCCAACACCATGTGAAAGCTGTTAAAGCTATGGGCTTGCACTCTCTGAAGCAATGACCCGAGCTGTACCTTGGCCCCTTTTAGCCACAACTGGACCAGCTGCGATACAGAAAACAAAGTCCCTGGGCTGCACACTGCAGTAGGGCCCTGGGCTCATGAAACCATTTTTTTCCTCCTAGGCCTCGGGTCTGTGATGGGAGGGGTTCAGTGAAGGTTTCTGACATGGCTTGGAGATATTTTCCCATTGTCTTGATGATTAACATTCAGCTCCTTGTTACTTATGCAAATTTCTACAGCAGGCTTAAATTTCTCCCCAGAAAATGGATTTTTCTTTACTGTAGCATCAGCAGGCTGCACATTTTGCAAACTTTTGTGCTCTGTTTCCTCTTGAATGCTTTTCTGCTTAGAAATTTCTTCTGCCAGGAGGCACAACAAAAAAAGAGAATTTTAGACCAATATCCCTGATGAACATCAATGCAAAAATCCTCAATAAAATACTGGCAAACCTAATCCAGCAGCACATCAAAAAGCTTATCTACCATGACCAATTTGGCTTCATCCCTGGGATGCAAGGCTGGTTCAACATATGCAAATCAATAAACATCATCCAGCATATAAACAGAACCAAAGACAAAAACCACATGATTATCTCAATAGATACAGAAAAGACTTTTGACAAAATTCAACAGTCCTTCATTCTAAAAACTCTTAATAAATTCAGTATTGATGGGACATATCTCAAAATAATAAAAGCTATTTATAACAAACCCACAGCCAATATCATACTGAATGGGCAAAAACTGGAAGCATTCCCTTTGAAAACCAGCACAAGACAGGGATGCCCTCTCTCACCACTCCTATTCAACATAGTGTTGGAAGTTCTGGCGAAGGCAATCAAGCAGGAGAAAGAAATAAAGGGTATTCAATTAAGAAAAGAGGAAGTCAAATTGTCTGTTTGCAGATGACATGATTGTATATTTAGAAACCCCCATCATCTCAGCCCAAAATCTCCTTAAGCTGATAAGCAACTTCAGCAGTCTCAGGATACAAAATCAATGTGCAAAAATCACAAGCATTCTTATGCACCAATAACAGACAAGCAGAGAGCCAAATCATGAGTGAATTCCCATTCACAATTGCTTCAAAGAGAATAAAATACCTAGGAATCCAACTTACAAGGGATGTAAAGGAGCTCTTCAAGGAGAACAAACCACTGCTCAATGAAATAAAAGAGGACACAAACAAATGGAAGAACATTCCATGCTCATGGATAGGAAGAATCAATATTGTGAAAATGGCCATTCTGTCCAAGGTAATTTATAGATTCAATGCCATCCCCATCAAGCTACCAGTGACTTTCTTCACAGAATTGGAAAAAACTACTTTAAAGTTCATATGGAACCAAAAAAGAGCCCGCATTGCCAAGACAATCCTAAGCCAAAAGAACAAGCTGGAGGCATCCTGCTACCTGACTTCAAACTATACTACAAGGCTAAAGTAATCAAAACAGCATGGTACTGGTACCAAAACAGAGATATAGACCAATGGAACAGAATAGAGCCCTCGGAAATAATACCATACATCTACAACCATCTGATATTTGACAAACCTGACAGAAACAAGAAATGGGGAAAGGATTCCCTATTTAATAAATGGTGCTGGGAAAACTGGCTAGCCATATGTAGAAAGCTGAAACTGGATCCCTTCCTTACACCTTACACAAA
The DNA here is from genome assembly GCF_037993035.2 of Macaca fascicularis. NCBI lineage: Eukaryota > Metazoa > Chordata > Mammalia > Primates > Cercopithecidae > Macaca > Macaca fascicularis. Next base: position 56,699,052 of record NC_088395.1, on the reverse strand, counting down.
AATTAATTCAGCACTCAAGGGGGATAGTAGCCCACCCTTCTAGATATTTGAGATGGAATACAGCTGCAACTGTGAGGAAACATAGTGGAGCTACACAGCTGAACAAGAGTCTATCAACTGACCAAAAACCCTAGGCACCAACTACTGGATCATGCCCCCAAAGCTTCAACACCAAAAATAACTCACTGAAATACCGTCCCAGTGAGAGCAAATACAAGAAGTCAGCTTCAAATAAAGACCCTGCACAAAGTTTTAACCATGTGAAAACATCCAGAAAAGAAGTCTATTGATTTTACTCAATCTACACTGCAGCTAAAAGAACACCCACATGCACAGATGAGAAAGAACCCATGCAGGAACTCCAGTAACTCAAACAGCCAAAGTGTCATATGTCCTATAAATGACCACACCAGTTCTCCAACGGATCTTAACTAGGCAGAGCTGACTGAAATGACAGAAATAGAATTTGGAATATGGATAAAAACAAAGATCATTGAGATTCAGTATGACAGCAAAACCCAACCCAAGGAAACTAAGAATTACAATAAAATAATACAGGAGCTGAACAATGAAATTATATATATATATATATATATGTATATATACATACACCAACAAACCTGTAAGGGCCAAAAAACACAATAAAAGAATTTCACAATGAAATCACAAGTATTAACAGCAGAACAGACCAAGTTGAGAAAAAGAAATTCAGAACTTAAAGACTACATCTCTGAAATAAGACAGTCAGACAAAAATAGAAAGAAAAAAAAAAAGAAAAGAAAAAAGAATGAAGAATGAACAAAACTTCCAAGAAATATGGGATTATATAAAGAGGATAAATCTATGAATCATTGGCACCTCTGAAAGGGAGAGGGAGAAAGCAAACAATGTGGAAAAAATATTTCAAGGTATTATCCAAGAAAACTGCAAACTTGCTAGGGAGGCCACCAGTCAAATTCAAAAAATACAGAGAACTCTTGCAAGATTCTACATGAGAAGATCATTCCCAAGGCATCTAATAGTTAAATTTTCCAAGGTTGAAATGAAGGAAAGAATGGGAAAGAATGAAAAAGGCAGCTAGAGAGAAAGGGCAGGTCACCTACAAAGGGATCCTCATCAGACTAACAACAGACCTCTTAGCTGAAAACCTAAAAGCCAGAAGAGATTGTGGGCCTATATCCAACATTCTCAAAGAAAAAGTATCTTCAATCAAAAACTTTATATCCAGCCAAACTAAGCTTCCTAAGCGAAGGAGAAATAAGATTCTTTTTAGAGAGGGAGGGGACAAGATGGCCAAATAGTAACAACTGTGGTCTGCAGCGCCCAGTGAAACTAATGCAGAAGGCAGATGATTTCTGCATTTCCAACTGAGGTACCCAGTTCATCACATTGAGACTGGTTAGGCAGTGGATCCAACCCACTGAGGGCAAGCAGAAGCAGGGTGGGGTATTGCTTCACCTGGGAAGTGCAAGGAGCCAGGGTCCTCCCTCCCCAAGCCAAGGGAAGCCATGAAGGACTGTGCTACCCAGCCAGGTTACTACTCTTTTCCCATGGTTTTTGCAATCTTCAGATCAGGAGACTCCCTAATGTGCCTACACTGCCAGGGCCCTGGTTTTCAAGCACAAAACTGGGTGGCTGTTTGGGCAGACACTCAGCTAGCTGAAGGTTTTTTTTTTTTCGTACCCCAGTGGCGCCTGGAATCCCAGTGAGACAGACCGTTGACTCCCCCAGAAAGGGGACTGAAGCCAGGGAGCCAAGTGGTCTCGCTCAGTGGGTCCCACTCCCATGGAGCTCAGCAAGCTAAGAACAACTGGCTTGAAATTCTCACTGCCAGCAGAACAGTCTGCAGTTGACCTGGGAGGAACAAGCTCAGTGGCGGGAAGGGCATCCACCATTACTGAGGCTTTAGTAGGCAGTTCTCCCCTGACAGTGCTAAGGAGGCTGGGAGGTCTGAACTGGGAACAGAAAAGCATCTGTGGCCAGACTGTTTCTCTATATTCCTCCTCACTGGGCAGGATAGGTAACAGCTCCAGCCAGGGACTTAGAGACAAAACCCTCATCTCTCTGGGACAGAGCATTTGGGGAAAGGGGCAGCTGTGGGTGCAGTTTCAGCGGATTTAATTGTTACTGCCTGCCAGCTCTGAAGAGAGCAGCTGATCCTGACAGTAGGGATTCTCCCAGCGCAGTGCACAAGCTCTGTTAAGAGGCAGATTGCCTCCTGAAGTGCATCTCTGACACCCATGCCTCCTGACTGGAAGAAACCTCTCAACAGGGGTCAACAGACACCTCATACAGGAGAGCTCTGGCTGTTATCAGGCCAGGCCCCTCTGGGATGAAGCTTCCAGAGGAAGGAGCAGCCAGCAATCTTTCCTGTTCTGCAGCCTCCACTGGTGATACCCAGGCAAACAGGGTCTAAAGTGGACCCCTAGCAAACTGCAGCAGACCTGCAGAAGAGAACACTGACTGTTAGAAGAAAAATTAACAAACAGAAAGCAACAACACCAACATCAACATAAAGAATCCAGATAAAACCCCCATCCAAAGGTCATCGGCCTCAAAGATCAAAGGTAGATAAATGCACAAAGATGAGGGGGGAAAAAAAAAACCAGTACAAAGATGCTGAAAATTACAAAAACAAGAATGCTTCTTCTCCTCCAAATGATCACAACTTCTCTTCAGCAAGGACACAAAACTGGATGGAAAATGAGATTGACAATTTGACATAAGCAGGCTTCAGAAGGTGGGTAATAACAAACTCCTCTGAGCTAAAGGAGCATTTTCTAACCCAATGCAAGGAAGCTAAGAACCTCGATAAAAGGTTACAGGAACTGCTAACTAGAACAACCAGTTTCAAGAGAAACATAAATGACCTGATGGAGCTGAAAAAAACAGCACTAGAACTTTGTGAAGCATACACAAAGTGTCAATAGCCGAATCAATCAAGCAGAAGAAAGGATATCAGAGATTGGAGATCAACTTACAGAAATAAGGCAAGAAGACAAGATTAGAGGAAAAAGGATAACAAAGAATTAACAAAACCTCCAAGAAATATGCAACTATGTACAAAGACCCAAACTACGATTGATTGATGTACCTGAAAGTTAACAGCGAGAATGGAACCAAATTGGAAAACACCTTCAGGGTATTATCCAGGAGAACTTCCCCAACCTAGCAAGACAGGCCAACATTAAAATTCAGCAAATACAGAGAACACTACTAAGTTACTCCTCAAAAAGTGCAACCCTAAGACATATAATCATCAGATTCTCCAAGGTTGAAACAAAGAATGTGAGGAAGTAGAAATATTTTTACACTGTTGGTGGAAGTATAAGTTAGTTCAACCATTGTGGAAGACAGTGTGGCAATTCCTCAAGGATCTGGAACCAGAAATACCATTTGGCCCAGCAATCCCATTACTTGGTATATACCCAAAGGATTATAAATTATTCTTCTATAAAGATGTATTTTATTGCAGCACTATTTACAGTAGCAAAGACTTGGAACCAAATCCAAATCCCCATCAATAATAGACTGGATAAAGTAAATGTAGCACATATACATCACGGAATACTATACAGCTATAAAAAAGAATGAGCTAATGTCCTTTGTAGGAACATGGATGAAACTGGTAACCATCATCCTCAGCAAGCTAACATGGGAACAAAAAATCAACTACTGCATGTTCCCACTCATAAGTGGGAGTTGAACAATGAGAACACATGGACACAGGGAGGGGAAAATCACACACCAGGGCTTGCCAGGGGGTGGGGAGCAAGGGGAGAGAGAACATTAGGACAAATTCCTGATGCATGCGGGGCTTAAAACGTAGATGATGGGTTGATAGGTGCAGCACACCACCACAGCACATGTATACTTGTGTAACAAACCTGCACATTCTTCACATGTATTCCAGAATTTAAAGTGAAATTTAAAAAAAAAAGAAAGAAAGAAAACCTAGGCAATACCATTCAGGAAATAGGCAAGGGCAAAACTTCATGACTAAAACACTGAAAGCAATTGCAACAAAAGCCAAAATTAACAAATGGGATCTAATCAAACTAAAGAGCTTCTACACAGCAAAAGAAACCATTATCAGCGTGAACAGGCAACCCACAGAATGGGAGAAAATTTTTGCAAGCTCCTCATCTGACAAAGATCTAATATCCAGACTCTAAGAGAAACTTAAACAAATTTAAAAGAAAAAAAACAGACAATCCCATCAAAAAGTGGGCAAAGGATATGAACAAATGCATCTCAAAGGAAGACATTTATATGGTTAACAAACATATGAAAAAAAGCTCATCATCATTGGTCATTAGAGAAATGTAAATCAAAACCACAATGAGATACCGTCTCATGTCAGTTAGAATGGCAATTATTAAAAAGTCAGGGAACAACAGATGCTGGTGAGGATGTGGAGAAATAGAAATGCTTTCACACTCTTGGTGGGAGTGTAAATTAGTTCAAACATTGTGGAAGACAGTGTGGTGATTACTCAAGTATCTAGAACCAGAATTACCATTTGTCCCAGCGATCCCATTACTGAGTATATACCCAAAGGATTATAAATCATTCTACTATAAAGACACATGCCCACGTATGATTATTGCAGCACTATTTACATTAGCAAAGACTTGGAACCAGCCCAAATGCCCACCAACAATAGAGTAGATAAATAAAATGTAGTACATGTACACCATGGAATACTATGTAGCCATAAACATGAATGAGTTAATATCCTTTGCAGGGACATGGATGAAGCTGGAAGCCATCATTCTCAGCAAAGTAACACAGGAACAGAAAACTAAACACCACATGTTCTCATTCATAAGTAGGAGTTGAACAATGAGAACACACGAACACAGGGAGGGGACCATCACACACTGGGGCCTGTCATGGGGTGATGGTCAAGAGGTGGGAGAGGATTAGGACAAATACCTAATGCATGTGGGGCTTAAAATCTAGATAGGTGCAGCAAACCACCATGACACATGTATACCTATGTAACAAACCTGCAATTTCTACACATGTATCCCAGAACTTAAAGTAAAATAACAAAAGATCCCTTTTAGATAAGCAAATGTTGAGAATGCTTGTTACTACCAGAACAAACTGGCAAGGGATCTTGAAAAGAGCACTAAATAGAGAAAGGAAAGACCACTACCAGCTAAAACAAAAGCACACTTAAACATATAGACACTGTAAAGCAAATACACAAAAAGTCAGCATGAAAACCAGCTAATGACACAATGACAGGATAAAATCCACACTTATCAATACTAACCTTGATGCAAACAGTCTAAATGCCCCATTTAAAAACAGAGTGAGAATGCAAGATGGCCAATTAGCTATGGTCTAGGGTACTCATAGAGAGAAATAAAAAGACGCAAGTTAATTCAACACCTTCAACTGATATATTTTGGTTCTTGCATTCTCGGTGAGAATGGAACCAAATTGGAAAACACACTTCAGGGTATTATCCAGGAGAACTTCCCCAGCCTAGCAAGACAGGCCAACGTTAAAATTCAGCAAATACAGAGAATACTACTCCGTGTTCTCTGTAGTGCCTAACACTACTAAGTGATTGGGCAAACAACTCAACCCACAGATAATGGAGAAAAGCAGAGGGAGCAATGGCCCATGGAGCCAAAGGAACCCCCATGCCCAACCAAGGGAAGTGGTGAGTGATTGTGTGACCCAGCCCAGGAAATTATGCTTCTCCCATGGATCTTAGCAACCCACAGATCAGGAGATACCATCACAAGCCCACACTACCAGGGCCTTTGGTGCAATACACAGAGCTGTGTAAAGTCTCAGTAGTGCTGCCACTCAGGCACACACAGGGACCCAGGAATTTTACATATTCTTGCCCCAGAATCACTGGCAAGGTGAAAAATCCATCCATCCATATCCATAGAAAGTGGGCTGATTCTGGGGAGCCAAGCAGCATCATTCTGCAGGCCCCACTTTACAGCACCTCACAAGTTAAGACTCTCTGATTTGGAATTCTAGCCAGCCAATGGCAACAGGCTAGAATCTGCCTGAGACAGGTTTAAGTTCCCAGGGGGAGGGGCTGCAACCATTACTGTGGTTTGGTAGACTCAGATTTTCAGCCTGCAGCTTTAGGGAATACAAATCGTCCAAAAGAGGAAGGGTCCCCGACAATGTAGCACAGATTCCTTGTCAGATTATGGCCAGACTGCTTCTTTAAGCAGGACTCTGGTTCATTGCTACTCACTGAGCAGGACCTCTCTGTGGGGGCTTCAGCCACTCCAGCCATGGTTCTATGTACAGAGCTCTGATCTCTCCCTGGGTAAGAGCTCACAGGGAGAGGAGCAGCTGCCATTTTTGCAATTCAGTTGACTTAGCTATTCCAGACTGCCAGCTTTAGAGAACATAAATGGTCAAGAGAAGAAAGGGTACCCCCCAACACAGCATAACTGGCCTACCATAGCAGCCAGACTACTTATTTAAGCAAGTCTCTGATCTATTTCCTCTTGACTAGGTGAGAATTCTGAACAGGGGTCTCCAACCACTTCATACTGGTGCATTCAGGCCAGAAAAATGTCACTACCACACTGGGATGGAGATTCCAGATAAAGAAGCTGGCTGCCATCTTTGCAGTTTTGCAGACTTCACGGGTGATCCCTCCTGGAATGGGAAGGACTGAGGCAACTAGAATCTGGAGTGGACCTCCAGAAAACCACAGCAGTTCTCTGGTAGAGTGGCCTGACTGTTCAAAGGAAAACAAACAAACAAACAGAAACAACAACAATATAAACAAAAAAGACCCCGCAAAAACTGCATCCAAAGGTCAGCAACTTCAAAGGTTGCAGGTAGATAAGCCCAGAAAGATGAGAAACAATCAACACAAAAATGCTGAAAACTAAAAAAGTCAGAGTGCCCCCTTTTCTCCAAGTGACCACAACACCTCTCCAGCAAGGGCACAGAAATGGGCTGAGGTTGAGATGGCAGAATTGACCAAAGAAGGTTTCAGAAAGTGTGTAATAACAAACTTTTCTGAGCTAAAGGAGTATGTTGTAACGTAATGCAAAAAAGCTAAGAATTATAATAAAATAACACAGGAGCTGATAGCCAGAATAGCCAATTTTGAGAGAAACATAAATGACCTGATGGAGATGAAAAGAACAAGAACTTCACAATGCAATCTCAAGTATCACTAGTAGAAATGAGTATGCAGAGGAAAAAATGTTAGAGCTTGAGGATTATTTTTTGAAATGAGACAGGCAGACAACAATAAAGAAGAATAAAAAAAGAATTAAAAAGTATGAACAAAACCTCTGAGAAATATGAGATTATGTAAAGAGACTGAACCTATGAGTAATTGAGGCACTTGAAAGAGATGGGGAGAATGGAACCAAGTTGAAAAACATGCTTCAGGAGAGCATGCTTCCAGTAGAACTTCGTCAGCATAGGAAGACAGGTCAACATTCAAATTTAGGAAATGCTGAAAACCCCAGTAACATACTCCATGAATAGATCAACACCAAGACACATAATCATCAGATTATCCAAGGTCAAAATAAAGAAAAAAATGTTAGGGGAACCAGAGAGAAAGGTCAGCTCACCTACAAAGGGAAACCCATCAGACTAACAGTGAACCTCTCAGGGGAAACCCTACAAGCCAGAAGAGATTGGGGCCAATATTCAATATTCTTAAAGAAAGAAATTTCCAACCCAGAATTTTATATGCAGCCAATTAAGCTTCACAAGCAAAAGGGAAATAAGATCCTTTTCAGACAAGCAAAGGCTGAAGGAAGATGTCACCACGATGCTTGCCTTACAAGGGCTACTGAAGGAAGCACTAAATATGGAAAGAAAAATCCATTACCAGCCACTACAAAAACACACTAAAGTACACAGAAAAGTAAACTATGAAGCAACCACAAAAATGAGTCTGCAAAATAAACAGTTAACATCAGGATGACAGAATCAAATTCACACATCACAACACTAACCTTGAATGTAAATGATCTAAATGCCCCAATTGAAAGATACATAATGGCAAGCTAGATAAAGAGCCAAGGCTTATTAGTATGCTGTCTTCAAGAGACCCATCTCACATGCAAAGATTCAAAATAAAGGGATGAAGAAAAATTTACCAAGCAAATGGAAAACAAAAAGCAAGGAATGCAATCCTAGCTTCTGACAAAACAGATTTTAAACCAACAAAGATCACAAAAAGACAAAAAATGACATTACTTAGTGGGAAAGTGTTCAATTCAACAAGAATAGCTAACTATCCTAAATATATAAGCACCCAATACAGGAGCAGCCAGACTTAAAAAGCAAGTTTTTATAAATTTATAAAGAGACTTAGATTCCCAAACAATAATAGTGGGAGACATTAACACCCCCACTGACAATATTAGACAAATCATTATGACAGAAAATTAACAAAGAGATTAAGGACCTGAATGCAGCTCTGGATCAAGTGGGCCTGATAGATATCTACAGAACTCTCTACCTAAAAACAACAAAATACAGATTTTTCTCATTGCCACATAGCACTTACTCTGAAATTAATCACATAATCAGAAGTCAAGTACTCCTCAGGAAATGCAAAATATCTGATATCATAACAAACAGTCTCTCAGACCACAGCACAATCAAATTAGAACACAAAATTTAAAAAATTCAGTCAAAACCGAACAACTGCATGGACATTGAACAACATGCTCCTGAAGGACTCTTGGGTCAATAATACAATTAAGGCAGAAAACCAATGAGACCAAAGAGAAAATGTATCAGAATCTTTGGGACACAGTTAAAGCCATGTTAAGAGGGAAGTTTATAGCACTAAATGCCCACATCAAAAAGCTAGAAAGATCTCAAGTTAACAACCTGGCATCTCACGTAAAAGAACTAGAGAACCAAGAGCAAGAAAATCCCAAAGTTAGCAGAAGACAAGAAATAATAAAGATCACAGCAGAACTGAAGGAGATAGAGACACAAAAACTCTTCAAAAAATCAACAAATCCAGTAGGTTTTTTTTTTTTTTGAAAAAAGTAATAAAATAGATTACTAGCTAGACTGATAAAGAAGAGAACAGAGAAGAATCAATTAAGCACAATCCAAAAAGATAAGGGGAATATCACCACTAATGCAACAGAAATACAAACAACAATCAGAGTATACTATAAACACCTCTATGCACATAAACTAGAAAATCTAGAAGAAATTGATGTATTCCTGAACACATCCATCCTCTCACTGCTGAACCAGGAGGAAATTGAATCCCTGAAGAGACCAATAATGAATTCTGAAATATAGGCAGCAATAAATACCTACCAACCAAAAGAAGCCCAGAAACAGATGGATCCACAGCTCAATTCTATGAGAGGTACTAAGAAGAGCTGGTACCATTTCTACTGTGACTATTCCAAAAAAATGAAAACAAAGGGGACTTCTCCCTAACTCATTCTATGAAGCCAAGATTATCCTGATACCAAAATCTGGCAGAAATGTAACAAAAAGAAAATCTCAGGCCAATATCCTTGATAAACATCAATGCAAAAATCATCAACAAAATACCAGCAAATGGAATCCAGCAGCATATGAAAAACCATGTCCACCATGATCAAGTTGGCTTTAACCCTGAAATGCATAGTTGGTTCAACATATGCAAATCAATAAATTTGATTCAGTACACAAACATAACTAAAGATAAAAACTACGGTATTATCTCAATAGACACAGAAAAAGCCTTCAATGAAATTCAGCATCCCTTCATTCAAAAAACTCTCAATAAGCTAGGTGTTGAAAGAATATACCTCAAAATAATAAGAGCTATATATAACAAACTCACAGCCAATATCATACTGAGTAGGCAAAAGCTGGAAGCATTCCTCTTGAAAACTGACACAAGACAAGAATGCCTTCTCTCACCACTTCTGTTAAAATAATATTGGAAGTTCCGGCCAGGGCAATCAGGCAAGAGAAATAAATAAAAGTTATTCAATCGGGTAGAGAGGAAGTCTGATTATCTTTCTTTGCAGATCACATGATTCTATATCTAGAAAACCCCATCACCTCAGATAAAATCTTCTTAAGCTGATAAGTAACTTCAGCAGTCTGGGTGTACAAAATCAATGTGCAAAAATCGCTATATTTTTATATTCCAAAAACAGGCAAGAAGAGGGCCAAATTATGAATGAATTTTCATTCATATTTGCTACAAAAAGAATAAATACCTAGGAATACAGCTAAACAGTGAAGTGAAGAACCTCTTCAAGGAGAACTACAAAGCACTGCTCAAGGAAATCAGGCAGGACACAAACAAATAAAAAATTCCATGCTCATAGATATAAAGAATCAATGTCATGAAATTTGCCATACTGCCCAGAATAATTTATAGATTTCATACTATTCCCATTAAAATATCATTGATATTCTTCACAGAATTAGAAGAAACTATTTTAAAATTCGTATGAAACCAAAAAAGAGTCCACATAACCAAGACAATCCTAAGAAGAAAGAACAAAGCTGGAGGAATCACGCTACAGGACTTCAAACAATACTACAAGGCTATAGCAACCAAAAGAACATGGTACTGGTACAAGAACAGAGATGTAAATATTTAGAACAGAATAGAGAACTCAGAAATATACCCAAACTCACAACCATATGATCTTCAAACCTGACAAAAACAAGCAATGGGGAAATAGTTCTCTATTTAATAAAGGGTGCTGGGAGAAGTGGATACCTCTACTTAAAAAATTGAAACTGGACCCTTTCCTTACACAACATAAAACAATTTACTGAAGATGGATTAAAGACTTAAATGTAAGACCCTTAATTATAAAAATCCTAGAAATAAATCTAGGCAATATCATTCAGGATATAGGCACAGGCCAAGATTTTATAATGAAAACATCAAAATAAATTGCAATGAAAGCAAAAATTGACATATGGTATCTAATTAAATAAAGAGTTTCTCCACAGCAAAAGAAACTATCATCAGCAGTGAACAGACAACCTACGGAATGGGAGAAAATTTTTGCAATCTATACATCTAACAAAGGTCTAATATCCAGAGTCCACAAGGAACTTAAACAATTTATAAGAGAAAAACAAACAGCCCCATTAAAAAGTGGGCAAAGGGGCCATGCACGATGGCTCATGCCTGTAATCCCAGCACTTTGAGAGGCCAAGGCAGGCGGATCATGAGGTCAGGAGATCGAGACCATCCTGGCTAACATGGTGAAACCCCACCTCTTCTAATAATACAAAAAATTAGCCAGGTGTGGTGGCACACGCCTGTAATCCCAGCTACTTGGGAGGCTGAGGCAGGAGAATTGCTAAAACCTGGCAGGTGGAGGTTGCAGTGAGCCGAGATCGTGCCACTGCATTCCAGAGTAGGCAACAGAGCTAGACTCCATCTCTAAATAAATAAAATAAAATAAAATGTGGGCAAAGAACATAAACAGGCACTTCTCAAAAGAAGACTACATGCAGCCAACAAAAAATATTTTTTAAAGTTAAACATAACTGATTATCAAAGGAATACATATCAAAACCACCATGAGATACCATGTCATGCAAGTCACAATGGTGATTATTAAAAAATCAACAAACAACAGACGTTGGTGAGGTTGCAGAGAAAAAGTTAAGCTTTTACATTGTGGGACTGTAAATTAGATCAAACATTGTGGTAGACAGTGTAGTGATTCCTCAAAGACCTAGAAGTAGAAATACCACTGGACCCAGGAATCCCATTACTGGATATATATCCAAAATAATATAAATTATTCTACTATAAAACACACCCGTGCATATGTTTATTGCATCACTATTCCTAAGAGCAAAGACATGGAATCAACCCAAATGACCATGAATGACAGACTGGATAAAAAATGTGGTACATATACATGATGGAATATCATGCAACCATGAAAAGGAACAAGATCATGTTTTTCACAGGAACATGGATGGAGTTGGATGCCACTATCCTTAGCAAACTAATGCAGGAACAGAAAATCAAACACTGCATGTTCTCACTTATAAATGGGAGCTGAATGATAAGAACACATGGACACATGGAAGGGCAACATCACAAACTGGGTCCTGCTGGGGGTCAGTGGGAGGAGTGAGAGTATCAGGAAGAATAGCTAATGGATGCTGGGCTTAATACCTAGGTGATGGGATGATTTGAGCAGCAAACCACCATGGTACACATTTACATTTACCCATCAGATTGGTAACATTTTAAAATGTGATAATGTAAAATTTGGCAATAATATGGGAAATGCATACTCTCACACTCTGCTGTTGGATATATATATTAAAAGATAATTTCAATAAGAATGCATATTCTGTAAAAATAAATAAATAGATAAATAAAACACACAGAGGGGGAAGCTGGATAAAAATTGAAGACCCAATTGTATGCTGTCTTTAGCAGACCCATCTCATACATAATGACACCCATAGGTTCACAATAAGTGGGTGGGGAAAAATCTATCAAGCTAATAGAAAACTGAAAAAATCAGGTATTGCAATTCTAACTTCAGAAAAAACAGACTTGAAACCAACAAAGATAACAAAAGACAAAGAAGGGCATTACATAATAATAAAGAGTTTAATTCAACAGGAAGACCTAACTATCTTAAATACATATGCAACCAACATAGGAGCACCCAGATTCATAAAGCAAATTTTTAGAGACATACAAAGAGATGTAGACTCTCACACAATTATAGTGGGAGATTTCAGAGCTCACAAACAATATCAGACAGATTATTGAGGCAGAAAATTAACAAACATATTGAGGGCCTGAACTTAACATTGGACCAAATGGATCTGATAGACCTCTAAGAACACTGCATGCAAAATAATGGAATATATATTCTTCCCATCATCGCATGGCACATACTGTAAAATCTACCACATAGTTGGGTATAAAACAATCTTCAGTAAAGGCAAAAGAAAACAAAATAATAGAAAACAGAAAAAATCAGGAATTGCAATCATTCAAAAATCATACCAAACACGCTCTCAGTCCACAGCACAATAATAATAGAAGTCAAGACTAAAAAAACTTGCTCAAATTCATGCAATTACATAGAAATCAAATAACATGTTCCTGAATTATTTATAGGTGAATAATGAAATTAAGTCAGAAATCAAGAAATTTTTTTGAAACTAATGAGAACAAAGATACAACATACCAGAATCTCTGGGACACCACTAAGGCAGTGTTAAGAGGGAAATTCATAGCACTGAATACTCACATAAAAAAGACAGAAATATCTCAAGTTAATAACTTAACATGACAACTGAAAGAATTAGCGAAAGAAGAACAAATCAACCCCAAACCCAGCAGATGACAAGAAGTAACCAAAATCGTAGCTGAACAAAAGGAAATCAGGACACGAAAAGCCATAAAAAAAATCAACAAATCTAGGAGTTGGTTTTGTATATATACAACTAATAAGATAGGCCACTACCTAGACTACTAAAAATGAAAGGGAAGAAAATTCAAATAAAAGCAATTAGAAATGATGAATAGGATAGTATCACTGACCCAACAGAAATAAAAATAAGCACCAGAAACTACTACAAACCCTTCTATGCACACAAACTAGAAAACCTACAAGAGATGGATAAATTCCTGGACACATACAACTTCCCAACACGGAATCAAAAGACATTAATTACTTGAAAAGATCAATAATGAGCTCTGAAACTGAGTCGATAATAAATAGCCTAACAACCAAGAAAAACCCAGGACCAGATGAATTCACAGCCAAATGCTACCAGATGTACAAAGAAGAGCTGGTACGATTCCTGCCGAAACTCTTCCAAAAATTGAGAAGGATGGTCTCTTTCTCAAATCATTCTATGAGGTGAACATTATCTTGATATGAAAATGTGGCAGAGACACAATAACAACAATAAAACACTTCAGGCCAATATCCTTGATGAATATTGATGCAAAAATTATCCACAAAATACATGCTAACCAAATCCAGCAGCACATCAAAAAGTTAATCCAGGCTGGGCATGGTGACTCATGCCTGTAATCCCAGCACTTTGGGAGTCTGATGCAGGTGAATCACTTGAGGTCAAGAGTTTAAGACTAGCCTGGCCAACATGGTGAAACCCTGTATCTACTATCTATACAAAAATTAGCCAGGTGTGGTGGCACATGACTGTAATCCCAGCTACTTGGGAGGCAGAGGCAGGAGAATTGCTTGAACTCCAGAAGTGGAGTTTGCTGTGAGCCGAAATCATGCCACTGCACTTCACCATGTGTGATAGGTTGAGTGAGAATCTGTCTAAAAAAAAAAAAAAAAAAAAAAGTAATCACTAATTCCACCATGATCAAGTAGGCTTAATCTGCATGATGCAAGGTTGGTTCAACATGTGCAGATCAAAACATTTGATTCATCACATAAATAGAACTATCGACAAAAACCACATGAATATTTCAATAGATACAAAAATATCCTTTGATAAAATTCAACATCTTTTCATGTCAAAAACTCTCAATAAACTAGGTATTGCAGGAACATACTTCAACATAGTTAGAGCCACCTATAACAACCCCACAGCCAACATTATACTGAATGGACAATAGCTGGATGTTGTCCCCTTGAAAACAAGCACAAGACAAAGATGTCTTATCTCACCACTTCTATTCAACACAGTATTAGACATCCTAGCCAGAGCAAACAGGCAAGAGAAAGAAACAATGGACATTCAAATAAGAGAGAGGAATTCAAAGTATCTCTGGTTGCAGACAACATGATTCTATATTTAGAAAACCACATAGTCTCAGCCCCAAAGCTTCTTCAGCCTGCAAAAACAACTTTGGCAAATTTTCAGGATACCAAATTAATGTACAAAACTCACTAGCATTTTTATATGCAAATGGCAGCCAAACTGCAAGCCAAATCAGAGCAATTCCATTCATAATTGCCACAAAAATACTTGCAAATACAGCTAACGAGGGAAACATTGCCAAAGAAATCAGAAAAGACACAAACTAATTTTAAAAATCCTATGCTCATGAATAGAAATAATCAATATCATTAAAATGACCATACTGCCCAAACAACTTACAAATTCAATGCTATTCCTATCATACTACCAATGGAATTCTTCACAGAACTAGAAAAAAAAAAACTACTTTAGAATTTATATGGAATAAAAAACAGAGCTTGAATAGCCAAGGCATTCCTAAGCACAATGGACAAAACTACAGGCATCATGTTACCCAACTTTAAACTATACTACAGGGATATGTTATCCAAAACAGCATGGTACTGGTACAAAAACAGGCACATAGACCAGTGAAATAGAATATAGAGACCAAAACAAGACCACACACCTATGACCATTAGATCTTCAACAAAGCTCACAAAAACAAGCAATCGAGAGAAGAATCCCTATTCTATAAATGGTGCTGGGATAACTGGTTAACCATCTGCAGAAGATTGAGGCTGGACCCTATCCTTACACTACATACAAAAATCAACTCAAGACGGATTTCAGTTTTAAATGTAATACCCAAAACTCTAAAATCTTTTGATGACAACCTAGGCAATAACATCCAGGATATAGGATTGGGAAAAGATTTAATGAAAAAGACACCAAAAGCAATGGCAACAAAAGCAAAAATTGATAAATGGGATCTAATTTTCTTAAGAACTACCCAGCAAAAGAAACTATCAGCAGAGTAAACAGACAATCTAAAGAATGAAAACAATTTTTCAGACTATGAATCTGGCCAAGTTCTAATATCCACATCTATAAGAAACTTAAACAAATTTACAAGAGAAAAGCAAACAACTCCATTAAAAAATGTGCAAAGGACATGAACAGACACTTCTTAAAAGAAGACAAACATGCAGCCAACAAGCATGTGAAAAACATCTCAATATCACTAATCATTAGAAAAATGCAAATCAAAACTACGAGATACTTTCTCACGCCAGACAGAATGGCTAGAAATAAAAAGTCAAAAAACAACAGATGCTGGCAAGATTGTGGAGAAAAGGGAACACTTATGCACTATTGCTGCAAGTGTAAATTTGTTCAACCATTGTGGAAAGCAGTATGTGGTTCCTCAAAGAGCCAAAAGCAGAAATACCATTTGGCCCAGTAATCACATTACTGGGCATATACCCAGACTAATATAAATCATTCTACCATAAAGACACACATATAAAGACACACACATGCTCATTGTAGCACCAGTCACAATAGCAAAGACAAGGAATTAACTTAAATGACCATAGATTACAGATTGGATAAAGAAAATGTGGTATATATACACCATGGAATACTATGCAGCCATATAACAAGATCATGTCTTTTGTGGAAACATGGATGAAGCTGGAGGCTATTATTCTTAGCTAACTAATGCAGGAACAGAAAACCAAATACTGCATGTTTCCACTCTTAAGTGAGAGCTAAATAATGAGAACTCATTGACACAAAGAAGGGAGGAACAAACACTGGAGTCTACTTGAGGGTGAAGGGTAGGAGAAGGGAGAGGAGCAGAAAACATTACTATTGGATACTAGGCTTACTACCTGGATGATGAACTTATCTGTATGACAAACTCCCATGACATGAGTTTAACCATATAACAAACCTTCACATGTAACCCCAAACCTAAATTAAAAGTTAAAAAAAAAGAAACAAAGGAAAATTAAAGGCATACCCTTTTGTTTGGGGGTGCAGAGTTCTGTAGATGTCTGTTGGGTCAATTTGGTCAAGTGTCAAGTTCAAGTTCTGAATATCTTTGCTAGCTGTCTGCCTCATTGTTTTGTGTAGTAGTGATAGTGGGGTGTTGAAGTCATTGCATGTATGACAGGTCTCTTGAAGACAGCATATATTTGAGTCCTTTTTCTTTATTCAACTTGTCACTTTGCCTTTTAATTGGGAAATTTACATTTGAGATTAATATTGATTTGTGCAAACTTGGTCCTGTCATTGCATTGGTAGCTGATTATTATGCAGAATTCATTTTGTGTTTGCTTTATAGTTTCAATGGTCTACATACTTAAGTGTGTGTTGTGGTGGCCGGTCTTTTATTTCCATATTTAGTACTCCCTTTTAAAGGACCTCTTGTAAGGCAGGTCTGGTGGTAACAAATTACCTTAAAATTTGCTTGTCTGAAAATATTTTATTTCTCCTTTGTTTATGAAACTTAGTTTGGCTGGATATGAAATTCTCGGTTGGAATTCCTTCTCTTTAAGAATGGGCAGGTCCAAGATGGCCAAATAGGAACAGCTCCAGTCTACAGCTCCCAGCGTGAGTGACACAGAAGATGGGTGATTTCTGCATTTCCAAATGAGGTACTGGGTTCATCTCACTGGGGCTTGTTGGACAGTGGGTGCAGGAGAGTGGGTGCAGGCCACCAAGCGTGAGCCAAAGCAGGGTGAGGCATCACCTCACCCGGGAAGCACAAGGGGTCAGGGAATTCCCTTTCCTAGCCAAAGGAAGCTGTGACAGATGGCGCCTGGAAAATTGGGTCACTCCCACCCTAATACTGTGCTTTTCCAATGGGCTTAGCAAATGGCATACCAGGAGATTATATCTCACACCTGGCTCAGAGGGTCCCATGCCCACAGAGCGTCGCTCATTTCTGGCACAGCAGTCTGAGATCGAACTGCAAGGCTGGAGGAAGGCTGGGGGATGGCGCCCACCATTGCTGAGGCTTTAGTAGGTAAACAAAGTGGCCAGGAAGCTCAAACTGGGTGGAGCCCACCACAGCTCAAGGAGGCCTGCCTGCCTCTGTAGACTCCACCTCTGGGGGCAGGGCATAACCGAACAAAAGGCAGCAGAAACCTCTGCAGACTTAAATGTACCTGTCTGACAGATTTGAGAGAGTAATGGTTCTCCCAGCACAGAGTTTGAGATCTGAGAACGGACAGACTGCCTCCTCAAGAGGGTCCCTGATCCCCAAGTAGCCTAACTGGAAGGCACCCCCCAGTAGGAGCAGACTGACACCTCACATGGCCAAGTACCCCTCTGAGATGAAGCTTCCAGAGGAATGATCAGGCAGCAACATTTACTGTTCAGCAATATTCGCTATTCTGCAGCCTCCACTGCTGATACCCAGGCAAACAGGGTCTGGAGTGGACCTCCAGCAAACTCCAACAGACCTGCAGCTGAGGGTCCTGACTGTTAGAAGGAAAACTAAAAAACAGAAAGGACATCCACACCAAAACCCCATCTGTACATCACCATCATCAAAGACCAAAGGTATATAAAACCACAAAGATGGGGAAAAAACAGAGCAGAAAAGCTGAAAATTCCAAAAATCGGAATGCTTCTCCCCATACTAAGGAACACAGCTCCTCACCAGCAACAGAACAAAGCTGGATGGAGAATGATTTTGATGAGTTGAGAGAAGAAGGCTTAAGACGAACAAACTTCTCTGAGCTAAAGGAGGAAGTTCAAACCCATTGCAGAGAAGCTAAAAATCTTGAAAAAAGATGAGACAAATGGCTAACTAGAATAACCAGTGTAGAGGAGACCTTAAACGACCTGATGGAGCTGAAAACCATGGCACTAGGGCTACGTGACAAATGCACAAGCTTCAGTAGCCGATTCGATCAGCTCAAAGAAAGGGTATCAGTGATTGAAGATCAAATGAATGAAATGAAGTGAGAAGAGAAGTTTAGAGAAAAAAGGGTAAAAAGAAATGAACAAAGCCACCAAGAAATATGGGATTATGTGAAAAGACCAAATCTACGTCTGATTGGTGTACCTGAAAGTGACAGGGAGAATGGAACCAAGTTGACAAACACTCTGCAGGATATTATCCAAGAGAACTTACCCAACCTAGCAAGACAGGCCAACATTCAAATTCAGGAAATACAGAGAATGCCACAAAGATATTCCTCGAGAAGAGCAACTCCAAGACACATAATTGCCAGATTCACCAAAGTTGAAATGAAGGAAAAAATGTTAAGGGCAGCCAGAGAGAAAGATCGGGTTACCCACAAAGGGAAGCCCATCAGACTGACAACAGATCTCTCGGCAGTAACTCTCCAAGTCAGAACAGAGTGGGGGCCAATATTCAACATTCTTAAAGAATTTTCAACCCAGAATTTCATATCCAAACTAAGCCTCATAAGTGAAGGAGAAATAAAATCCTTTACAGACAAGCAAATGCTTAGAGATTTTGACACCACCAGGCCTGCCCTACAAGAGCTCCTAAAGGAACAATCACCACCACCCACTGCAAAAACATGCCAAATTGTAAAGACCATCGATGCTAGCAAGAAACTGCATCAACTAACGAGCAAAATAACCAGCTAAAATCATAATGACAGGATCAAATTCACACATAACAATATTAACCTTAAATGTAAATGGGCTAAATGCTCTAATTAAAAGACACAGACTGGCAAATTGGATAAAGAGTAAAGACCAATCAGTGTGATGTATTCAGGAGACCCATCTCATATGCACAGACCCACATATGCTCAAAATAAAGGGATGGAGGAAGATCTACCAAGCAAATGGAAAACACAAAAAGGCAGGGGTTGCAATCCTAGTCTCTAATAAAACAGACTTTTAACCAATGAAGATCAAAAGAGACAAAGAAGGCCATTACATATTGGTAAAGGGAAGAATTCAACAAGAAGAGCTAACTATCCTAAACATATATGCATCTAATACAGGAGCACCCAGATTCATAAAGCAAATCTGTAGAGACCTACAAAGAGATTTAGACACCCACACAATAATAATGAGAGACTTTAACACCCTACTGTCAACATTAGACAGATCAATGAGACAGAAAGTTAACAAAGATATCCAGGAATTGAACTCCACTCTGGACCAAGCAGACATAATAGACATCTACAGAACTCTCCACCACAAATCAACAGAATACACGTTCTTCTCAGCACCACATCAAACTTGTTCCAAAATTGACCACATAGTTGGAAGTAAAGCACATCTCAGCAAATGTACAAGAACAGAAATTATAACAAACTGTCTCTCAGACCACAGTGCAATCAAACTGGAACTCAGGATTAAGAAACTCACTCAAAACTGCTCAACCACATGGAAACTAAACAACCTCCTCCTGAATAACTACTGGGTACAGAACGAAATGAAGGTAGAAATAAAGATATCAAGATGTTCTTTGAAACGAATGAGAACAAAGACACAACATACTAGAATCTCTGGGACACCTTTAAAGCACCGTATAGAGGGAAATTTCTAGCACTAAATGCCCACAAGAGAAAGCAGGAAAGATCTAAAATTGACACCCAAACATCACAGTTAAAAGAACTAGAGAAGCAAGAACAAACACATTCAAAAGCTGGCAGGAGGCAAGAAATAGCTAAGATCAGAGCAGAACTGAAGGAGATAGAGACACAAAAAACCCTCCAAAAAAATCAATGAATCCAGGAGCTGGTTTTTTGAAAAGATCAAAAAAATTAATAGACTGCTAGCGAGACCAATAAAGAAGAAAAGAGAGAAGAATCAAATAGATGTAATAAGAAAAGATAAATGGGATATCACCACTGACCACACAGAAATACAAACTACCATCAGAGGATACTATAAACACCTCTATGCAAATAAACTAGAAAATCTAGAAGAAATGGATAAATTCCTAGACACATACAGCCTCCTAAGACTAAACCAGGAAAAAGTTGAATCCCTGAATAGACCAATAACAGGTTCTGAAACTGAGGCAACAACTAATAGCTTATGAACCAAAAAACATCCAGGACCAGATGGATTCACAGCTGAATTGTACCAGAGGTACAAGGAGGAGCTGGTACCATTCCTTATGAAACTATTCCAATCAATAGAAAAAGAGGGAATCCTCCCTAACTCACTTTATGAGAGCAGTATCATCCTGATACCAAAGCCTGGCAGAGACATAACAAAAAAAGAGAATTTTAGACCAATATCCCTGATGAACATCGATGAAAGATCCTCAATAAAATACTGGGAAACCAAATCCAGCAACACATCAAAAGCTTATCCACCATGATCACATGGGCTTCATCTCTGGGATGCAAGGCTGGTTCAACATATGCAAATCAATAACTGTAATCCAGCATATAAATAGAACCAAAGACAAAAACCACATGATTATCTCAATAGATGCGGAAAAGGCCTTTGACAAAATTCAACAGTCCTTCATGCTAAAAACTCTCAATAAATTAGTTATTGATGGGACATATCTCAAAATAATAAGAGCTATTTATGACAAACCTACAGCCAATATCATACTGAATGGGCAAAAACTGGAAGCATTCCCTTTGAAAACTGGCACAAGACAGGGATGCCCTCTCTCACAACTCCGGTTCAACATAGTATTGGAATTTCTGGCCAGGGCAATCAGGCAGGAGAAAGAAATAAAGGGTATTCAATTAGGAAAAGAGGAAGTCAAATTGTCCCTGTGTGCAGATGGCATGACTGTATATTTAGAAAACCCCATTGTCTCAGCCCAAAATCTCCTTAAGCTGATAAGCAACTTCAGTAAAGTCTCAGGATACAAAATCAATGTGCAAAAATCACAAGCATTCTTATGCACCAATAACAGACAAACAGAGAGCCAAATCAAGAGTGATCTCCCATTCACAATTTCTTCAAAGAGAATGAAATACCTAGGATTCCAACTTACAAGGGATGTGAAGGACCTCTTCAAAGAGAACTACAAACCATTGCTCAGCGAAATAAAAGAGGACACAAAAAAATGGAAGAACATTCCATGCTCATGGATAGGAAGAATCAATATTGTGGAAATGGTCATACTGCCCAAGGTAATATATAGATTGAAGCCATCCCCATCAAGCTACCAATGACTTTCTTAACAGAATTGGAAAAAACTACTTTAAAGTTCATATGGAACCAAAAAAGAGCCTGCATTGCCATGTCAATCCTAAGCCAAAAGAACAAAGCTGGAGGCATCACACTACCTGACTTCAAACTATACTACAAGGCTACAGTAACCAAAACAGCATGGTACTGCTACCAAAACAGAGATATAGACCAATGGAACAGAACAGAGCCCTCAGAAATAATACCACACATCTACAGCCATCTGATCTTTGACAAACCTGACAAAAACAAGAAATGGGGAAGGGATTCCCTATTTAATAAATGGTGCTGGGAAAACTGGCTAGCCATATGTAGAAAGCTGAAACTGGATCCCTTCCTTAACCTTATACAAAAATTAATTCAAGATGGATTAGAGACTTAAATGTTAGACCTAAAACCATAAAAACCCTAGAAGAAAACCTAGGTAATACCATTCATGACATAGGCATGGGCAAGGACTTCATGTCTAAAACACCAAAAGCAATGAGAACAAAAGCCACAATTGACAAATGGGATCTAATTAAACTAGAGTTTCTGCACAGCAAAAGAAACTACCATCAGAGTGAACAGGCAACCTACAGAATGGGAGAAAATTTTTGCAATCTACTTATCTGACAAAGGGCTAATATCCAGAACCTACTAAGAACTCAATCAAATTTACAAGATAAAACAACCCCATCAAAAAGTGGGCAAAGGATATGAACAGACAGTTCTCAAAAGAAGACATTCATACAGCCAACAGACACATGAAAAAATGCTCATCATCACTGGCCATCAGAGAAATGCAAATCAAAACCACAATGAGATACCATCTCACACTAGTTAGAATGACGATCATTAAAAAAGTCACAAAACAACAAGTGCTGGAGAGGATGTGGAGAAATAGGAACACTTTTACACTGTTGGTGGGACTGTAAACTAGTTCAACCATTGTGGAAAACAGTGTGGCGGTTCCTCAAGGATCTAGAACTAGAAATACCATTTGACCCAGCCATTCCATTACTGCTTATATACCCAAAGGGTTATAAATCATGCTGCTATAAAGGCACATGTACACGTATGTTTATTGTGGCACTATTCACAATAGCAAATACTTGGAACCAACCCAAATGTCCATCAATGATAGACTGCATTAAGAACATGTGGCACATATACACAATGGAATACTACGCAGCCATAAAAAAGGATGAATTCATGTCCTTTGTAGGGACATGGATGCAGCTGGAAACCATCATTCTCAGGAAACTATCACAAGGACAAAAAACCCAACACCACATGTTATCACCCATAGGTGGGAAATGAACAATCAGAAAACTTGGACACAGGAAGGGGAACATCACACACTGTGGCCTGTCATGGGTTGGGGCAGGGAAAGATAGCATTAGGAGATATACCTAATGTAAATGATGAGTTAATGGGTGTAGCAACTAACATGGCACATGTATACATATGTAACAAACCTGCCCGTTATGCACATGTACCCTAGAACTAAAAGTATTTAAATAAATAAATAAATAAAAAGAATGCTGAATATAGGCCTCCAGTTTCTTCTGGCTTATAGTGTTTCTGCTGAATGGTCTGTTGTTAGATGAAGGTTCCCTTTGTAGGTGATCTGCCCCTCCACTTAGGCTGCCTTTAATATTTTTTTTCACATTGACCTTGAAAAATATTACTGTGTTTTGCAGATTGTTGTCTTGTATATTATCTCACAGGGCTTTTCTGCATTTCCTCCATTGGAATGTTATCCTATCTAGCAAGGTTGGGGATATTTTCATGAACAAAATCCTGATATATAACTTTCAAGTTGCTTGCTTTCTCTCCCTCTCTTTCAGCGATGCCAATGAATCACAGGTTGGGCCTCTTTACATAATCCCACTTTTCTTGGAGGTTTTATTCTTTATTATTATTTATTTATTTATTTTTGCCTGACTAGTTTATTTGAAGAACTAGCCTTTGACCTCTGAGAATCTTTCCTTAGCTTGATCTGTTCTGCTGTTAATACTTGTGAAGGTATTATGAAATTCTTGAAGTGAGTTTTTCAGCTCTATCAGCTCAGTTTGTTTTGTCTTAAAATGGCTACTTCATCTGTATTTTCAATCAGTGCGTGGTTTGTTTACCTCTCATGTACAGCAAGTGATGGCTTAACCTTTTTTGAGCACACGAAATGATATTCAGACCACCATATTGAATCTCACAGAAGCTTGGATTCAATGGCAGGTATTGCTGAGCGTAGGATGATGTAAGTGTGCAACATGTAGTTAATTTTTTTGCTTTCATTGCCATACAGCCCCTAGTCCTGTTGGATAACATTGATGCATTCAGTCAAGCCATTATTTATTTACTTATTTATATATGCAAAATTATATATCGATCACATAGTAGGTGCCAGGCATTAGAGATAATACGGTGAACAACAGTATCTACTTTCATGGGGCCTAAAGTCTTGGGGGAGAGATTTCAAAATCATACTATTATTAACTAATGTTACAAATGAAAGGTATTAGAATCTGTAAGAGAGGAACAGGAGGTTCTGATCTACTCTTGGTAGTGAAATGTTAGATATTCAATGAATGTTTTTTGAAAAAGTATATAAATGATTAATTACAAGATTAATTACAGCTTCTCAAAATTAAGGTTCTATGAAAGTGTGACAGAGACTGCTACTTATCTCTCAATAATTGTTCTCCCTTGCTATAAAAGTAGACATGTTAAGCAGGTGTATGGCAACTGAGGGAAAAAAAAAAAAGATTGTTTTCCAGACTTCCTTGAACACAGATGTTGTTACGTGACTAGGTTCTTGACAATATCATGTGAAAAAATAGTGCATGAAACTTCAGAGTAGTATTCCGAGGCTGGGTGTGGTGGCTCATGCCTGTAATCCCAGCACTTTGGGAGGCCAAAGTGGGTGGATCACATGAGGTCAGGAGTTCAAGAACAGCCTGGCCAACATGGTGAAACCCCATCTCTACAAAAATACAAAAATTAGCCGGGCATGATGGTGGGTGCCTGTAATCCTAACTACTTGGGAAGCTGAGGTGGGAGAATCCCATGAACCCGGTAGGCTGAAGTGGTAGTGAGCCGAGATTGCGCCACTGCACTCCAGCCTGGGTGACAGAGCTAGACTTCATGTCAAAAAAGAAAAAAAAGGAAAAAAAGAAAAAAGCAGCAGCTTCGGAGTAGCATTGTTAAGGTGGAAGGGGCCAGCTCTTCTATTTTCTTCTCCCCACTGACTTTAATTCTACTATGGCTATCTTGAAATATGAGGGATAAAGAGAATACCACAGTGATGGCAGAATCACAAGGAAAAATAAAAAACTGGGCCTCTGGTATCTTTTTAGAGCAGAGTAATATGCCACCTTGGAACGGACTTGGAGTTTTTACAAGTGCGATAAACTTTTATCCTATCTAAGCCATTATCTTGAGGTTTCTTTCTTTTTTAAATTTGCTTTGTTTCTTCTAAAAAAAGAAACAAAAAACAAACAAATTGGATACTTGTGCAGAACATACAGGTTTGTTACATAGGTATACATGTGCCATGGTGGTTTGCTGCACTTACTGAGCAATCCTCTATGTTTCCTCCCCTCAGCCCTCACCAGGCCCTGATATGTGTTGTTCACCTCTCTGTGTCCATGTGTTCTTAATGTTCAACTCCCACTTATGAATGAGAACATGCAGTGCTTGGTTTTCTGTTCCTGTGCTAGTTTGCTGAGAATGATGGCTTCCAGCTTCATCCATGTTCCTGGAAAGAACATGATCTCATTCTTTTTTATGGCTGCATAGTATTCCATGGTATATATATACCACATTCAGTCTACCATTGATAGGCATTTGGGTTGTTTCCACATCTTTGCTACTGTAATAGTGCTGTGATAAACACACATGAGCATGAGTCTTTGTAGTAGAGTGATTTGTAATTATTTGTGTATATTCACAGTAATGAGATTACTGGGTCAAATGGTATTTCTGGTTCTAGATCCTTGAGGAATCACCATACTGTCTTCCACAATTGTTGAACTAACTTACATCCTCAACAACAGTGTAAAAGCATTTCAATTTCTTCACATCCTCTCCAGCATCTATTGCTTTCTGTCTTTTTAATAATTGCCACTCTGACTGGCATGAGATGGTATCTCATTGTGGTTTTGATTTGCATTTCACTGATGATCAGTGATGTTGAGCTTTATTTCATATGGTTGTTGGCCACGTGAATGTCTTTTTTTGAGAGGTATATGTTCATATCTTTTGCTTATTTTTTGATGGGGTTGTTTTTTTCCTGTAAATATGTTTAAGTTTCTTGTAAATTCTGAATATTAGACCTTTGTCAGATGGGTATATTTCAAAAATTTTCTCCCCTTCTGTAGATTGCCTGTTTACTCTGATGATGGTTTCTTTGGCTGTGCAGAAGCTCTTTGGTTTAATTAGATCCCATTAGTCAATTTTGGCTTTTGTTGCAATTGCTTTTCGTGTTTTTGTCATGAAATCTTTGCCTATGTCTATGTCCTGAATGGTATTTCCTAGGTTTTCTTCTAAAGTTTTTATGGTTTTGGGTTTTACATTTAAGTGTTTAATCCATCTTGAGTTAGTTTTTGTATAAGGTGTAAGGCAGGAGTCCAGTTTCAACTGCATATGGCTAGCCAGTTTTCCTAGCAGCATTTACTAAATAGAATATGCTTTTTCCTATTTTGTTTTTGTCAGGTTTGTCGAAGATCAGATGGCTGTAGATGTTTGGTGTTATTTCTGAGGTCTCTGTTCTGTTCCATTGGTCTATGTATCTTTTTTGGTATCAGTACCATGCTGTTTTGGTTACTGTAGCCTTGTTCTGTTGTTTGAAGTCAGGTAGCGTGATGTCTCTAGC
Source organism: Macaca fascicularis (assembly GCF_037993035.2). Lineage (NCBI taxonomy): Eukaryota > Metazoa > Chordata > Mammalia > Primates > Cercopithecidae > Macaca > Macaca fascicularis. The sequence continues at coordinate 56,672,363 of NC_088395.1, read as the reverse complement.
TTTGTTCTTATTGCTTAGGATTGTCTTGGCTATGCAGGGTCTTTTTTGATTTCATATGAAATTTAAAATAGTTTTTTTCTAATTTGGTGAAGAATGTCAATGGTAGTTTGATGGGAATAGCACTGAACCTATAAATTACTTTGGGCAGTATAGCCATTTTCACGATATTGAGTCTTCCTATCCATGAGGATGAAATATTTTTCCATTTGTTTGTGTCCTCTCTTATATCTTTGACCAGTGTTTTGTAGTTCTCCCTGAAGAGTTCCTTCACATCCCTTTCTACCTGTATTCTTAGGTACTTTATTCTCTCTGTAGCAATTATAAATGGGATTTCACTCATGATTTGGCTTTCTGCTTGCCTATTGCTGATGTAAATGAATGCTTGTGATTCTTGCACATTGATTTTAGATCCTAAGACTTTGCTGAAGTTGCTTATCAGTTCAAGAAGTTTTTGGGCTGAGATGATGGGGCTTTCTAAATATACAATCATGTCTGCAAACAGAGACAACCAGACTTCCTCTCTTCCTAATTAAATACCGTTTATTTCCTTCTCTTGCCTGATTGTTATGGCCAGAACTTCCAATACTATGTTGAATAGGAGTGGAAAGAGAGGGCATCCTTGTCTTGTATTGGTTTTCAAAGAGAATACTGCCAGCTTTTCAGAGAAATAACTGAAATCCTCACTTGGTTTGGTATAACTTGATTTCTACACTTGATCTTAGCCAAAAGGCCAAGAAGCGGTGGTATAACTTGATTTCTCTGGCATGGACATAACGATCTGCAAGAGCAAAACAGATTAGGTTTAAATAAGGGTTTTACGGTATAAGGATTCTTTTTATAATAATTTTCTGTACACATACACACTGCACATGAAGAACGGCAAGCAATCTAGACAGGGTATACACTTCATCTCTTCAAATAATAATTTAAACAATATGATAGGTGTGGTGCTGCATTCCTGTGGTCCCAGCTACTGTCAGGAAGCTGAGGTGGGAGAATGGCTTCAGCCAGGACAGTCAAGGCTCCAGTGAGTCGTGATCATGCCACTGCACTCCAGCCTAGGTGACAGAGCAATAATCTGTCTCAAATGAAGAAAACAAAATAAATAAATAAATAAAATTTAAAAAAGAAAAGAAACCCAAGCAAGAGCATAACCTTTTGTAATACTAATTAACTATTTTTAACAAGTATTTAACCATAATAATTATTTCTTTCTTTAACTTGAGAATGGCCACATAGAAAAATAAGACAGGTTTGACTTTTTAATGTTCTTTTTCAATGTGAGTGTGTCAGGGGGTCACACTCCTCAGCTTACGGCATGTTATCACAATTCACGCAAGCCCCCCCACTTCCGTGATGTTCATTCAGTTATTCTACTTTATCTTCATGCTCTATTCCCATTCTTATATTTTTCCTCATCATAAGCAACCATTCTGATAAGTTTAGTGTATTTTTTGTTTGTACGTATTCTTGCAAAATGGATATTGTCATTTCAAATATATGCATATGTTACCTTATTGTGTATTTCATTACCCATTTTTTTCACTCTCAGCATTATATTACTCAGATACTTCCATGTTGTTATATCTCTAATCACTTGCTTCTGTATCATAACACCTTGTTGTGTACATCCACCACATTTTACCATTCATTCTTCCAGGGGTTGACACCCAGATTGCTTCCACCTCTCTGCTTTACTGTACACCTTTGTACATGTTCTCTATGATCATTCTGTCCTGGCCTCTGTCTCCCAAACTTTGGTTCCATATTGGCAACTACTTGCTGAATGCCCTTGCAGCACCTTGACTTTAGCATGTTCAAAACCACTCACATAAATATGAAAGTGTTTTGTAAAATATGTGTTATTATTAATTATTTGTCTTTATTTTTCCCCAAACAGGTTATATTTTCTGACCTTTTTCTTCTTTCAGTGGTACCACAATTTTCTCATTTATAAAACCTTGAAATTGAGAAATCTCAGAGTCATCCTACTGACTTATTCGCCTTTCTCATCCATATTCCTTACTAAACTAAAAATTATTCCTTCATGACGTCTCTTGCATACATGTTATTATTGGTGCCACTTCCAATTCTTCATTCTGTACTAATACGAGAATCTCCTAGTTGGTGTGTCTATCTGGTTGCTACCCATCCACGTCTATCCCCCTACAACACTCCAAGATATCCTAAATACTGCTACCAGATCAGTTGTTATCATGTAACCTTCTTCTTTGTTTAACAATTTTAAGTGGATGTATGTTGCCTATATGTCTAATCAAACTCCTTACCCTGGAACTCAAAGCTACCTATAAGCTAGTCCCAGTCTCTTTTTAATGATAAAAATACCTAACACTACATAGAATTTACTATGTTCCAAGTACTGTTCTTAGCCCATGAGGTGAATACTATTATTAGTCACAACTGGTAAGTCACTGATTAAAAAGAAGACTTCCCCAACATATAACTACTAAGTGACTGAACTTGTGTTAAAACTCAAGCAGTAAGATCCAATGTCCATGTTCGTAATCACCACACATACCGCTCGCTTTTGATTGCATATGCTAAGAATTATTTACATGTTGAAAAAAAGTATTGGTCACTGGTGACTGCCCATGATATGTTCTTTTTTTGTTTGTTTTTATTAATGTTGTTTCCCCTTTTGGAAAGCCTTATTCCACGACCTCAACATCCATCTGTACTTCAAGGATCAATTCAGGTCCTAACTAAGGCTAGCCTTCTTCTCATATTTCTGTGTTAAACTGGAAAATCTCAGTTCTTTTTCTTTACTTATATTGTGTCCTACTGTTTTATATGATATAATAACAGAAGTTAGATAAATAATAACAATAGGCAACATTTATGAAGCACTTACTCTATGTCAGTTTCCTTCTGATCCTATTTCATGTGATTACTTAGTAAATATTAATGACAAACCAATGAGGCAAATAGTATGGCAACCCACATTTCTCAAAAGTATGTAAGATGTATGATCCATTTTAATTATTTACATGGATTACTGCTTTCAGTATCTACTCATTAATCTGACCTTCATACTACAAGTAGAATTATCTTTCTAAAATGCAAAACTGATTCTAGCCTTTCTTGCATAAACATTGTCAAAGATTGATCAAAGTCTACAGAATTAAGATCAAACATTAAATACAGCACAGTATATAAGATGTTTTATAATATGGTCTTTGCCTTGCTCTTGGACTTTAATTCCAACAATTTCTTTTTCTTTCACACCTCCAAGTAACCCTAAATTTTAGCAACCTGAGATCTAAACCAAGTTCATGAAACTCATCCACTTATTCATGTCCACTGCTTTAAACTTACAATTCCCTTTGCCTGAAATATCCTCTTTTACTCTACCCATACCCCCAATCTCTCTGTCGCTTTGTGTGAAATAATGTAACATAGTGGCTATGGGCAGTTTTGAGTTTGAATCCTGGCTCTATGACTTACTAGCTAGGGCAAACTACTTATCCTCTCTGTGCCTCAATTTTCTTATCAGAAAATGGATATAATAAAATATCCTAATTCATATGATGAGGAGGAAATTATAAATAATGCACATAAAGTACTTAACGTAGTTTCTGGCACATTGTAAGTATTTAATGAATGGTTGGTTGTATGTGCACCTATAAGCTTGTGGTAAAAGGAGTGAAGCACTGCTATCCACTGAACTGACCAGATTTATGGTCCAGATTTATGACCATACTTATGGCACCAGAAGTATCACAGTAATCCATTAAGATTCTGCTAAAATAAAACATCCTCTCTAACTGCCCATCCAATCTCTTCATATTCTCTATTATTGCTGCAGTTCAGACATACCTCTATTGGAGCAGTTATCACAGCATACTGGAATTATTTATTTATAAATCTGCCTGTGCCTATTAACCCCTAAGATACATAGCAGTTTTGATTTAAATATCTCTGGATCCCCAGCACTGTGAGCCTGACTGTAAGTATTATTGAATAATGAGTAAATCCTCAACAAACAAATGTGACATCAATCTGATTACTTTCACAATTTCATAATAAGAGTAGAAATCCATTTATAGAAATCCATTTTGAATACCTGTGTGTATAAGAACAAGAAGTGTATATGCAGATTTTACAGATTTCTGATTGCAGGAAAAGTTATTTTTTGCTAAAACAATAATAGAGCCCAAGATAGTTGTCCTCATTCAAACATATTTTATAACACAATTAAGCAGCTGAAAAGTAGCTGTGTAAAATTGATTCCTTCTGATTTCAGGTTTCTCTTTCTCATTGTTCTTGTTACTTTAGAGATACTTCTGCCAAGGTAAACTGATGGTCTAAAACCTTATAAGGAAGAATCACATTCAACTTGAGGAGTCAAGCAGAGTATTCTATTTCCACTCTCAAATTAATAATGAAATTTTTACATAAATTCTAAGGACAGGATCTTTATTTCGGGAGAAAGAAGTCAGAAGACAAAAAGATAAGACTATAACTGCACTAGACCCTGAACTGCCTCCTCTTCATGGAACAACCACAAACATATTTTAAACACAATAGAAATTTTACCCTGACAGTTATTTGCAGTAGTATTCTGACAGTTAAGAATCTCAAAAAGGGACTTTTTAAAAAGAAATGAAAATGGAGGAAGTTCCTCCAACAATGAAAGATGTCCAATTACATGGTCTCTGTTACATTATCATCACATAAAATCAGGGAGGACATACTCCCCAAACAGGAAGATTTTTTATTTGTTTGCATGTATTTGCAATGTAAAAATCTCTTTTGTATATACAAATCTTTTGATATTGCTCCTTTCTCCTTTTTCCCATCTCAATGTTTCCTGTTTATCTGACTTTGCTCATGAAGAAGAAAAATATGGTTCATTCAATCTAACAATTTCTCAATGTTTTAAATGCTTCTTTGGGAAACAGCCCTTTAGGGAATCCTGAAATGTTGTCTCATTTATTTTCTTCTGCCCATAAACCAGAGGCTGATAAGAGCTTGTGGTTAGCTGCCCTTAGTAAATCAAAGAAATAAAAGTCTCTTCAAGGACAAAGTAAGGGAGACAATGTACAATGTAAATGCTTTAAATCAGTTGAAAAAAATCATTGAACTCAGCTGTACACTGCAAGGCCAGAAGAGCTGAACTTTAGATTTCAACATTTCAATGGCACTGAGTAAAGTAGCTAGTGCGCATTCCTCACTTTCTGCAGTGAAATAATCCTGCTTATAATTGTAGTATCTATAGCAAAGATTCAGTGTTTTTAAAAGCAAATCAGAAACAAAAAAACAAGTCAGAAATATGAAAACACACCATATTGTAACCTCTTTGTAATGGCCCCTCATTTATTTCTGAAAATATAAAGGAAATGTTTTCTAAAGAAATCAGTTTATAAGTGACCTATTTCTAATTTTATTAAACTCAAAATCTTTGTGACTAAAGCACCCCTCTCTTCTCTCTCCCTTCCCCCTTTCCTCCATCCTTCCCTCTCTCCCTTTTTCCTCATCCTTGTAATCCAGTCTCTTCCCCCACCCCCGCAGCTCCCACCCCACCCCTCTTCTTTCTCTTCTTTCTTTGACCAGTCTGTCTTAAATATGCACTCACTTATAAGAATGAATCCACCAATTTAAATTTGAAATGTGATCCCCACCTTTTATGTTGCTCAGGTTCAGAGAAATTCAAGACAGCAAAGTAGGTAACAGCTGAACTGGAAGTGTAAGCAAAAGGAGAAAACAACTTTAACTGAGAATTAAAAATAGTTTTTCTTCTGCTTGCAAAAGAAAATCCTCAGCAGCATTTCCAGCGTCTTCGAATTAGCTCATATCTATGGCTTTTCATCTGTTCATAAAACAAAATGCTAGTATCCAGATGCTTTAAAACAATATTTTTTTAAAAAATTAACCAAATAATGAAAGGCAATCTGAGTTTTCAGAATTGCCCTTTCAGAAAGAACCTTGCCTGCTTTTGTATCTCTGGACTGCTTTCTCATGAGCAGGTTTTACTTGTAGTCATCTCCTAATACAAAGAAAGGACACACAGAGACATGCGCATCGCCGCCTCAAATGCAGAAGCATCTGAATTGCAGAAGCAGTGAATTAGAAAGGAAAGAAAAGGGGATCAATGGAATAGTTACCTTAAATATCCAGCCACTGCGATACTTCCAGGCACAATCTCAGTCCCTCTCTGCTTTGCTGCCCTGCTGGCTCAGCTCTGCTTGTGAAGTGCCTTCCTCCCTTCTTCCTTTCCTTTGCTGTGTGCTTTGGTGCTTGGTATGAGTTTCCCTTTTTAATACAAGGAAGTATGTAGACCCTCCTCTACTATGACATACTTGGTTTCCTTCCCTGCCAGCCTCCTACATGCAAATGCAACTCTCTATTCTGTAGTTTGAGAAGGAAGCAAAAAGAGAGAGAGAGAGATGATGGTGGTGGTGATGTTAATAAAAGAGTAGAATATTGGCATAAGAGAGAATTTTTGCTGATCATTTTATTGGTTCCAAAAAAACAAATAAACATTTAGCAGATTCAAATTATCTTAATGTATTTTTTTTTTTTTTTACTGAATTGGTGGTTGAATTCTAAACTTAGATACATTAGGGCTGTTTACTTTTGTAAATAAAAAATAAAAACTTGGGACCGCATTTCACCGTGCTGAAAATAAAAAAAATTAAACTGAAAGCTCAGTCATGCAAAAACTGTCTTTCCCAACATAAAGAGTGGGAGAACATTTTTGCAATCTACCCATCTGACAAAGGTCTAATATTCAGAATTTACAAGGAACCTAAACACATTTACAAGAAAAAAAACAAACAATCCCATCAAAAAGTGGGCAAAAGATATAAACAGACACTTCTCAAAAGAAGACATTTATGTGGCCAATAAACATATGAAGAAAAGCTCAACATCACTGATCATCAAAGAAATGCAAATAAAAACCACAATGAGATACCATCTCATGCCAGTTAGAATGGCAATCATTAAAAATTCAAGAAACAATAGATGCTGGCAAGGCAGTGGAGAAATATGAACGCTTTTACACTGTTGGTGGGAATGTAAACTAGTTCAACCATTGTGAAAGACAGTATGGTGGTTCCTCAAGGACCTAGAACCATAAATACCATTTGACCCAGCAATCCCATTACCGGGTATATACCCAAAGGAATATAAATCATTCTACTACAAAGACACATGCACATGTATGTTCATTGCAGAACTATTCACAATAGCAAAGAAATGAAACCAACCCAAATGCACATGAATGATAGACTAGATAAAGAAAGTGTGGTACATATATACCATGGAATACTGTGCAGTCATAAAAAGGAATGAGATCATGTCTTTTACAGGGACATGGATAAAGCTGGAAGCTATTGTCCTCAGCAAACTACAACAGGAATAGAAAACCAAATACTCCATGTTCTCACTCATAAGTGGGAGTTCAACAATGAGAACACATGGACACAGAGAGGAGAACAACAAACACCAGGGCCTGTTGGAGGGTGGAGGTGAGGTGAAGGAACTTAGAGGACAGGTCAATAGGTGCTGCAAACCACCATGGCACACATAAACCTATGTAACAAACCTGCATGTTCTATACATGTATCCCTCCTTTTTTTTTTTTTTTTTTTTTTTTCCTTTTGAGATGGAGTCTCGCTCTGTCGCCCAGGCTGGAGTGCAGTGGCCGCATCTCAGCTCACTGCAAGCTCCGCCTCCCGGGTCTACGCCATTCTCCTGCCTCAGCCTCCCGAGTAGCTGGGACTACAGGCGCCCGCCACCTCACCCGGCTAGTTTTTTGTATTTTTTAGTAGAGACGGGGTTTCACCGTATTAGCCAGGCTGGTCTCGATCTCCTGACCTTGTGATCCGCCCGTCTCGGCCTCCCAAAGTGCTGGGATTACAGGCTTGAGCCACCGTGCCCGGCCGTATCCCTCTTTTTTTAAGAAGAAAATAAAAACCTGCCTTTCCTTTTGTTCCTAAGTAGATAAATACAGATAAAAGTTTAAAAAATCTCTGATAGTGGCAGGAGGCAGACAGGGTCAGGTCCTCAAAAACAGCCTGAAGGCTGAAAGACCAGATTGCTGGTTCTGGATGAAATCCATGACCTGGATTGAGAACTTGTTTGTATGTGAATGCCCTTTCCCAATTGGTTTATTCTGAATAATGCTTTTTAACCAATTGAATGTCGCCTTTCCCAATACTACCTACAGCCTGACCCTCCCTCATCCTGTGCCTACACAAACCCCAGACTCAGCCAAACTGTGTGATATGACCCAACTTTGGGTGAGAGACCACCTTCCCATACCCTCTCCACTGAGAGCTGTTTTGTTGCTCAATAAAATTATTTGCCCTCATCACCCTTCAGTTGTCAGCATGACCTCATTCTTCTTAGACCAGGATAAGAATTTGGGACCCATTGAATGTGGGTACACAGAAGGCTATAACACTGTGGTCCTCTGCCCTCTGCTAGTGGATGGCAGCTGCCCCACACTACAGGAAGCAATGGCAGGGCCAAGCTAGCCCTGGAGTCATAAGCCAGAGAGGGGCAAAAGGGTGACTGAGCTATTAACATGCTGCCATCCATCAAGCTGTGGATAGCTGTGTTGGGGAAAAGCTGAGTGTTGGAAAAAAGGCTGACGCAGGGCCTGCATGTCTGACATAATGTAAAAGCATCATGGAACATGTCTGGGGTCCAGGGTCTAAAACCCCTCGTGGCCTTTGGAACACCAAGCTCTGTGCCAAAGGGTTGAAGGCTACCCTGCTGCACCACAATCTAAGCCCAGGGCATAAAATCCCTCGTGGCTTGGATAGAATCCAAGGCTCAGAGCATAAAACCCCTCGTGGCCTCTGGAATGTGTCTAGACTTGCTGGATCCTTGCTTCTAGCACTCCTAGGCTCATAAAGCAATCGTATCTTAAACTAGAAGAATATGTTTCCCATTATCTCAATTAGCAGAACATGTTCCATATGCTTCAAAGAAAAAAATGCTAAACCATCACAGCTATAGATCATGCACTTGATACACCGCTTTCTTTCAACTCCCACTTCCTCACCACCTGCTTCTTTGTTTGATCACCAATAAATAGTGTGGGCTTCCAGAGCTTGGGGCCTTCACAGCATCCATACTAGCATTGGCCCCCTGGTCCCACTTTATGCACTCTTGTTCCTTTGACTCTGCTAGACTTCGTAGCCCCCATGGCCTGGTGTTGGGTCTGATCACCCCAACACAGCTGAACTAAAAGAGTTAATTAGCCTTTCTGGGGCTTTGGGGTTGTGGGCCACCCCTACCTGCACACCACTGCATTTCCCTTGCATGCCTGGTCCAGCCACAAACCCTGCACAGAGCTGATCCCTGTGCTGGCGTTTTGAATGACTGGCTTGACCCCATACTCATTTACTCATACACCCCCTCCTGCCAGGATCTGAGCATGCAGTCATGGCAGCCACAGGCCAAAGTGCAAGCCAGACAGAGCCTGACAGGCTGAGTAGATGGGGCACTTCCTGCTGCAAGCCTGGCAAAGGGGCCTAGAAAAATCCCGTGTAATCTCCATGGATAGTTACTCCATGTTCACCTTATCTTACTTAAAATGTTGATTCACTGAACACTATATGAATACATAATTCACTATTCCCCTACCTGTTCCTTTTATCTTGCAACATGTGGATTCAGTAATGTGATTATATCTTTATTTGTTCCCCTTTAGCCTGCTTTTCCCCTTCAAATATTGAAACCTTCAAAGTTGTCTTTGGAGAAAGGCACAAACCACGGACTGCTTCTGTAATTCTCTGTTTTTTCTTCCGGGCATTGTTCTTAAACCTTGGCAAAATAAACTTCTAAGTTGATCGAGACCTGCCTCAGATGCGTTTTGGTTTATGACTTAACTTCATTGTGATAATTACTCAAATCATCTCCATAGTTCAAATAAATCATTTACTAAGCACTTTCTATATGCCAGATAATATGTTAAATGCTAAAAATGAGGAAATTAATTAGACATAGTTTCCCTTCTTAAGAGTCTTATATCTAACTTTGGTCTCATGGAATACTATGCAGCCATAAAAAAGGATGAGTTCATGTCCTTTGTAAGGACATGGATGCAGCCAGAAACCATCATTCTCAGCAAACTATCACAAGAACAAAAAACCAAACACCGCATGTTCTCACTCATAGGTGGGAATTGAACAATGAGAAAACTTGGACACAGGAAGGGGAACATCACACACTGGGGCCTGTTGTGGTATGGGGGGAGGGGGGAGGGATAGCATTAGGAGATATACCTAATGTAAATGACGAGTTAACGGGTGCAGCACACCAACATGGCACATGTATACATATGTAACAAACCTGCACGTTGTGCACATGTACCCTAGAACATAAAGTATAGTAATAAAAAAAAGAGTCTTATAGCGTAGTTCAGGAGAAATAACCATGAACAAAAAATTTTAATGTAAGGTATGTAGTGTTGTCAAAGAGGTAAGCATACAGTGCTGTAAAAGCACAAATGAAAGACCCCTAGGCTATCTAGGGATACCTAATGACTGCCTGAAAAATACGAGTAAACTAAGTCTTATCAGATGAATAAGAATTAGCCAGAAGAAAAAAGGTAGAAAAAGCATTCCAAGTATAAGGAACAGTTTTAGCAAAGACATGGAGGTGTGAAAAACTATGTCATGTACTGGAAACTATAATCATTTTTTTAACTGTTGGAGTCAGGAGAGGAAGGATATTTTAATCCTAAAATCTAAATCAATTTTATTTAAAGTTTCTATGTAATCTAAGTAAAGAATGGACCAATTATTCAATATGGATATCTCTAATATAATGATTTTATTTCACATGTAATTTTTCTCTTTAACCTCAAGTTAAATCATGGAATTAAAAGGTGGACTTTTTCAAAAAGAAGTGTGAATGTTGTCATGGCCATGTCTCTGTGCACTTTAAACTTCTTCTCTCTCAGTCAAATTGCCAAATAGAATTCTGAGGTATGGTGTTAGAAATGATGTGGTTTGGGGTGAGAGTATTCTTGCCTGTAAGGAATGAAAAGCCAGATTCAACAATGAAGATATTTTTATTTCCTCCATAAAAAATCTTCAGGCAGTTCAATTATACCATTAATTATTTCAGTAAGTAAATTACTTCACTAAAATCTCCTTTTATTATCATGTTCAAACTGTCTTTGCAATTCAAGCAACTCCCTTCAGGGTTACCACATGGCTTTAGCAACATCAAGCATGGAAGTGAGCTAAAAGGTTGTTCCCTACAAAACAGTGTGACACCTCTCTCTCTCATAAGTCACACACTTTAAGAGTATTTAAATAATGCAAAAACAAGAATGTGGGCAATACTGTTACATAATACTTAGAACATAAATTATTTTGGACTCCCTGATTACAAGATCTCATCACCTATAGTTAGTCAAACATTTCTTTTTATAGTAGGAAAATCCTTCCCAGTAGCACTACCTGTCCCTACACCAATCACATTTGCTCTGATTAGGCCATATGCACATCGCATACCAATTATTGGCAAGAGGAATGCAATAACCATCACCAGTTCAAATCTGTTTTATTGCAGTTCTTGGGCTGAAGAAAAATAAGGTTTCCTTTAAAGCAAATTCCTGATAAAAATCTGGAAAAAAATCCCGACCTTCTGTTAGCAAGGAGGAAGCTGAACAGTGGCTTCTGGATAGGCAAACAGTAGTATCTACCACAAGCCTTTCTGAGTTGATGTTAGGCAAATGAGCCCAAATTCTGACATGGTACAAATAACATTTCTCCACATCTTGGAATGTGAGTTTTTAGATTGAGAAAAGTAAAAATAAAATTTCCTGACTATCAGTCCTCCAAGCCTCCAATATTATACATATATATGTGTATATATATACATACACATGTGTATGTATATATGTGTATATACATATATATACATGTATATATGTATATATACATGTATGTATACGTGTGTGTATATACATGTATGTATACATGTGTGTATATATTTATAATATGTAATATATGTATAATATGTAATATAAATATATAATATTATATATATATAATTTCTATCTATCTGTCATCTATCTATATATAGACTTTTCAGCAGGAATATGCTTTAAAGGAAACTGCATTTTTTCCAGCCCAAGAAATACAACACACACACATATATACATATATATGCCATTTTAACAGATTTTAGTATGCTATTCAGTGGAATTAATTAGCTGTGTAACAAACCTGCACATCCTGCACATGTACCCTGGAACTTAAAAGTTAAAAACAAAACAAAACAAACAAACAAACAAAAACCAGCCTCAGGCAGGTCTTTCAGAAGGTGTTCCAGAAGACGGCATTGTTTATCATAGGAAATGTCAGCTCCATGCCTGTTATTGCCCCTGAAGACCTTCCACTGATACAAGATGTGGAGGTGGAAGACAGTGACATTGATGATCCTAACCGTGTATAGACCTATGCTAATGTGTGTGATTCTGCTTTTGTTTGTAATAAAAACTTTTAAAAAGTAACAAAAAATAAAAATGTACAAATGCTTATAGAATAAGGATATAAAAAAATAAAATATTTCTGTAGAGCAGCATAACCGGTTTGTGTTTTAAGTGTTATTACAAAAGAGAAAAAAATGTTTTAAAAACAAAAATTTTACAAAGTAAAATGTTTATAGTAATCTAAGGTTAATTTACTATTGAATAAAGAAGAGTATTCTTATAAATTTAATATAGCCTTAAGTCTTTTATAAATTTAATGTACAGTGTTTGTAAAGTCTACAATAGTGTTCAGCAATGTCTTAGGCCTTAACATTCATTCACCACTCATTGATTCACCCAGAGCAACTTCTACTCCTAAAAGCTTCATTCATGGTAAGTGCCCTGTATGGGTATGTAACATTTCTTATATTTTATACTCTAAATGTATTGCATTCTTCTTATGTTTAGATATGTTTGGATACACAAATACTTATCATTGTGTTACAGTTGCCTGCAATATTCAGTAAAGTAACATGTTGTATAGGTTTGTAGCCTAGCAGAAATAAGCCACACCATATAACTTAGGTGTCTAGTAGCCAATACCAACTAGGTTATTGTAAGTAAACTATATGACATTTTCACGATGATAAAATAACCTAACAACATGTTCATCAGAGCATATCCCCAACCTTAAGTGATGCATGACTGTATTTGTTACAATTAGTAAACCTACATTGACCCATGATTATCACTTAGGATGCATAGTTTACATTAAGGTTTGCTCTTGGTGTCATGCATCTTGTGGGTTTGGACAAATTCATAATAAAAAATACCCATTATTACAGGGTCAAACAAAACAGCTTCACTGCCCTAAAAAACATCTGTGTTATATCTATTTATATTTTTCTCTATCCTAACTCCTGGCAACCATTAATCTTTTTACTTTCACCATAATTTTGCCTTTTCCAGAATGTCATAGAATCATCCTGTAAGTGCCCTTTTCAGATTGACTTTTTTTCACTTAATATGCACATAAGTTTCCTTCATGTCTTTTGTTTTCTTTCTTTCTCTCTTTCTCTCTCTCTCTCTTTCTTTTTTTTTTTTTTTTTTTTTTTTGAGACAGGGTCTCACCCAGTCGCCCAGGCTAGAATGCAATGGGAGTGCAATGGCCTGATCTCGGCTCACCGTAACCTCCACCTCAGGAATTCAAGTGATTCTCCTGCCTCAGCCTCTCGAGTAGCTGGGTTTACAGGTGCGTGCCACCATACCCGGTTAATTTTTTGTATCTTTAGTAGAGACCGGGTTTCACCATGTTGGCCAGGCTTCTCTCAAACTCCTGACTTCATGATCTGCCTGCCTTGGCCTCCCAAAGTGCTGGGATTACAGGCATGAGCCACCGCGCCCAGCCTGTGCCTTTTCTTATAGCTCGATCACTCATTGCTTTTTAAACAATAAGTTACATTTTATTGTTGGAATGTACAACTGTTCATTCCTTCAGCTACTGATGGACATCTTATTTGCACCCACGCTTTTTACAATTATAAATAAAGCTGCTATAAACATCCATTTGCAGACTTGTATGTGAACATACATTTTCAACTTTTTTTGGTAAATATCAAGAAGCACAATTGCTGGATTCTATTATAAGACTGTGCTTAGTTCTGTAAGACACTGAAAAGCTATCATTTAAAGTAAAGTTTCTGTATCTCCATAAATTTCACCAGCATTGGCTGTTGTTCAATTTTCTGATTTGGGCCATTTTAGTAGGTAGGTAGTGTTACCTCACTGTTGCTTTAATTTGCATTTTCCTGACAACATATGATTGAAAACATCTTTTTCCGTGTTATTTGCCATCTATTTATTTTTCTTGGTGAGGTATCCACTGAGGTCTTTGGCCACTTTTTAAAACAAGGTTATTTGCTTTTTTAAATTATTGACTTTCTTATTAATACATTAGATTTCTACATACTCATGGGGTACAAGTGATGTATTGTCACATAGAATGTGTAATTATCAAGTTAGGTTATGTAGGTTATTCGTCACTTTGTGCATTTATTATTTCTCTATGAGTTAGTAGCATTTTAAGTCTTCTAGCTAATTTGAAGCGTAGGATACATTGTTAACTATAGTCACACTATTCTACTATTAAATATTGGATCTTATTCTTTCTATAAAACTGTAGTTTTGTACCTATTAATCACCCTCTCTCATCTATCCTTGAGAAACACACACCCTTCCTCACCTCTGGTACCTATCATTCTAGTCTATACCTCTCTTAAATAAATTATTTTAGCATCCACATATGAGTAAGAATATGTGATGTTTATCTTTCTGTACCTGGCTTATTTCATTTAACATAATTTTCTTCAGCTCCAATTATGTTGCTGCAAATGACAGAATTTCACGACTTTTTATGACTGAATAGTATTCTACTGCATTTTCTTCATCCATTCATCCATTGCTGAACACTTAGGTTGATTCCATATCTTTGTTATTGTGAATAATAGTGCAATAATCATGGGTGGAAAGGTATCCCTTTGATACACTGATTTTCATTCCTTTGAATACTCAGTAATGGGATTGCTTGATTATATGGTAGTTTTATTTTTAGTTTTTAAATATCCATATTGTTTTCCATAATGGTTCTGCTAATTTACATTCCCAGAAACAATGTATAAGACTTTCCTTTTCTCCACATTTTTGCCAACGTTTGTTTTCTTGATGATAATTTTTTTTCTTGATGATAATCATTCTAACTTGGTTAAGATGATATCTCCTGTAGGTTTGCGTTTCCTTGATGATTAGTAATGTTGAGCATCATTTCATATACTTGTTGACCATTTGCAACTCTTGGTTGAAAAAATGTTTATTCAAGTTTTTTAAAATCCTGATATAGTTTGTTTCTGTCTCCACCCAAATCTCATGTTAAATTGTAATTCCCAATGTTGGGGGAGGGACTTGTTGGGGGGTGATTGAATCATGGGGGTAGATTTTCTCCATGTTGTTCTTGTGATAGTGAGTTCTCATGAGATCTGATGATTTAAAAGCTCGTGGCACTTCTTCCCTACCATTTCCTGCTGCCATGAGAAAAAGGTGCTTTCTACCCCTTCATGCTTCTGCCATAATTGTAAGTGTCCTGAGGCCTCCCAGCCATGCTCCCTGTTAAGTCTGTGGAACTGTGAGTCAACTAAACCTATTTTCTCCATATATTACCCAGTATCAGGTAGTTCTTTATAGCAGTGTGAGAATGAACTAATACAAAAAATTGGTACCAAGAGCGGGGTATTGCTGTAAAGATACCTGAAAATGTGGAAGCAACTTTGGACCTGGGTAATGGGCAGAGGTTGGAACAGTTTGGAGGGCTCAGAAGAAGAGAGAAAGATGTGGGAAAATTTGGAAATCCCTAGAGACTTGTTGAATGTTTTTTGCTGAAATGCTGACAGTGATATGGACAATGAAGTCCAGGCTGATGTGGTCTCAGATGGAGACTAGGAAGTTATTGGGAACTGGAGCAAAGGTCACTCTTGCTATGCTTTAGCAAAAAGACTGGCAGCATTTTGCCCTTGCTGTAGATATCTGTAGAACTTTGGACTCGATAGAGATGATTTAAGGTATCTGGTGGAAGAAATGTGTAAGCAGTAAAACATTCAAGATGTGATCAGGCTGTTTCTGAAAGTGTACACTCATAGATGTGAACAAAGAGATTATTAGAAACTAGATACTATGTATAATAGCAAAGCAGACCATGAAAGTTTGAAAACTTTGCAGCCCAGTCATGTGGTAGAAAAGAAAAACTCACTTTCAGGGAAAAAATTCAAGCCTGATATAGAAAATTTTCAGAAGTAAAGAGAGGCTGTACATTAATAGCCAAGACAATGGGGAAAATGTCTCCAGGGCATGTAAGAGACCGTTATGGTAGCCCCTCCCATCACTGGCCCAGAGGCCCAGGATAGAAAAATGGTTTATTTGGCAGGACTAGGGCTCAGCTGCTCTGTGCAGCCTTGAGACATGGTGCCCTGCTTTTCAGCCACTCCAGCTTCAGCTGTGGCTAAAAGGGGCCAAGGTACAGCTCAGGCTATGGCCTTAGAGGGTGTAAGGCCCAAGCCTTGGCAGCTTCCACGTGGTGTTGGGCCTGCAGGTACACAGAAGGCAAGAGCTGAGGTTTGGGAACCGTATGAGTCAGGATTCTGTAGAAAAACAGAACTAATAAAATAGATGTATACAGGAAAAGAAGTTTATTAAAGAGTATTGACTCACACAATCACAAGGTGAAGTCCCACAATGGGATGTCTGCAAGCTGAGGAGCAACGGAGCCAGTTGAGTCCCAAAACCTCAAAAGTAGGGAAGTTGACAGCAAACTGCAGTCTGTGGCCAAAGGCCAAAGAGCTCCTGGCAAACCACTGGTGTAAGCCCGAGTCCAAAAGCTGAAAATCATGAATTCCATTGTTTGAGAGCAGATAGCAGGCAGCAAAGGAGAAAGCTTAAGGCCAGAAGACTCATCAAGTCTAGTCCTTACAAATTCTGCTTGCTTCATTCTAGCTGTGCTGGTAGCTGATTAGATGGTACCGACCCAGACTCAGAATGGGTCTGCCTTTCCCAGTCCATTGACTCAAACATTAATGTCCCTCAGCAACACTGTCACAGACACACCCAGGAACCATATTTTGCACCCTTCAATTCAAATATGTTAACCTTGAATATTAACCATCATGGTAACCTCCACCTAGATTTCAGAGGATGATGGAAATGCCTGGATGTCCAGGCAGAAATCTGCTGCAAGGGTGGAGCCCTCATGGAGAACCTCTACTGGGGCAGTACAGAAGGGAAGTGTGGGGTTGGAGCCCCCACACAGAGTCCCCACTGGGGCACTGCTTAGTGGATCTGTGAGAAGAGGGCCACCATCCTCCAGACCCCAGAATGGTAGATTCACTGACAGATTGCCCCATGCACCTGAAAAAGCTGCAGGCTCTCAATGCCAGCTCATGAAAACAGCAACAGAAGACGTACCCTGCACAGCCACAGGGGCAGAGGAGCCGCCCAGGGTGATGAGAGACCATTCCTTGCATCAGTGTGGCCTGGATGTAAGACATGGACTAAAAGATTATTTTGGAGATTTAAGATTTAATAACTGCCCTGTTGGATATTGGGCTTCCATGGGGTCTGTAGTCCCTCTGTTTTGGCCAATTTCTCCCTTTTCAAATGGGAATATTTACCCAACGCCTGTACCCACATTGTATCTTGGAAGTAATGAACTTGTCTTTGATTTTACAGGTTCCTAGGAAGAAAGGACTTGCCTCAGATGAGACTTTGGACTTGGACTTTTGAGTTAATGCCAGAATAAGTTAAGACTTTGGGGACTATTGGGAAGGCATAACTGGTTTTGAAATGTGAGAAGAACATAAGATTTTGAAGGGGCCAGGAGCATAACTGTATGGTTTGAAATCTCATGTCAAATCTTCTCAATGTTGGGGGAGGAACCTGGTGGGAGGTGATCAAATAAAGGGGGTGGATTTCCCCCATGGTCTTCTTGTGATAGTAGTGAGTTCTTACAAGATCTGATAGTTTAAAAGTGTGTGGCACTTTCCACCTCACTATCTCTCTCTCCTGCTGCCATGAGAAAGTGCTTGCTACCCCTCTCCCTTTCTGCTATAAATGGGAACATCCTGATGCCTCCCAGCCATGCTTTCTGTGAAGCCTGTGGAACTGTGAGTTAATTAAATATATGTTCTCCATAAATCACGCAGTCTCAGGTAGTTCTTTATAGCAGTATGAGAACAAACTAATACAACTCCTCTTTAATTGAATTACTGCTGTTGAGTTTCTTGTATATTCTGTATATTAGTCCCTTGTTAGAGGAATCGTTTTTGAGTGTATTCTTCTATTCAAAATTTGCCTCCTCACTTGGTTGTGTCCTTTCCTGTGCATAAGGTTTTTAGTTTAACATACTTCAGTTAATCTATTTTTGTTTTCATTGCCTGCATGTTTGAGGTCTCAGCCATAAAGTATTTGCCTAAATCAATGACTGGAGTTATTCCTTTATGTCTTCATGTAAAAGTTTTATAGTTTTGAATCTTATAATTAAGCAGATTCAGGAGCATGGGTTTTCTATCCATTTGCTTATGTTCTGTTCAATTTCTTTCATCAGTGATTTGTAAGCTTCCAAATGGGTGTCTTTTACTTTCTTACTTTTACATGTATTTTTAGGTCTTTTTCTAGGCATTATAAACAAAGTTTCCTTCTTGATTTCTCTTTAAACTAGATCGCTGTTTTACAGAAACATTACTGATTTGTGTATCTTAATTTAATATTCTGCAACATCACTGAATTTGTTTATCAGTTCTGAAACTTTATTGGTACAGTATTCTTTATTTTTTGTGGGGTATTTAGGTTTTTCTAACTGTAAGATTATGCTGTCTGCAAAGAAAAATAGTTTGACTTTCTCTTTTCAAATTCAGATGCCTTTTATTTCTTTCTCTTGACTAATTGCTCTGGATAAAACACTAAGTGCACTGTTCAATAGCAGTGGTGTAAGTGGGCATACATGTCTTGCTCCAGTTGTGAGAAAAAAGACCTTCAGAATTTGGCTAGGAGGCACAATGGCTGACTACATGCAGCAAGCAGGAATATATGCCACTGAGGTACCAGGACATTGGAAAGACTGGCACACTCCAAGCAGAGCTTTGGAGGGAAGACATGGAGAGTGGACAAAGGGAAGACAAAAATACTGGGCTGAAGTTGGAGGAAGATGGAAATTCAGCATGGGGTACCACACACTGGGAATCATTTCTGGCCGCTAGTGACTCCTGGGGAAGGGGTAAGTTGAGCAGTTAAGAAGAAACCCACTCTCACCGCAAACCTTTGGAATCCTGGCAGCAGGAAAACCTATGACCCTCACAGATGCTTGAATTGTGTGGGAGAGCTACTTAGAGAGGTGGTAGAGGCAGAACTCCAGCCAGTGTGAAGCCCAGAGGGTTTGGTGTGGGAGTGTCTGTAGTGGAGCACAACCAGAGATTCCCATCCTACAAGGCTTTAATTAGCACACACACCCAATTGTGCCACACCACAATGGCTGCCACTGTGAAATCCTGAATATAGGAGTAACACAAAGGTTGCTTCCAAAATTTCACTACTGTGAACACTGGAGCAAAAGACATGCAGATATCTCTTCAATGTACTGATTTCCTTTCTATTGGGTATATACCCAAGAGTGCAATTGCTGGATTATACGGTAGTTCTATATTTAGTTTTGTGAGAAATTCTAAACTGTTCTTCATAATTGTGCTAGCTTAAAAAAAAAAAGTGTACAAGGATTCCCTTTTTTCCACATCTTCACCAGAATTAGTTATTGATTGTCTTTTGGATTTAAATCATCTTAAATAGGGTGAGATGATATCGCATTGTAGCTTTGATTTGCATCTGATGATCAATGATGTTGAGCACCTTTTTATATGCCTGTTTGCCACTTGCGTGTCTTCTTTAGAGAAATGTCTATTAAGATATTTTGCTCTTTTTAAAATCTGATTATTAATGTTTTTGTAGAATTGCTTGAGCTTTTTATATAGTCTGGTTATTAATCCTTTGTTAAAGGAGTAGTTTGCAAATATTTTCTTCTATTCTGTGGGTTGTCTCTTCACTTTGTTGATTGTTTCCTTTGCTCGACAGAAGCTTTTTCACTTGATGTGATCCCATTTGACCATTTTTTGCTTTGTCTATACTTGTCAGATATTACTCAAGAAGTTCTTCCTGAGACCAATGTCCTGAAGATTTACCCCAATGTTTACTTGTAGTAGTTTCATAGTTTGAGGTCCTTGATTTAAGTCTTTAATCTGTTTTTATTTGAATGTAGTATATGGTAAGAGATAGGGGTTTAGTTTCATTTCTTTGTGTATGGATATCCAGTTTTCCCACCACCATATTTTGAAGACAGTGTCTATTCCTTAGTGTATATTTGTGGCACTTTTGTCAAAAATGAGTTCAATGTAGTTATGTGGATTTATGTCTTGGATCTCAATTCTGTTCTATTAATCCATGTTTTTGTTTTTATGCCAGTAACATCTTGTTTTGATTACTATTGCTATATAGTTTAATCTGAGTCAGGTAATGTAATTATTCCAGGTTTGTTCTTTTTGCTTTGGATAGCTTTGCTTATTCTGAGTCTTCTGGGGTTCCATCTAAATTTTAAGATTTCTATTTCTGTGAATAGTATTTTTGGGATTTTGCTTATACTTTATGCTGTAGCTAAATGTGTATTAAAATGTTGTAATAAAGTAGTAACTAAAGCAACCAATATAATGATAGTTCAACACCATGATGTCATTCCCAGGACTCATATTTCAAGCTCCATGCTAGGAGCTTTCTCTTCTTATATCCCAGTCCCCAACCTTCCAAATTCTACAATAAGTAACCAAAGCGATATGCATCCCTGTATTCCTCAGTATTGAGAAACGACAAAAGACAGAGGGGACTGGGATAGAATAGAGACCCCTCTTAGGGGTCTGTCAGCCCATACCCCAAGCGTGAAAATAAAAGAACATTTTGAATTCCTTCAAGGGAAATTCCAGACACCTGATAGCCTTGAGAACCAAATGAACAACCTGATAAGCAAAAAGGTAATAATAGATTAAAGCAATAGTCAAGGAAACTAGAGCCACCAGATTGTTGGTTTCCTATAGAAACTAAAAATAACATCTCAACATATGTCCTTCAGTTGGTTTTCAGAAACCCAGACTCTCACCAACTGAAAAATGCCATCTGCTGGCAGGTAGACCTCAGGAAAGAACTAATTCTGACTTCCATTCTTTGTTCTGAATTTCTTTCTGAGGGTCTTGGAGACAGTCCACACTCACAGGCCAGATCTTAACATTTCTCTCTGCCAACCCTAAGATTTTAGATGAAGCTTCTCTTCCTTAACCAATCACATGTCAAAGAATCTGTGAATTCACCTACAACCTGTAAGCTTCTGCTTCAAGATATCTTAACCTTCTTAGCCAAGACAATGCATTATCTCCATGTGTTGATTTACAATTTTGCCTGTAACTTTCTTGTTTTTTATTTTTATTTTTTAATGGAGTTTTGCTCTTATTATCCAGGCTGGAGTGCAATGGTATGATCTCAGCTCACTGCAACCTCCACCTCCCAGGTTCAAGGAGATTCAAGCAGTTCTCCTACCTCAACCTCCCAAATAGCTGGGATTACAGGCATGTGCCACCACGCCTGGCTAATTTTTGTATTTTTAGTAGAGATGGGATATCACCATGTTGGCCAGGCTGATCTCAAACTCCTGACCTCATGTGATCTGCCTGCCTTGGCCTCCCAAAGTGCTGGGATTACAGGGACGAACCACTGCACCTGGTCTAAAAACTCTAGTTTGTAAGTCATCATGGAGGTCAGGTCTTAATGTGAGTTTCCCAATTATACTTGATTGATGCCTTGCAAATAAACACCCTCTTTTCTCTGACTGCAAAACCTCAGTGTATGATAGGGTTTGGCTGTGTCCCCATGCAAATCTCAACTTGAATTGTACCTCCCAGAATTCTCACGTGTTGTGGGAGGGACCCGGGGGGGGGGGGTAATTGAATCATAGGGAGCAGTCTTTCTTGTGCTATTTTCATGATAGTGAATAAGTCTCACGAGATCTGATGGGTTTATCAGGGGTTTCTGCTTTTGCTGCTTTCTCATTTTCTCTTGCTGCTGCTATGTAAGAAGTGCCTTTCACCTCCCGACATAATTCTGAGGTCTCCTTAGCCATGTGTAACTGTAAGTCCAATGACACTTCTTTTTCTTCCCAATCTTGGGTATGCCTTTATCAGCAGCGTGAAAACAGACTGATACAGTAAATTGGTACGAGTAGAGTGGGGTGTTGCTGAAAAGATACGAGAAAATGTGGAAGTGACTTGGGAACTGAGTAACAGGCAGAGGTTGGAACAGTTTGGAGGGCTCAGAGGAAGACAGGAAAATGTGGGAAAGTTTGGAACTTCCTAGAGACTTGTTGAATGGTTTTGCCCAAAATGCTGATAGCGATATGGATAATAAGGTCCAGGCTGAGGTGGTCTCAGATGGAGATGAACAACTTGCTGGGAACTGGAGTAAAGGTGGCTCTTGTTATGTTTTAGCAAAGAGACTGGCAGCATTTTGCCCCTGCTCTAGAGATTTGTGGAACTGTCAGCTTGAGAAAGATGATTTAGGGCATCTGGTGGAAGAAATTTCCAAGCAGCAAAGCATTCAAGAGGTGGCTTAGGTACTGTTAAAGGCATTCAGTCTTATAAGGGAAGTGGAGCATAAAAGTTTGAAAAATTTGCAGCCTGATTATGCAATAGAAAAGAAAAATCCATTTTCTGGGGAGAAATTCAAGCTGGCTACAGAAATTTGCATAAGTAGCAAGGAGCCTAATGTTAATCCCCAAGACTATGGGAAAAATGTCTCCATGCCATGTCAGAGACCTTCACAGCAGCCCCTCCCATCATGGGCAGAGAGTTCCAGGAGGAAAAAGTGGTTTTGTGGGCTGGGCCCAAGGCTCCATTGCTGTGTGCAGCCTAGTGACTTGGTGCCCTGTGTCCCAGCTGCTCCAGCTATGGCTGAAGGGGCCAATTTTATAGCTCAGGCTGTGGCTGCAAAGGGTGGAAGCCCCAAGCCTTGGCAGCTTCACGTGGTATTGAGCCTGCAGGTGCACAGAAGTCAAGAATTGAGGTTTGTGAATCTAGAGGTTTGTGAACTAGATTTCAGAAGATGTATGAAAACATCTGGATGCCTAGCCAAAAGATTGCTACGGGGGTGGGGCCCTCTTGTAGAACCTCTGCTAGAGCAGTGCAGAAGGGAAATGTGGGGTCAGAGCCCCCACACTGAGTCCATACTGAGGCACTGCCTAGTGGAGCTGTGAGAAGAGGGCCACCATCCTCCAGACCCCAGAATGGTAGATCCACTGACAGCTTGCACTGTGCACCTGGAAAAGCCACAGACACTCAATGCCAGCCTGTGAAAGTTGCTGGGAAGGAGGCTGTACCCTGAAAAGCCACAGGGGTGGAGCTTTCTAGGACCATGGGAAGCAACCTCTTGCATCAGCCTGACCTGGATGTGAGACCTGGGGTCAAAGAAGATCATTTTTGAGCTTTAAAATTTGACTGCCTCACTGGATTTTGGACTTGCATGAGCCCTGTAACTGCTTTGTTTTGGCCAATTTCTCCCATTTGGAATTCCAATACCTGTACCCCCATTGTATCTAGGAAGTAACTAGTTTGCTTTTGATTTTACAGGCTCCTAGGTGAAAGGGACTTGCCTTGTCTCAGATGAGACTTTGGACTATGGACTTTTGGGTTAATGCTGAAATGAGTTAGCACTTTGAGGGCTGTTGGGAAAGCATGATTGGTTTTGTAATGTGAAGACAAGAGATTTGGAGGAGTCAGGCTTGGAATAATATGGTTTGGCTCTGTCTCCACCCAAATCTCAAGTTGAATTCTATCTCCCAGAATTCTCACTTGTAGTGAGAGGGACCCAGGGGGAGGTAATTCAATCATGGGGGATGGTCTTTCCTGTGCTTTTCTCATGATAGTGAATAAGTCTCACAAGATCTGATTGATTTTTCAGAGGTTTCCACTTTTGCTTCTTCCTCATTTTCTCTTGCTGCCACCATGTAAGAAGTGCATTTCACCTCCTGCCGTAATTCTCAGTCCTCCCCAGCCATTTGGAACTGTAAATCCAATTAAATCTCTTTTTCTTTCCAGTCTTGGGTATGTCTTTATCAGCAGTGTGAAAACACACAGACACAGTGTAGAAGTTTGACTTTACTGTGACAGGAAAGTAAACCGAAGTTTGATTGAGTAACAAAATCAGAGTCCTGTGTACAGAATGGGTCAGCTGGGGTTCTCTGTTAAAAGTCTCAGAATGCTGAAATCAGAGTGTTGTCAGAAAAGCTGTGCCATTCCTAGAGGCTCTGAAGACAAATCTGCTTCCAAGTTCAATTTGGCTGATGGCTAAATTCAGTTCCTTGCAGTTGTAGGATGGAGGTCCCAATTCCTCGCTTTTAATTGCTCTCAGATGCTAGAGGCTGCTCTCATTTCTTCTCATGCTTTTCATGTGGCATGCTTTCCTGGAACAATTGAGTCCCTTTCATGCTTTGAATCTCTCTGATTTCTCTTCTGCCATCTCTCTGACGTTTTCCACCATATCTCTCCCACTTACAGATTGAGCAAGTTCTCTGTTTCTATGGGCTCACATGGTAGATGAGACTCGGGGGATAATCTAGGTTAATCTCCCTGTTTCAAGGTCTGAAGCCTTAACTTTATCTGAAAAGTCTCTTCTGCCATTTGTAAACCTAAAATAATCAAAATAATTAGAATCTAATTAAATAGGGTTCATTCAAATGCAAAGTGTGAGGGTAGATGTTCAGGGGGCAAAGCTATACCAAAGAATGGTGATCAGTGCTCATGGTATGGGAAAAAATAAGAACCATTTATACAGACAAAACAGAGGTGACAAACAGAATTACAACATTTTCCATACAAAGGCTAAAATAGAGATACAAGATTTGATTGGCTACTATTGATTACATTCTAATGTAGTTGCTTAACATTGTATTGTAAAGTGGTAAATGTCACAAGGGTCTCTACCTTCATGTCATTTAGTCTAGGTTTGAATGAAAAATAGGGTGTCTGGTTAATGCATGAACTCTCAACACAAAGGTCATGCACTAGATAAGAAAAATAGTTGTGCAATGTGAGTCAGCTTTCAGGGCTAACCTTTTCCTTTTAGCATAATACATTTGAAAGGTCCTGAAATTTTATCCTCTTCTTACACATTTAAGGTAACAGTCACAGATTCTTGGGCTTTATGTGTGGACATGATTTGGGACCATTATTCACCTGCCACAATAAATAGTGGAATTTATTCCATTTTCTATTTAAAAATATAAAAGATTGACATCTGTATTTTGTACACTTCCTGATTATGCTAACTTTGCTTGATTGAATATATATTGACACTCAAGGAAATTGAGGTGCTACACATTCAGAGGATATTAAATCACAATATGATCCTTTGGTATCTGATCCAAGTACCACAAAATTCTAAATTCAATTTCTAATAATTATTTCTATCTCTATACATACACACACAATATAATCATTCATATTAATGTGAGAAGCCTCTACTCATAACTGCTTTGATATTATTTACTAGCTAAATAAATTTGAACAGGTTGCCTAATCTCTTTGTGCCTTGATTTTCTACCCACAATGGTTGTGGGTACATAGCATGATGTTGAAGTTGAAAGTATGAAGAATCCATCAACCAGGTAGTGAGCATAGCATCCAATAGTTAGTCCTCTTACAACCCTTAACCCCTGCCATGTCCCCTTGGATTCCCCAGAGTGTATTGTTTCTACTTTTATAACCATGTATACCGAGTGTTTAGTTCCCACTTATAAGTGAGAACACGTGGTACTTGGTTTTCTGTTTCTTCATTAATTTGCTTAGAAGAATAGTTTCCAGTTGCATCCATGTTGCTGCAAAGGACATAATTTTGAGCAGTGTAAAGATTTCTCAAAAACTGGGAGGTGAACTACGATTAGATCCAGCAATCCCCCTATTAGGTATATACGTGCTGAACCAAAAACTAAAATTCTAAGCCCCCCAACTGACCGAGTGGACCTTCTTCTCAGCCAAGGGGACACAAAGAAACATAAAACACTAGTTCAGAGCATAAGAAGTGGGAGTCAGACACCTCATTATACTCTCATTTCTTTGGATTTCAGGCACAACTAACTAGCATTAACATTAAAATAGAGATCCTAAGACTAACAGAAAAAAAGCTCTTTGTAGCAATTAAATACCAACCCCAACCTGACTCTGTTATAACATCACAAGACAGATAACAGGCCTTAAAAGGAAATAAAAGTATTTTAATTTGGTGGCTGGCAAGACAGCTGAATAGGAACAGCTCCAGTCTGCAGCTCCCAGCGAGATCAATGCAGAAGACAGGTGATTTCTGCATTTCAAACTGAGGTACCTGGGTCATATCACTGGAACTGGTTAGGCAGTGGGTGCAGTCCACAGAGGGTGAGTCGAAGCAGGGTGGGATGTCACCTCACTTGGGAAGTGCAAGGGGTCAGGGAACTCCCTCCCCTAGCCAACGGAAGCCATAAGGGACTGTGCCTTGAGGGACAGTGCATTCTGGCCCGCATACTACGCTTTTTCTACAGTCTTCACAACACACAGACCAGCAGATTCCCTCAGATGCCTATGCCACTAGGACCCTGGGTTTCAAGCAAAAAACTGGGTGGCTGTTTGGGAAGAAACCGACCTACCTGCAGTTTTTTTTTTTTTCATACTCCAGTGGCACCTGGAACGCCAGCAAGACAGAACCATTCACTCCCCTGGAAAAAGGACTGAAGCCAAGGAGCCAAATGGTCTAGCTCAGCGGATCCCACACCCACAGAGCCCAGCAAGAGAAGATCCACAGGCTTGAAATTCTTGCGGCCAGCACAGCAGTCTGAAGTTGACCTGGGATGCCCCAGCTTGGTGGGCGGAGGGGCATCTGCCAATACTGAGGCTTGAGTAGGCAGTTTTCCCCTTACAGTGTAAACAAAGCCACCAGAAAGTTCAAACTGGGCAAAGCCCACCACAGCTCCACAAAGCTGCTGTAGCCAGACTGCCTCTCTAGATTCCTCTTCTCTGGGCAGGGCATCACTGGAAGAAAGGCAGCAGCCACAGTCAGGGACTTATAGATAAAACTCACATCTCCCTGTGACAGAGCACCTGGGGGAAGGGGCAGCTGTGGGCGCAGCTGCAGCAGACTTAAACGGTCCTGCCTGCTGGCTCTGAAAACAGCAGCAGATCTCCCAGCACAGTGCTCGACCTCTGCTAAGGAACAGATGGCCTCCTCAAGTGTGTCCCTGACCCCCATACCTCCTTTCTGGGAGACACTTCCCAGCAGGGGTCGACAGACACCTCATACAGGAGAACTCTGGCTGGCATCTGGCAGGTGTCCCTCTCGGAAGAAGCTTCCAGAGGAAGAAACAGGCAGCAACCTTTGCTGGTCTGCAGCCTCCGCTGGTGATACCCAGGCAAACGGGTCTGGAGTGGACGTCCAGCAAACTCCAGCAGACCTGCAGCAGTGGGGGCTGACTGTTAGAAGGAAAACCAACACACAGAAAGGAATAACATCAACATAAACAAAAATAACGTCCACACAGAAACCCCATCCAAAGGTCACCAACATCAAAGACCAAAGGTAGATAAATCCATGAAGATGAAGAAAAACCAGCACAGAAAGGCTGAAAATTCCAAAAACCAGTACTCTTCTTCTTCAAAGATCACAACTCCTTGCCAGCAATGGAACAAAACTAGATGGAGAATGAGTTTGATAAATTGAAAGAAGTAGGCTACAGAAGGTGGGTAATAACAAACTCCTACAACCTAAAGGAGCAGGTTCTAACCCAATGCAAAAAAGCTAAGAACCTTGAAAAAAGGTTAGAGGAATTGCAAACTGGAATAACCAGTTTAGAGAAGAACATAAACGACCTGATGGAGCTGAAAACCACAGTATGAGAACTTCATGAAGCATACACAAGTATCAATAGCTGAATCAATCAAGCGAAAGAAAGGATATCAGAGATTAAAAATTAACTTACTGAAATAAAATGTGAAGACAAGATTAGAGAAAGAACTGAAAAGGAACAAAGCCTCCAAGAAATATGGGACTTTGTGAAAAAAACAAATCTACATTTGATTGGTGTACATGAAAGTGACAGGGAGAATGGAACCAAGCTGGAAAACACTCGTCAGGATACTGTCCAGGAGAACTTCTGCAACCTAGCAAGACATGCCAAAATTCAAATTCAGGAAATGCAAAGTACATCACAAAGATACTCCTTGAGAAGAGGAACCCAAAGACACATACTCATCAGATTCACCAAGGTTGAAATGAAAGAAAAAATGTTAAGGGCAGCCAGAGAGAAAGGTTGGGTTACCCACAAAGGGAAGCCCATTGGACTAACAGTGGATCTCTCTGCAGAAACCCTAAAAGCCAGAAGAGAGTGAGGATCAATATTCAACATTCTTGAAGAAAAGAATTTTCCACCCAGAATTTCATATCCAGCCAAACCAAACTTCATAAGAAAAGAAGAAATAAAATCCTTTACAGACAAGCAAATGCTGAGAGATTTTGTCACCACCAGGCCTGCCTTACAAGAGCTTTAGAAGGAAGCACTAAATATGGAAATGAAAAACCGGTACCAGCCACTGCAAAAACATACCCAATTGTAAAGACCACTGACACCATGAAGAAACTGCATCAACTAATGGGCAAAATAACCAGCTAGCAACATAATGACAGGATCAAATTCACACATAACAATGTTACCCTTAAATGTAAACAGGCTAAATGCCCCAACTAAAAGACACAGACTGGCAAATTGGATAAAGAGTCAAGACCCATCAGTGTGCTGTATTCAGGAGACCCATCTTATGTGCAAAGAAACACATAGGCTCAAAATAAAGGGATGGAGAAATATTTACCAAGCAAATGGAAAACAAACAAACAAGAAAAAGCTGGGGTTGCAATCCTAGTCTCTGATAAAACAGACTTTAAGTCAACAAAGACCAAAGACGACAAAGAAGGGCATTACATAATGGTAAAAAATCAATGCAACAAAAAGAGCTAATATATATATATATAAATACACATGTCCAATACAGGAGCACCCAGATCTATAAAGGAAGTTCTTAGAGACCTACAAAGAGACTTAGACTCCCACACAAAAATAGTGAGAGACTTTAACACCCCACTATCAATATCAGACAGATCAACAAGACAGAAAATTAACAATGATATTCAGGACTTGAACTCAGCTCTGGACCAAGCAGACCTAATAGACATCTACAGAACTCTCCACCCCAAATCAACAGAATATACATTCTTCTCTGTACCACATCACACGTATTCTAAAATTGACCACCTAATTGGAAGTAAAATATTCCTTGGCAAATGCAAAAGAATGGAAATCATAAATAGTCTCTCAAACCACAGTGTAATCAAATTGGAACTCAGGATTAAGAAAGTCACTCAAAACCCCGCAACTACATAAAAACTGAACAACCTGTTCCTGAATAACTACTGGGTAAACAACAAAATTAAGGCAGAAATAAATAATTTCTTAGAAAACAATGACAACAAAGACACAACGTACCACAATCTCTGGGACACAGCTAAAGCATTGTTTAGAGGGAAATTTATAGCACTAAATTCCTACAGGAGAAAGCAGGAAAGATCTAAAATTGACACCCTAACATCACGATTAAAAGAACTAGAGAAGCAGGAGCAAACAAATTCAAAAGCTAGCAGAAGGCAAGAAATAACTAAGATAAGAGCAGAAATGAAGGAGATAGAGACACAAAAAACCCTTAAAAATCAATGAATCCAGGAGGTGGTGTTTTGAAAAGATTAAAAAAATAGATGGACCACTAGCCAGACTAACAAAAAAGAGAGAAGAATCAAATAGACAAAATAAAAAAATGAAAAAGGGGATATCACCGCTGATCCCACAGAAACCCACAGAAATACAACCTACCATCAGAGAATACTCTACACATCTCTACGCATATAAACTAGAAAATCTAGAAGAAATGGATAAATTCCTGGACAAATATACCCTCCCAAGACTAAACCAGGAAGAAGTCGAATACCTGAGTTGACCAATAACAAGTTCTGAAAGTCAGGTAGTAATTAATAGCCTACCAACCAAAACGAGCCCAGGACAAGATGGATTCACAGCTGAATTCTACCAGAGGTACAAAGAGGAGCTGGTACCATTCCTTCTGAAACCATTCCAAACAATAGAAAAAGAGGGACTCTTCCCTGACTTATTTTATGAGGCCAACATCATTCTGATACCAAAACCTGGCAGAGACACAACAGAAAAAGAAAATTTCAGGTCAACATCCCTGATGAACATCAAGGCGAAAATCCTCAATAAAATATTGGCAAACTGAATCTAGCAGCACATCAAAAAGCTTATCTACCACGACCAATTGGGCTTCATCCCTGTGATGCAAGGCTGGTTCAACATATGCAAATCAATAAACATAATCCATCATATAAACAGAAACAACGACAAAAATCATATGATTATCTCAACAGATGCAGAAGAGGCCTTCGATAAAATTCAACACCCCCTCATGCTAAAAACTCTCAATAAAGTCGGTATTGATGGAACGTATCTCAAAATAATGAGAGCTATTTATGACAAACTCACAGCCAATATCATACTGAATGGGCAAAAGCTGGAAGCATTCCCTTTGAAAATCAGCACAAGACAAGGATGCTGTCTCTCACCACTCCTACTAAACATAGAAGAGAAAGTTCTGGCCAGGGCAATCAGGCAAGAAAAAGAAATAAAGGGTATTCAAATAGGAAGAGAGAAGTCAAATTGTCTCTGTCTGCAGATGACATGATTGTATGTTTAGAAAACCCCATCATTTCAGCCCCAAATCTCCTTAAGCTGAGAAGCAACTTCAGCAAAGTCTCAGGATACAAAATAAATGTGCAAAAATCACAAGCATTCCTGTACACCAATAACAGACAGGCAGAGAGCCAAATCACGAGTAAACTCCCATTCACAATTGCTACGAAGAGAGTAAAATACCTACAAATACAACTTACAAGGGATGTGAAGGACCTCTTCAAGGAGAACTACAAACCACTGCTCAAGGAATTAACAGAGGACACAAACAAATGGAAAAGCATTCCATGCTCATGGAAAAGAAGAATCACTATCATGAAAATGGCCATAATCCCCAAAGTAATTTATAGATTCAATGCTATCCCCACCAAGCTACTATTGACTTTCTTCACAGAATTAGAAAAAAATTACTTTAAATTTCATATGGAACCAAAAAAGAGCCCGTATAGTCAAGACAACCATAAGCAGAAAGAAGAAAGCTGGAAGCATCACACTACTTGACTTCAAACAATACTACAACACTGCAATAACCAAAAGAGTATGGTACTGATACCAAATCAGATATACAGACTGATGGAACAGAATAGAGGCCTCAGAAATAATGCCACACATCTACAGCCATCTGATCTTTGACAAAACTGACAAAGACAAGCAATGGAGAAATGATTCCATATTTAATAAATGGTGCTGGGAAAATTGGCTAGCTATATGCAGAAAACTGAAACTGGACCCTTTCCTTACAGCTTATACAAAAATTAACTCAAGATGTATTAAAGACTTAAACGTAAGACCTAAAACCATAAAAACCCTAGACGAAAACCTAGAATACCATTCAGGACATAGGCATAAGCAATCACTTCATGGCTTAAACACCAAAAGCAATTTCAACAAAAGCCAAAATTGACAAATGGGATCTAACTAAACTAAAGAGCTTCTGCACAGCAAAAGAAATTATCATCAGAATGAACAGGCAACCTACAGAATGGGAGAAAATTTTTGCAATCTATCCATCTGACAAAGGGCTAATATCCAGAATCTACAAAGAACTTAAACAAATTTACAAGAAATAACCCCATCAAAAAGTGGGTGAAGAATATGAACAGACACTTCTCAAAAGAAGACATTTATGTGGCCAACAAACATATGAAAAAATGCTCATCATCACTGGTCATTAGAGAAATGAACATCAAATCCTCAAGGAGATACTATCTCACGCCAGTCAGAACGGCGATCATTAAAAAGTCAGGAAACAACAGATGCTGGAGAGGATGTAGAGAAATAGGAAGGCTTTTACACTGTTGGTGGGAGTGTCAATTAGTTCAACCACTGTGGAAGACAGTGTGGCTATTCCTCAAGGATCTAGAACCAGAAATACCATTTGACCCAGTCATCCCATTACTGCTTATATACCCAAAGGATTATAAGTCATTCTACTATAAAGACACATGCACATATGTTTATTGCAGCACTGTTCATAATAGTGAAGACCCAAATGCTCATCAATGATAGATTGGATAAAGAAAGTGTGGCACATGTAAAACATGGAATACTATGCAGCCATAAAAAAAGGATGAGTTCATGTCCTTTGCAGGAACATGGATGAAGCTGGAAACCATCATTCTCAACAAACTAACACAGGAACAGAAAACCAAACACTGCTTGTTCTCACTCATAAGTGAGAGGTGAACAATGAGAACACATGGACACAGGGAGGGGAACATCACACACTGGGGCCTGTTAGGGGGTAGGGGCCTAGGGGAGGCGGATAGCATTAGGAGAAATACCTAACGTAGATGATGGGTTGATGGGTGCAGCAAACCACCATGGCATGTGTATACCTATGTAACAAACCTGCATGTTCTGCATATGTATCCCAGAACTGAAAGTATAATTTAAAAAATTGAAAAATGGGATCTAACTAAACTAAGGATCTTCTTTAAAGCAAAAAAAACCCTATCAACAGAGTAATCAGACCACCTACAGAATCAGATAAAATGTTTGAAAACTATGCATCTGAGAAAGGTTTAATATCCAGAATCTATAAGGAAATCAAACAAATCAACAGGCAATAATCAAAGACCCCCATCAAAAATGGGCAAAGAACATGAAGAGACCCTTTTCAAAGACAGACATACATGCAGCCAACAAGCATATGAAACAAATGCACAACATCACTAACAATTAGACAAAATGCAACTGAAAACCACAATGAGGTATCGTCTCACACCATTGAGAATGGCTACTTTTTAAAAATCAAAAAATAACACATGCTACCAAGGTTGTAGAGAAACGTGAAGGCTTATGCACTGCTTGTGCGAATATATATCAATTTATCCATTGTGGAAAGCAGTTTGGTGTTTTCTCAACAAACACAGAAACAACTACCATTCTACCCAGCAATCCCATTATTGAATATATACCCAGAAGAATATAAATTGTTCTACCATAAAGATAAAGGCACACATATGTTCATTTGCAGCACTATTCACAATAGCAAAGATATGGAATTTACCTAAGTTCTCATTAATGGTAGACTAGTAAAGAAAATGTGGTACATATGCATCGTGGAATACTACACAGCCATAAAAAAAAGAATGAGATCATGTCTTTTCCAGCAACATTGATGGAGCTGGAGGCCATTATCCTAAGCAAACTAATGTCACAACAGAAACACCAAATACTTTATATTCCCATTTATAAATGGAAGCGGAACATTGAGTATACATGGATACACAGAAGCCAACAAAAGACACCAGGACCTATTTGAGGGTAGAAGGTGGGAGAAGGGTAATGATCCAAAAACTATCTATCATATACTATGCTTATTACCTGGGTAACAAAATAGTTTGTACACCACACCCCTGTGACATGCAATTTACCTGTATAACAAACCTGCACTTCTACCCCTGTATGTAAAATAATAGTTAAAAAGAGAAAAGAAAAAGTTAGAGATAACAAAAATCTCAAGACTTGAGGAATAAAGTCATTTAAACTTTAAAAGTTTAGAAGTCATTAAAATGTCATTCAGAGTAGCAGAACATGGTATCCTCCCCTTGGGTCTCAAATATTTAAGTGGGGTTTGTTGCCTGCTAGCCTCCTGCATAGATTAATTAGCTGGATTTCAGGGAAAAGGGAGAAGGACACTGAACACTGGACCTTCATGAGTTCTGAGTTCCCCATACCAGCTATATACTGATCAACCTTGATGTATGAATGTAAGCAATTGATAAAAATCCTAGTACACATAGGAGGAAAATTAAGAACAAAGCAAAAAAAAATTAAAATGCACAAATTCCAAATGAAATATAAGCAAATCATATATAGGAATATACTTCAAGAATAAGACCCCATGATGAAGTTTAGGCCAAGAGCACAAGGATAGTCAACATACTAATAAAGTAATTTAACACATTAGTATGTCAAAAAGGAATTTATATATATGTTTATTCTGATAGATGACAAAAAAATTAATAAAATTGAATATCTCCCTGACTTGAAAAAAATGGCAACTGTGGAATTTCAAAAAGTAAATTTTCTTTATTTTATAAATAGCATTTATGTGAACTCAGGTACAAACATATTACATTCTCCCCTTGCTCTAGGAATTGAAATCAAGGAATCAAATGTGGCTTGGAGACACTGTGAGGGAAAGACACTTGGAAAAGCTGCAGACATTTTCCCAGACCCAGAATTGAGAGCAGGATGCCACTTTTAATACCAGTGCATACAAACTCAGCCATTCCTTGGTGACACAGCAGCGTGTCTGCACAGGCATTTCATTCTCGGGCCAGAGACTGGAGTGCCTGCTCTGGAGCAGGATAGGGGCCTCCACAGCCAGAACTGTGGAAAGTGCCTCAGCAGTAGGCACTGGAATTGTGCTTTCCCCGTTACTAGTCTGGGTGGGAGGAGAATTATTACAGCTGTAGTTTCTCCTGTGCAGCGAGATGCAGCCAGGGCCTGCTTGACAACCTGAAATTGACCTGTGTGTGACATTTCTGGGTCCACCACCCTGTTCCCCTGAGATCGTGGTGCAGTGAGGCCTCTCTGCTCCACAACCAGACAGAACTCCAGGCATATGGAACACCTGTGCACCTGGTTCAGCAGCCTGAACCACCCCACCCTTCCTGGACATAGAACTTGGTGCAGTGTGGCTCTGCTCCATGATCATGCAGACTTCCAGGTATTCAGAGTAATTGTTCACCTGGTCCAGTAGCCTGAACTGCCCCACCCTTTCTGAACATAGACATGGTTTAGCAGGGCTCTCTCTGCTCCAGACCCAGGCAGATCTCTAGGCATTTAAAGCACCCATTTGACTGGTTCAGCAGCCTGAGTCACCCTACCCTTCATGGACATAGATCTTGAAACAGTAGGTCTCTGTCTGCTCCATGCCCAGGTAGATCTCCACACATCTAGAGCACTCACTCTCCTGGAATAGGATCTTAGGCTACCTCTTATCCCCATGCAAAGTATTTGGAGCCAAAGAGGTTTCCCAGCTCCATGCCCAGGCAAACCTCTGGGGGCCTGCTGGCCACCCACTGGACTTTCCCTTGGCACTAGTGCTTGTGTCTGCCATCAGGGGACCAGCAGGTTGAATTGCCCAGTCTGGCCCCACCATTCATGGCTCCCACCCAACCAGGACTAAGCAGGGATCTCAGATCTCTGTGCAGTCTACAAATTGGCCCAATGCCTGAGGCAACAGAGAGCTTCTGCTAGTAAACAAGGATTAAGTATATACCTAGCCTCCTTGGCTACAGCTAACTCTTACCCAAAAGTGCCATCTACAGGCTTAGAGGACAAACTGCACAGCCCAATATAAAGCCTGCTGAAAGAAGTGCACAGGGCTATAGAAGCAAAGCCAAAAGACCTTACCCAGCATTCTCTACAGTAAGGGAAAGAAAAAAGTTTAAAAATACAGTGAAAGAAAAAAATCTTACCCCCAAATTAGAAGTGCTAGCATCTCCAAATGAAGAGAAACCAGCGTAAGAATCCTGGCACTATGAAAATTCTGAATGCAGTGAAACCACCAAAAGATTGCACTAGCACTTCAGCAATGGTCCTTAACCAAAATGGAAACTCAGAAGTGACTGATGAAGAATTCAAAACATAGATGGCAAGAAAGCTCAATGAGATGCAAGACAAGGTTGAAAATCAATAAAAATAAACTTCTAAAGCAATTCAGGAAATGAAGGAAGAGACAAACATCTTAAAAAGAAATAAATCAGAGTTTCTCAGATTGAAAAACTCACTTAAGGAATTTCAAAATACAACTGAAAGCTTTATTAATAAACTGGACCAAGCAGAAGAAAGAATTTTGGAGCTTGAAGATGAGTCTTTTGAGCTAACCCAGTCTGATAAAAATGAAAAAGTAATTTTTTAAAATGAGCAAAGCTTTCAAGAGCTATGGAATTATGCAACATAACCAAATCTACAAATTACTGTAATTCCTGAGAAAATAAGAGAAGAAGCAAACCACTTGGAAAATATATTTGAGGGAATAATTCAAGAAAACTTCCATTATCTTGCTAGAGAGGTAGACATCCAGGTAGAAGAAATACAGAGAACACCTGTGAGATAGTGAACACCACAAAGGCATAAAGTAACCAGAATGTTCAAGGTATACAATAAAGAAAAAATCTTGAAAGCAGTTAGAGAAAAAGGGCAGATCACATAAAAAGAGAATCCCATCAGGCTAAGAGTGGACTTATCAGCAGAAACCTTACATGCCAGAAGATATTGGGGGGGGGGCATTTTCAGCATTTTTAAAGAAAAGAAAGCTCAATGGAGAATTTCATATTCCAGCAAACTAAGCTTCGTAACCTAAGGAGAAATAAAATATTTTCCAGACAAGCAGCACTAAGGAAATTTGTTACTACTGGACCATACTTACAAGAGATCCTTAAGGAGTTCTAATCATGGAAAGAAAAGTATGATACCCACTACCACAAAAACATACCTAATATACTTAAACATACTTAAGTACATAGCCAGCAGGCCCTACAAAGCAAAACCCAATATAAACTAAAAAGTAACCAGCTGACAATCTCACGATAGGATCAAACCTCACATATCAACATTAGCCTTGAATGTAAATGGTCTAAATATGCCACTTAAGAGGCATGGAGTGACAAGTTGGATAAAAACACAAGAGGCAACCATCTGCTGTCTAGAAGAGACTCATCTCACATGTAATGATCCTCAAAGGCTCAAAGTAAAGAGTTGAAAAAGTATCTACAACATAAATGGGAAAAAAATAGAGCAGACATCACTATTATTGTATCAGGTAAGGTAGACTTTAACAACAGGAAAAAGGACAAAGAAGGACATTACATAATGATAAAGTGTTCGATTCAACAAGAAGATGTAATTATCCTAAATATATGCACTCAACATCAGAAAATCCCAATTCATAAAAGACAGACTTCTAGACCTGCAAGTAGAATTACAAAGCCACACAATAGTGGTGAACTTCAACACTACACAAACAGCATTAGACAGATCATTGAGACAGAAAACTAACAGAGAGATTCTGAACTTAAACTAGTTGCTTGACCAATTGGACCTAATAGATATCTACAAAGTATTCCACCCATCAACCACAGAATATGCATTCTCATCTGCACACAGAACATAGTCCATGATTATTACACAGAACATGCTCAGCCATAAATCAAGCTTATCATTAAATTCAAAAAAATCAAAATTATACCAACCATACTCTTGTACCACAATGGAATAAAGATAGAAATTAATACCAAGAATATCTCTCAAAACCATTCAATTACATAAAAATCAAACAATTTGCTCCTGAATGACTTTTGGGTAAACAATAAAACCAAGGCAAAAAATCAAAAAATTCATTGAAATAAATGAAAACAGAGACAGAACATACCAAAATCTCTAGATGCAGCAAAAGCAGTGTTAAGAGGAAAGTTTATAGCATTAAATGCCTACCTCGAAAGTTGGAAAGATCTCAAATTAACAATCTAACAACACATCTAGAAGAACTAGAAAAACAAGGAAAAATGAAGCCCAAAGCTAGCAGAAGAGAAGAAATAACTAAAACCACAGTGGAGCTGGATGAAATTGAAACACAAAAATTCATACAAAGAATCAACAAAACCAAAAGTTGGTTCTTTGAAAGGATAGGCTGCTAGCTAGATTAACAAGGAAAACAAGAGAAAATCCAAAGCAGCACAATCAGAAACAACAAAAGTGACATTATAACTGATCCCACAGAAATACAAAAAATCCTCAGGGACTGTTAAAAACCCCTCTGGCCAGGCACGGTGGCTCATGTCTGTAATCCCGGTACTTTGGGAGTCTGAGGTAGGCGGATCACAAGGTCAGGAGTTCAAGACCAGCCTGGCCACCATTGGTGAAACCCCATCTCTACTAAAAATGCAAAAATTAGCTGGGCGTGGTGGTGGGTGCCTGTAATCCCAGCTACTTGGGAGGCTGAGGCAGCAAAATCGCTTGAACCCAGGAGGTGGAGGTTGTAGTGAGCCGAGATCATGCCACTACACTCCAGTCTGGGCAACAGAGCAAGACTCCGTCTCAAAACACACACACACACACACACATACAAAACCTTCTACACATACAAGCTACAAGCTAGAAAATGTAGAAGAAAAAAAAAAAGATTAATTACTGGAAACACAATCTCCCAAGACTGAATTAGGAAGAAATTAAAACACTGAACAGACCAATATCAAGTTCCAAAATTTAATCAGTAATACAAAACCTACAAACACAATAAAGCACTGGATGAGAAGGATTCATAGCTGAATTCAAAAGACATACAAAGAAGAGCTGGAAAAAATTCCATTAAACTATTTCCAAAAATCAAAGAAGAGAAACTCCTCCCCAACTTATTTGACAAAGCCAGCATCGCCCTGATACCAAACCTAGCAAAGACACAACAAAAACAATACTACAGGCCAATATCCCTGATGAATGTAGACCAAAAAGATACTCAGCAAACAGCCCATCAAAAAGTTAATTCACCATGAACAAGTAGGCTACATTCCTGGGATACAAGTTTGGTTCGACATATACAAATCAATAAACATGATCCACAACATAAACAGAATCAAAAACAAAAACCATATGATCATCTCAATAGACAGGGAAAAAGCTTTTGATAAAATCTAATATCCCTTCATGCTAAAAACAAACAAAACTCTCCAAGAAACTAGGCACTAAAGAAACATACCTGAAAATAATGACAGCCATCCATGACAAACCCACAGTTAACATCATACTAAATAGACAAAAACTGGAAGCATTCTCCTTGAGAACTGGAACAAGATTAGGATGCCCACTCTCACCACTACTATGCAACATAGTACTGGAAGTCCTAGCCAAGCAATCAGGCAAGAGAAAGAAATAAAAGGCATCCAAATAGAAAAAGAAGAAACAAAACTATCTCTCTTCACAGACAATGTGATTCTCTATCTAGAAAACCCTAAAGACTTTGCCAAAAGGCTCTCGGAACTGATGAATAACTTCTGAAAAGTTTCAGGATACAAAATCAATATACAGAAACAAGGAGCATTTCCATACACCAATAAAGTTCAAGCCGAGAGCCAAATCAAGAATGCAATCCCATTTATAATAAATGCAACAAAAAGAAAATAAGAATACATCTAACCAAGGAGATGAAGAATCTCTATAGGAGAACTATAAAACCACTAAGTCATAGATGAAACAAACAAATGAAAAAACATTCCATGATTATGGATTGGGAGAACCCATATTAAAATGGCCCTTGTGTCCAAAGCAATCTACAGATTCAATGCTTTCCTATCAAACTAACATTATTTTTTTTCATAGAATTGGACAAAACTATTCTAAAATTCATATGGAACCCAAAAAGAGCCCGAATAGCCAAAGCAATCTTAAGCAAAAAGAACAAGGCCAGAGGCATCATGTTAACCCTCTTCAAACAATAAGGTTACAGTAACCAAAGCAGCATGAAATTGGTACAAAAACGTACACACACACCAACTGAACAGGTTAGAAAGCCCAGAAATAAGGCTTCACACCCAGAGCTATCTAATCTTTGACAGACAAAGTCAACAAATATAATTAATGGAGAACGGATTCCCTATACAATAAATGATGCTGAAATAGCTGGCTAACCATAAGCAGAAGGATGAAACTGGACCACGCCACCCTTCACCATACAAAAAATTAACTCATGATGGATTAAAGATTTAAATGTGAGACCTCAAACTGTAAGAGTCCCAGAAGAAAGCCTGGGAAACGCGATTCTGGACACGGGCCTTGGGAAATAATTCATGTCTACATTTTCAAAAGCAATTGCAACAAAATAAAAATTGGCAAGTGGGGCCTAATTAAACTAAAGAGCTTCTGCATAGTAAAATAAACTAACAACAGAGTAAACAGACAACCTATAGAATGGGAGAAAACATTTGCAAACTATGCATCCAACAAAGGTCTCATAGCCAGAATCTATAAGGAACTTAAACAATCGAACCAGAAAATAAAATAAAACAAACCCATTAAAAAGGGGTAAAAGGGCCGGGCGCGGTGGCTCAAGCCTGTAATCCCAGCACTTTGGGAGGCTGAGACGGGCGGATCACGAGGTCAGGAGATCGAGACCATCCTGGCTAACACAGTGAAACCGCCTCGCTACTAAAAAAAAAAAAAAAAAACAAATACAAAAAAAAACTAGCCGGGCGAGGTGGCGGGCGCCTGTAGTCCCAGCTACTCAGGAGGCTGAGGCAGGAGAACAGCCTAAACCCGGGAGGCGAATCTTGCAGTGAGCCAAGATCCAGCCACTGCACTCCAGCCTGGGCGACAGAGCGAGACTCCGTCTCAAAAAAAAAAAAGGGGGGGGGGGGTAAAAGACATAAACAGAGGCTTCTCAAAAGAAGATATACAAATGGCTAACAAAGACATGAAAAAATGCTCATCATCGTATCAGATAAATGCAAACCAAAACCACAATGAGATGCCATCTGATACCAGTCAGACTGGCTATTAATAAAAAGTCAGAAAACAACAGATGCTATTGAGGCTGCAGAGAAAAGGGAATGCTTATACACTGTTGTTGGGAATGTAAATTAGTTTAGCCACTGTGGAAAGCTGTTGGGAGATTTATCAAAGAACTTAAAACTGAACTACCATTCTACCCAGCAATCCCATTACTGGGTATATATCCAAAAGAAAACCAATTGTTCTACCAAAAAGATGCATGCACTCACATGTTCATTGCAGCACCATTCACAATACCAAAGGCATGGAATCAACCTAGGTGCCCATCCTCAGTGGATTGGAAAAAGAAAATGTGGTACATATGCACAATGTAATTGTACACAGCAAGAAAAAAGAATGAAATCATGTACTTTGCTGCAACATAGATGTGGTTGGAGACCATTATTTTAAGTGAATCAGGGACAGAAAATCGAATACTATGTGTTTTCACCTATAAGTGGGAGCTAAACATCAGGTATTCATGGACATAAAGATGGCAACAATAGACATCGGGGTCCATTAGTGTGGAAGGGAGGGAGAAAAAGGTTGGAAAACTAACTGTTGAGTACTATTCTTAGTACCTGGTGGATGGGATCATTTATACCCCAAACCTCAGCATCACACACTATATTCAGATAACAAACTTGCACATGTACCAACTGAATCTAAAATAAAAGTTGAAAAAATATATACAAATGAAATAGTAGTTATCTCTGGCCTGGCACAGTGGCTCATGCCTATAATCCCAGCACTTTGAAAGGCCAAGACGGGTGTATCACTTGAGGCCAGGAGTTCAAGACCAGCCTAGTCAACATGGTGAAATCCCGTCTCTACTAAAAATACAAAAACCAGGATTAGCTGGGCGTGGTGGCATAAGCTTGAACCCATAATCCATAAACCCATAATCGCTTGAACCCAGGAGGCGGAGAGCTGAGATCACGCCACTGCACTCCAGCCTGGGCGACAGAAAGAGACTTCCGTCTGAAAAAAAAAAAAAAAAAATAGTGGTTATTTCTTATTATGAGTGTTTTTTTTTTCTTCATTGTATTTCACATTTAAAATTTATTTTATAATGAGTACATATTCCATTTTATTAAAAGGTAATTATGTTTTAAAATCTAAAAAGTAAGCATAAATTTCAAAAATGCCAGACCAAATTAAAGGGGTTTCATTCATGTGAATACTTATGGAAGATTTACTCATAATCCCCAAAACTGTATGCAACCAAGATGTCCTTCAATGGGTGAATAGACATACTGTGGTATAAATGAGGTATCAAGCCACAAAAGGACATCAGTGAATCTTAACTGCAAATTGCTAAGTGAAAGAAGCCACTCTGAAAAGGCTGCATACTGTATTATTCTAATTATATGACTTCCTGAAAAACATAAAACTATAGTGATGATACAAAAGTTCAGTGGTGCCAGGGGTTCAGAGGGTTGAATAGGTGAACCACCAGGGACTTCGTAGGACAGTAAAACTATTCTCTATGATAGTGGTAGATACAGGATACTACATGTTTGTCAAAACCCATAGAATTTTACAGCACAAAGAGTGGGTCTTAATATATACACATTTTTAAAAAATTTAAGAGGTTCAGGGATCCCAGGGATGAAGTGTAGAATGTGACAAAACAATTTAACTGTAATAAAATATATGAAACAACCTCATTGAAGGGTGTGGGAAGAAAGGTCTTGACATAAGTCACTATAGAAATGAGTGGAGTCTGTAAAACTAAAGGCAAAAGAAACTACATAAGCTCTCGACTTTAACAAAGTTATTTCCCATGAGGTACAGGTTAACAGTTCTGATACTGCTGTACATGTGTACTGAAAATGAACAATAAGTAAATGGATGGCAGATAATGGAAGCCAGGTTTCTCACTGTTGCAGTTGAGAGGTTACAGATAAGTAGAGAAAGGAAGTTTAAATTATCCATATGGATTATTAATTGTCCTTTGGCAATGGATTAGAATTGGAGACATAAGAAAGATCTCATGTTTAGCTTAACATAGACAGATCATTACACATAAAAGAAACATTTATAGAAATGTGTATATACAAAGGTCTCGATGCACATATATTTCCTTGCTCGGTCAGCTAACAGGGCCTAGAATCAATAACACCCCAACAGCAACAAGAACACCTAGCACCCAGATTTTGGGCTCCAATGCAATTCTCCAATAAATGAAATCAGGGGTCCTAGAAGAAGTGGGCCAAGAAATATGCAAGATAATCCTGGAGAAACTTGTAG
This sequence comes from Macaca fascicularis, assembly GCF_037993035.2. Classification (NCBI taxonomy): domain Eukaryota; kingdom Metazoa; phylum Chordata; class Mammalia; order Primates; family Cercopithecidae; genus Macaca; species Macaca fascicularis. The sequence goes on along the minus strand of NC_088395.1, from coordinate 56,629,197 downwards.
TGCCAGAAAGTAAGGAGTGCTAAAAACAGGACAAAAAAAAAAAAAAAAAAAAAAAAAAAAAAAAAAAAAAGATGGAGTGTACCAAAAGGCCTTGTGAGTCAGCCAGAAAAACACTCAATGGACAAAGATGGAGCAATTTGAGCAACAAAATGAAAAGTACTGGATTACAACCTGAAGTATAAAATATCCATGAGTTCATACTGATATAAATATGCTTTTAAATAAATGGCAACAGAGAGATAAATTTCCCATGCAGAAGATTTCCAAATAAATTTTGTAGATACTCCATCCTCAAAAAAGTGGAGCATAACTCTCCAATTAAGTGTAGGGTGCACACGGTAACTTCCTTACAAAGATTTCAGTATTGAAAGGCGAAGGAAATAACTTCATAGTGGATGAAACTGACACACACTGCCTCAAACTAGGTGATCAAGTTTAATCAACATCAACAGTAATAAGTCATGTTGATAGTATGTATGCTTGGTATGTAATAAAAATGTCACTTCACCTCTGTGGTCTTCCTCAAATCTGTTAAGGTAATCAGAAACAAGGAATGACTGAGAAGCTGTCACAGTCAAGAGGAGCCTAAGAAGATGTGATGACTAAATACAATGTGGTATCTTGGATGGGATGCTAGAACAGGAAAAGGACATTAGGTAAAAACTAAGGAAATCTGGCCAGGCGCAGTGGCTCATGCCTGTAATCCCAGCACTTTGGGAGGCCAAGGCGGACAAATTGCTTGAGTCCAGGAGTTCAAGACCAGCCTGGGCAACATGGCGAGACCTCATCTCTTCAAAAAGATAAAAAAATTAGCCAGCTGCGGTGGCCTGCACCTACAGTCCCAGCTACTTGGGAGGCTGAGGTGGGAGAATCGCTTGAGTCTGGGAGGTGGAGGTTGCAGTGAGCCAAGATTGCACTATTGCACTCCAGCCTGGGCCGCAGGGCGAGACCCTGTCTCTATAAGTAATAATAATAATGATAATGAAAAAAAGGAAATCTGAATAAAGTATGGACTTAATAACAAGGTATCAACATTGCTTCATTCAATGTAACAAACACACTATACTAATGTTAAGATCTGAATAATAGGGAAAAGTTTGGTGGGGGGTATATGGGAACTCTGTACTGTCTGAATGTTTTTTCTATAAATCTCGAATCATTTTAGGATGAAAAGTTTATTTTAAAATAAGCCAAACAAGGCTGGGCATAGTGGTTCACACTCATAATCCCAGAACTTTGGGAGACCAAGGCAAGAGATCAGTTGAGACCAGAAGTTCAAGACCAGCCTGAGCAACATAGCAAGATCCCATCTCTAAAAGAAAAACTTTAAAAAATATTAGCTGGGCATGTTGACACATGCGTGTAGTTCCAACTACTCAGGAGGCTGACACAAGATAGCTTGAGCCCAGGAGTCCAAGGCTGCAGTGAGCTGTGACTTTGCCTCTGGTCACATGATTTGTGGTTCAACCAGGTCAAGGCCTATGCAGAAGGCAAATATCTAGTGTAGAATAGTATGAAGGTGGTTCATCATTATGAGTATGTGGAGAGAACCCTGATTTAGCTGGCAAAGCAAAAATTACAAACACACAGAAACATACACATGCACTGTCTCCTACACATATTTGACATTCAATTCATATCCACAAATAAGGAATGTGATATGTGTTTTCAGCCTGTTACTGACACCAGGATGTTCTTTTCCAGACTCTGGAATTCTAGTGCAACTTATAAAGAATATAAACCACAGTGACTCAGAATCTTAAGGTAATTTATTTAAGTACACCCACTTGGGTGACACATAAGGGAAAACACAAACATTTTTTCCTGCTCCAAAAGGATCACTGTGACTAAAGAAATATACATGGAATTAAAAAATACCCTCTGCCATCACATTTCATATTCCACTCTCAGTTTTCAGCTTACTCCGACCACTTTAACCGCCACCGTGAACGACAAGGGGTAGGGGAATATTATCAAGAGAAACAGGGGGTCAGAGTACTCCTGTAGCCTTCACCCTCCAACCAGAATCCTTTCACCTCAGACATCCCTTCCTACTTTCTCCTCCCAAGCTCTGAGCACTTTGTGACATTCATTTTAACATTATGTGATTTGGGTCATTTTACCATATGTAGCATTAAAAAATTAAATGATGAATTTACCTAAATCTTACATGTAAAAAAATGTATTCGGTCTATTCATGAGTGTTAATTAAACTAGGAAATGCAGGATATAAGTCTGTAACATGACCCCATTCTAGAACAGCTTTGATCCCAGAATTTGCATCTTCAGTAAGAAGCTGTAAAGTCCACTAGGAGAACATTAGCTTTGCAAAGAACGTTGGAGGTCTTCTAATCCAAAGTTCTACCTGATACATAAAACCATTCTTAAACATTTCTGCCAAGTGGGCTTCTGCTGAAGCAGCTCCAGAAAGGAAAGTATCTACAATTAAATGATAGAAAGTTCCTAACAGTAGGCAAAAACTTTGATTTATCTGAACATTTGAATTGATCTGCCCTCTGGAGGTACTCAGGTAAATGCTGCCTCTCTTCTGTATGACAGGCCTTCAATTATTTGAAGAAAATATCCACAAACTTGTCTTTAGAGTAAAGCATTCCTGATTATTTCAAAAACTGTCTTGTCTGCTTGTAAACCAGTCACCTTCTTGGTCACTTTCCAGGTTGTCTCTGTCCATCTTGATTGTACCACTCTGATATGACCCAAATCTCCCAACATAAACTATCAAGTACAGAATAAACATGATTTTTGAGGCCTTCCTTGTTCTGGAAACCATAACTCTATTAATGGAGTTTAATATTTCATTATATGTGGTACACTGTAACCTCACATGGCTGGCTCACGTTGAACTTTGAGTAAATTAAAACTACAGTCTTCTTGGCCAGGAGTGGTGGCTCACGCCTGTAATCCCAGCACTTTGGGAGGCCCAGGAGGGTGGATCACGAGGTCAGCAGTTCAAGACCAGCCTGGCCAAGATGGTAAAACCCTGTCTCTACTAAAAATACAAAAATTAGCCGGGCATGGTGGCAGGTGCCTGAAATCCCAGCTACTCGGGAGACTGAGGCAGGGAACTGCTTGAACCCAGGAGGCAGAGGTTGTAGTGAGCCAAGATCGCGCACTGCACTCCAGCCTGGGTGACAGAGCAAGACTCCATCTCATAAAAGAAAAAAAACTAGAGTCTTCTTCATATATGCGATTGTTAGGCCACATAACTACCTCCCCTTGGTAACTGAATTTTTGATATAAGTACAGGACTTCATATTTGATCCTATTCAGTTTAATCCTGCTAGATTTGGCTATTTTTCTCAGCCCCGAAGGACTTTCTGGATCACGCTAGTGATACCAAGTACATTTATTCTGCCATCTAATTCTGTATTATTTGCAATGGGATGAGCATGCTATTTTTATATGTTCTTGCTAGTCATTATAAAACAACTTTGATGGGACAGAGCTGAGGTTGGAAACCTTCATTCACTTTGATATCCATATTGTTGAACACTGTCAATTCAAATTATTAACCCATCTACTGTCCTGTCATTATCATCTTGTTACTCCATTTTAATCTCAAGGACATTATGAGAAACTGCCAAATGGCTTTGAGATCTCTGGAAGGCAGTTCAGCAAAAAGGTGGGCATCCTCCGGAGCACCTGAAGTACAAGTGGCCCATGTGATTGCTTTTTTGGAGACATACTGTTATGTATTAGGCCACTATAAACAGATGTATTTAAGGGCAGTTTCAAATATTAGCCACAACTTGAAAGTAAGAAAGGCAAAGCTCTAAGTTGCAGTTACTGATTTATGACAGTTGACTCTCACATGTACATTTTTGTGTAAACTGCTCCAATATGAACAATAGCAGAGATGTATTTATTTAACAAGATCTAATGTTCTCCTGAACAACATCCAGGAGGCCAGCTAGTATACAACTTATTGTAAAATCTCTGATTAACAGACCAGTATAGTCTAATAGACTTAAGGGGAGGCAGTATAATGTACTGCTTAAGAGCAGTCTAGAATCTCAGAATTGGGGGCCGGGCGCGGTGGCTCAAGCCTGTAATCCCAGCACTTTGGGAGGCTGAAACGGGTGGACCACGAGGTCAGGAGATCGAGACCATCCTGGCTAACACGGTGAAACCCCGTCTCTACTAAAAAATACAAAAAACTAGCCGGGCGAGGTGGCGGGCGCCTGTAGTCCCAGCTACTCGGGAGGCTGAGGCAGGAGAATGGCGTGAACTCGGGAGGCGGAGCTTGCAGTGAGTTGAGATCCGGACACTGCACTCCAGCCTGGGCCACAGAGCGAGACTCCGTCTCAAAAAAAAAAAAAAAAAAAAAAAAAAAATCTCAGAATTGGGTTCAAACCTTGACTCTGTCACTTAATAGTAAGTAGTGTGACCTTGCTCAAGTTACTTAAGTCTCATTCAGCTTATTTCCTTATCTGTAAGCTGGGGAAGCTTGTCATAGTGCTATCTTATAGGGCTTCTACGATATTGAATGTAGCAATGAATATGGTAGCTATTATTGTTATTCTAACCTAACAAAATTTAGTTTGACAATCTTGTGAAATACATGCTAGGGCACAGTAATCATCTCTCTTCTTTCTTTCAAGCTCATCAACCATGCTTTTAATAATGAATTACAGAATCCTTCTTGAAATTATCTTAAGTTTGCTAATTTACACATGTGGCCAAGAAGTCCTAAATATGGATTCCAAAAGTGCTGTTTTAGGGAGCTCAAATCTGTGCTCAGATACCTCAATACAGCTGGAGCTATATGCCTCAATTCATACCCACTGGACAAATAAATGTTGCCCTTGAATGCTGGGACAAACAACTCCTTTTTAAAATGACATTACCCAAACTTTTGAACTTGTTGGTTTACAGCAGCTTTTGCCAAGGGTTTTTACCCATGGTCAAAGTGTGTAAAGCCTATGCAAGCATGTGCACTACCTGATGAAGCCTGCTTTTTGAGGTGGCTTCAGTCTGGTATCTGCTGAATCATGCTTCTCCTTTCTATTTATAGAAAACTGCTTTTCCCCTAAGTCTTCTAACAGAATTCTGGGAAAATGGTGGCATGAGAATAGGTCCTTAATTCTATGAGACATTGTCTCATTCTGTCACCCAGGCTGGAGTGCAATTGTGTGATCTCAGCTCACTGCGATCTCCGCCTCGTGGGTGCAAGTAATTCTCGTGCCTCAGCCTTCCGAGTAGCTGGAATTACAGGTGTGCAACACCACGCCCGGTTAATTTTTTTGTATTTTTAGTAGAGATGGGGTTTCACCACGTTGGCCAGGCTGGTCTCAAACTCCTGACCTCAAGTGATCTGCCCACCTTGGAATCCCAAAGTACTGAGATTACAGGCGTGAGCCCCTGCACCTGGCCTCGGTATATTTTTTAAATAAAATACTACTAAATTAGGAATATCAAAATTGCCAAATAATTTAATTTTTTTACATATACTAAATTAAGCGGTATGATGAACATTTTCCATCAGGTCAGTCTGGCTTTGTGGCTAGAGTTATCAATTCATTTAGGATAATGTCAAAAGTCTGAATTTGAATCCCTTTTTGAATTATGAGACACAGGCCAAATTGCTTTCCTGACATCCCAACCCTGATCACTAGGCTAGGCCCTAATAGGAATTAGTCCATTTGGTCCTATTTTGACACTGCAGATCAATATAAAATGGAGCAGGCTGTCCTCTCTCAGAGGGCAAGCTTGTCCACACCCAAATACAGGTGTCTCCTGATCATAGTTTCTCAACTAGCATGGTGATCTCAACTTGATGCAAGAGTCCCCTTTAATGAACCAACAGGTTTTGTTTCCAAGTTGTTTATCTGCCCCCTCCTGCCCCTCCCCTCCCACACAAGTAGTGAAAGTATATATGATATCACGTACCTGAAACAGAGGCCAAAAGCAAATGAGGAAAGCCGTCTTGAGGGTGAAGTCATCCTGCTGGGTTTGCCCCGGCACTAGCTCCCTCCCTACTACCACATCTTGCTGGATCACAGAGCCATTGGGAGGGGGTGACAACCCAGTAAACAGGGAATGGATATAAAAAAACTGATCCACTCTTGTTGGATGGGGTGACAACCCAGTAAACAGTGCATGGATACAAAAAAATTGTTCCACTCTTGTTGGAGGGGGAGGGATAGCAGGTTAGGATATACCCTTCTTGATTCAATGATGAATAAATGGATAAATCTTGGATCAATGGTAGATGAAGAAAACCCAAAACAAAAACAGAGCCTTTAAAAAGATCCTGCAACATAATAGGAGGAAATTACATCATTTAAGAGATGGAGGAAGAATTTTTAAAAGGGCGAAATAAATGAAGTTATAAGCAAAAATTAATAAACTCAGAAGCAAAATAATGGTAGACTTAATAAATTAAAGACCTAGATCTTTTCCAAAAGAAAACAAAATACACTTAAAAATAAACATTTGGCAAAGCTAATTAAATAATTCTCTGTTCCTTGAGTGTTTGAAAGAAACTGATCTGCTAAACTGTCTGAGCCAGGCCTCAGCCAATATCCAGTTTCTACTATGCATTGATGATTGATTTCTTGTTATTTTCTATGCCTACAATTTTAGTATTCACTTCCATATAAAATCATCTGTCATTAAAATTACTGAATTCATTATGACAGACTTTGTGATTATGTCAAATACTTGGCATGATATGGTAATGAAATAATAAATCACCATTTCCTAAGTTGGTGTTCTGAGGAACACCGACAGGCCAAATGTTATTAGGTGTGTTTAAAAGAAAACAAAAAAAAGGTGGTTCTGTGCTTAAATAAGTTCGGAAAATGCTGAGTTACACAAAGTTAAATAGTTTTTTTTTTAATTGAAGAAGCTACTCATTAAAAAAAAAATACTAGCCAACATTTATTGCACAATGAGTCTCCAAGAGAGATTAAAGTATACAGCATTTTGCAAACGTATTTACCTGCGTCCCAGAAGAATATTTTTTTTCACAAAACACAATTTGGAATTGCTGTAGCAAACACATTCTGGCTAAAATGAGAAACAAGACAAAAATGCCACTGCCACCTTTATTATTTAGCACTGTTATGAAAATGTTTAACCCATGCAGTCAGAAACTATGTTATAAATTTTGAAAAGTAAAACATATAATTATAACATCATGGATAGGATTTCTCACCTGGAAAAACTCAAAAGGATCAAATGAATATCTCTAAAATTAATAGATTTCAATAAATTGCCAATTTAAAATAATCTATGCAAATAAATTCTTCTCCGATATAGCAAAAATGACCACATAGGTAACATATTAAAAGCTCCAATAAGCAGTATCAACGTGTTCCCTGTATGTCTGTAATACCTAGGAACATATTTATTACAAATTATATAGGATTTAAATAAAACTCTCTTGAAGGATATATAAAGTTTTTTAGAAACAAGGCAACATATGTTTCTGGAAAGCAATGCAATTCTGTAGTCCTCATAGTCATATAAATTTAAGAGAATCCCAACCAAATTAAATATATTTTTTGGGGAAGAATCTATTAACCGTAAAATTCATCTGGTAAAATAAACATGTCAGAATCATCAGAAAATTGTAAAAAATAAAAAAGATCAAGAGGAGGTCTCACATTAACAGATACAAAGTCCCATTTCTAACTCATCTACAGGCTGGTGTACTAGTGCCACAATGTTCAATGGAACTAAAGGGAATCCAAACACAGAATAAAGTATATACATGTATGACATTTCATATGTTGGGGGAAAAGATAAATATGTTAACAACTGGCTAACCTTTGGGGCAAAAAAGTTAGAATACCTAAATCCATATATCAAGATAATTCCAGACAGGACAAAACATTTTCTTAATGAAACCATATAAGTTAGAGAAATACAGGATAAGATTTATATAATCTTGGGGTGGGATAACCCTCCTAAACACGATCCTAGGGCCAAAAGGCAAAAAGAAAAAGATTTATCCATTTTTTAATTTTTTATTTTTTTTTAGTCATTTTTAATGCATTTTTCTCTGTGCACAAGAGAAATAACTGATGAAGTCAAAAGATACACTTTCCTTTATACATAGCAGTTAAAAGTAATGCAAACATCACATGACACTTTCAGTGAAAGTTACATTTCCAATTACAAATCAAAATGCATATTAGGGTCTCTTTATGGGAGAAGTTGAAAAGGAAGTCTTAGGTAAAAAGCACTTTCCTGGCATTACTACACTGATCCTTCGGGCTGCACAAAGATTAAGGTCATATACAGTCAATCTGCAAATGTTGACACAATGTTACACTGTAAATTTTCTGTACAATTAAATGTATACTTAGAGATACCAGGATAAACATTTCTACTATATTTTAACTGAACTTGCCTAGCCAACATTTTCACTGAGAAGTTTATCAAAGATGCTGTAAGATTCTACAAAACTGTGAGACACATACCTAGCTCCAGAAACATTTCTTGTATTCTTTCTCATTTTGGTTACACATATTACACTCAGATTCTACTGTAATATTTTTAGATGTACAGTGCCAACTGTGCTTACTGTACTGTATACAAATATAGCAAAAAAGATCAATGAATGGTATAAATCTTACAGCATTTTGCTAGCAAAAATACATGCCAAAGTCACAATAAGCAATATCGTACCACAAATTAGAGAGCTTCAAATAATTTGCCTCTGTTTTTAATATCTTCATTCTACATTAAATTACTATCATAGGCTAATGTTTAAAAATGCAAATAAATTGGACATCTGTAGGACAACACTTGTTCACCCAACTGTGAAGGTTGATACTTGTTTCCAAAAATCACAATAAATGCAGAATAAAGAGAAGTGTTTGCATGCAACACTTTTGAGTGAAACAGCATTGATTCCCACCATTCAAATCGGGTAAGGAAGGAAACTAAAGGAAATAAGGAAGGAAGGAAACAAAGAGGGAGGAAGGGGGGAGACAAGACGAAGGGAAGGAAAGAAAAATAAGCAAAGGAGAAAGGGAGTGAGGGAAGTAGGAGAGAGGGACTCCATCTTAAAATGCATCATATTAGACTGATAACTAGACAGATTTAAAAGAATCAAAATGAAAGTAAAGAACGATTTTGTGTGTGTGTTTAAAGATTTAAGAGCCATTATCAAAAATAAGATACATTTTTTTTCCAGGTACAGAAATGTGATTACGATGGCTGGGAGCCCAGCAGCCTTTCAATGGCTGCATTGATGTCGCCTCCTGTTGCTATTAGGGCCTGCAAGTTTGCTTCACGGTTTAAGAACCCCATTGCGTTGAGCTGTTCCAGTTGTTGCTGAAATCTGACTTCTGGATTCGGCAGCTGTGGAGCATTTGCTCCAGCCAGAGCCTGCACCATTTGCTGAATGAACTGCTGGTTGGGTCCAGATTCTGATGTAGGACTCGTGGTTTCACTGGGTGCAGCGCTGGACACAGTAGGCCCAGTGGGGCCACCAGAGCCGGTGGAGCCAGGGGGGCCTGCAGGGCCAGTGGGTCCTATGGGCCCAATGGGGCCTATGGGGGTAAAAGGGACTATAGGGCCTATGGGGCCTAGGGGGGTGACTGGGCCTACAGGGCCTATAGCGGTTCCCAGCACCCCCACCCCCACACCTGGAGTGAAGCTTGGAATCAGGCCAGGTGCTTCAGTGGCTAATGTCTGTAGCCCCTGCTGGATCTGCATTAAAGCCTGCATTGCTCTTGGGTTTGACATGGCTGACAGTGTGTCTGGATTCTGCATCTGCTGCAGGAAGGCTGGGAGCTGTGGCCGCATCTGCTCCTGCAGCTGAGGATTTGCAGTAAACAGCGGGCTATTCAGCATCATCTGTGCAGCCAAATCTGGATTCTGGCTCAGCGACTGCATCATGCTTCTCATGTAGGGCGCCGACAGCATATTCTGAATCAGCTGGGGGTTTTCAGTTATCTGTTGCAGCAGGCTCTGCATGCCTGGGGTACTAAAGATGCTGGCGACATAATTAGCGGCAGCAACGGTGTTCCCAGTAGCATTGCTGGAACTATTGCCAGAACCACTACCAGTGCTCGTGGTCGTGCTGGTAGTTGCAGAACTCTGGGTAGCTGGCGGTGGTGCCCATGGATTGGGTAGTGGATCGCGATTTTCTGTGCGGGAAGGCTGCGTACCTTCCCCAGAGGAGGAACTACTCCCCACGGAGGCAAATGGATTACCCCCAAACTGCTCTTGTGCGGCATTCAGCATCGGCTCTTGAATGTCAGTGTACATGCGCCGTAAAGCATTATAGCCACCTGGGATGCTTTCTAGATTGCTAAGAGCCAGGTCTTGATTTCTCATCATCTCTTGCATCATGGCTGGATTCCTGGCAATTTCGAGTGTCTGCCTCATTATATCTGGGTTGTTGAGCAGGTGACTGATTTCTGGGTTTCTCTGAATCAATTGCTGCATCTGTGGATTAGCCATAATGAGCTGCCTCATCAGATCGGGATTCGAAAGCATGCTCTGAACAAAGGGATTTTCCATGATCTGGATCATCATCTCAGGGCTGGCCATGAGCTGCTGCTGCATCTGGCTCTGGAGCTCAGAGAAGTTGGTAGAGCTCAAGCCCAGGCTGCTAAGGCCTGCAAGTCCTCCCAGGCTCCCCAACCCAAACGGGTTGCTATTTGTGGAAATAGGTGTGGAGTTACTCCTGGGAGTCGACGCCGAGGTAGCGTTAGTTCCCGCAGCATTGCTAGGCTGCGTGGACTGGCCCTGAGGTCGGTTCTGGCTTTTGATGACAAGGTGAACAGTGAGCCCATCATGGATGCCATGCTGGATCAAGGTATCTTGATCTTTTAAGATTTTTCCGGCAAAAATCAGCACGAGCTGATCGGTTTGGGATTTGAAGCGTTTCGAAATCGCTTCCTTAAACTGCTGAACCGAGCTGTTCTCGGGCACCGCGAACTCCTCTTTCTCTTTGGGAGTCTTCACAGTGACTTTGATGATTTTAGGCTCAGCCTGGGCAGCAGCCGAGCCTTGGGCCGCAGCAGGGCCGCGGGAGGGGCGCGGGGGGCCGCTGCTCTCGCCATTCTCAGCCATGGCGGCCGCGGTGACGCAGGCGGGCAGGGAAGGCGCGGGCGGGCGAAAGAGAGAGAGCGAGGGAAGGAGGAAGGAAGGAGGCGCCGCCGCAGCGGGCTGGGCCGGGTCGGGCGGGGAGCGCGGAGCACGGTACCTCTCTGATGAAGACTGCGGTTCCCTGGTCCTCCGGTGGAGAAAGGCCTGGGCGTAGGCCGCGAGCTGAGGTCTCCGCGCTCCGGTCTCTGGGCCTCCTCCTCCGCCGCCTTGTGATCCGACCGCGCGCACTCCCAGCAACTCTGGCAGCCGCTCCGCCTGCTGCTCCCCGCCCCTTCCCCTCCCCCAGTTCGGCGCTCGCCTCCCCGCCCCCTCTGCTGACGCGGCGCCAGGCCTAGATTGATAGATTTGGCTCGGTCAAAATTAAAAACTTCTGCACTGAAAAGAAAAAAAGGGAGAGAGCGAAACAAAGGGAGAGAGAGAGAAGAGAACAGAACAGTACAGAGCAGGCGAAGCAGAGAGGGTGGGACGGAGAGAAGGAGGCGGTAGAGAGTCAGCTTCTGTAAACCACATTAAAAGACCAATGGAGAATGTATATTAGCAATCTGTAAGGCAGTAAAAGGGTGAAAGCCTGAATCGAACCGATCCCACATATAAGACGAAAAATGAATAATAAAGAACTCTGACAAAGCAAAAAGAAAGAGGAACACCCCCAATGGGGGAAGGGAAGAAGACAGAGCAGGAGCATGCATTTTACAAAAGGAGTGCAAATGGCCAATAGACATTTAAAAAAAGATGATTAATTTCACTAGCAATAAAAAAAAATTCAAGTTAAAACAATAAAATTCTACTTTTGGCTTATCATATTGGCAGGGAAAAAAAATAATGATAAACCTTGTTGTTGACAGGGACCCTAAAAAATGCACTCTCAGGCTAGTTGAAGTGTGAATTGTTACAACCATAGGGCAATTTGAAAATATATATCAGCATTTTGAATGTTTACACCTTTATTTAGAAATGCCTAACCTAGACAATTCGCCTAATAATCGTATGAGGATGCAAAACTATTTATGTATAAAATGTATATACATTGTAGCATTTAAAACGTTATTTAAATATATTAAATATCTGTTTACATAAGATTAGTCGAGCACACAATATTACCATACAAGAAAATATAGAGTGTCTTTAAAGGTATACATGAACTAAACTGTAGTTATAGGGAAATCACAGATTATTTTCAATTTTGCCTTTGTATATTTCTGTACAGTTAAAAACTAAGAATGTATGTTCCAATATCAAAAATACAATATATTTTTATTTTAAAAGCAATTTTTGAACAGTTAGTTGTATATGTAAACCGTATGTGTAAAAAAATCTGAAAGGCTATACACAAATAAGTTAATGGCTGTTAGTACTGTTTGCTGAAATTATGAATAATTCTTATTTTCTACTTTCATAAGATTTTGAATTTTCTGATGATTTTTGTAAGTATGCACTACAGAGAGGTATTTTGGGGAAGAGTATGGGTAGAAATTGACAGGCACATAATAGTAGTGGCAAACATTGACATATTTACCTAATTTCATTACAGATTAAATAAGAGCAATAAAGATGTAGCAATGCTCAGAAAGAGAACTTGAAAAATAGAAGAAATAATTTCAAATTTATCTATATATTTCTAACTCTAGGTTAAACCACACAAAAAATTATTCCCCCACCCCCACCCTCTACCAAGCAGCCACCAAAGAACCACTGATTTGAACATTTAACAGCATTTCAAACTCATTAGGTCACAAATACTTTAATAAATCTCAAGATAAGAAAAATATATATATACAGGTATGTTATATCCATTGATGGAGAAATGGAATAATATAGTATGTTTAATATAATTAATAAAATACAGAGGTAAAAGAATGACTAGCTTTAAATATGTTAATATGTATAGATCTAAAAAGCTAAATTAATTAGTGTTAGGGTGGTGCAAAAGTAATTGCGGTTTTTGCCATTGAAAGTAATGAATTGTTACTATTATACAATGGTTTTTGCCATTGAAAGTAATGGCTAAAACCACAATTACTTTTGCACCAACCTAATACATGCCAAACAGCATTCTAATACATTCTTATGTATATTTGAAATATTCTTTTAGAAATATACCAAACTTGCACACATGAGGAAGAAGAAATGGAACAGGATATAGGCTAGTGATTAAAGGGAACTTAAATATGTAAAAATGCTTTTTATTTTAAAATGAAGGCAAGTATGGTAAAATATCAGCAACAGTTAATCATGGGTGGTGAGAATATGAAAATATTATAGGTAATATTTAATTTCAATAGAATAAAGCTAGATATTAATAATCAAAGTATGAACAAAAAAACAATCATTTGATTATTAAAACAAAACTGAATAATTTTGGGACAAAGTGCAATGTTCTTATTAGAATAAATTTACCAAAATAATGATAATGAGAGCATATACAGCAACAATAATGCTAGGAATTTTCTACGTGTGATCTGAGAACATTGTTAAGAATGCATGTTTCTAGGCCCCATGCCAAACCTACTGAAATAAGCAGTGCACTGGAAGCTGCATTTGTGTCAAGCTCCAGTTTAATATTATTTCATTTATTAAGTACTATGTGGATGAACTCAGAGTCAAATTTATACATTCAAAGATTTAAAATATCAAACAAAAGATTGAAAATAAGTGAAGTAGGCATTTGAATAAAGAAGACAACGGAAAATAAAAGGAGAGAAACGGGGTGACAGCTATAGAATGATAAAAGCAAATATTAATGAATTAACAAACAGAAAAAATAAAATTTGTTAAGTAAATCTAAGAAGATATTTGAAGAATCAAGTCAAATACACAAATCTTTATTAATTGGTGATTGTCTTGCCTGGCCATTCCCTCACCAAAATACACATCAGAGGGGCAAAACCATACTCACCCTCTTAAGGAAACTTTCCACAAACACATTTCTTCACATTCTCTTTCTTTACCTTAAAAATTATGTGATTTTTTTGACATTTTACTTCAAAATATGTTACTGTTAATGTTTTAAGTTACAATGAAATAAAATTAACATTTTAGTAGTCGAATATACATATCCTCATTAGTGAAAAGCACAGCATTAATTAGCTGAAACAAAGAAAGCACACCAAGAAAAATATACAAACTAGTATTGTGTGAATAAAATTTAGTCACAGATGAAAGGGACTTTTTTTTTTTTTTTTTTTTTTAGTAAAAAAGAAATGCGTTGTAAAAATATTGGCTAATGACAAAAAAAAAAAAAAAAAAAAAAAACCTCAGTCCTGAAGTCCTGATGACTACATTTCTAGGAAGATAGATATGGTCAAAATACATTCCAGAAGTAGAAGATCTTAAACTATGTGAGAGACATGTAAGAAAACGAACAAGGCCAGGTGCAGTGGTTCATGCCTGTAATCCCAACACTTTGGGAGGCCGAGTCAGGCATATTCCTTGAGCCCAGGTTCAAGAACAGCCTGGGTAACATGGCAGGACCCCATCTCTACAATTTTTTTTTTTAAACTAGCTGAGCTTGATGGCTAGTGCCTGTAATCCAAGCTACATGGGAGGATGTGGGAAGATCGCTTGAGCCTGGGAGGTGAAATTTGCAGTAAGCCTTGATCATGCCACCACACTCCAGCCTGGGTTACAAGAAAGTAAATAACTAGTTATTTTTAAAATCAGCTATTTTGTTCATAGTGGCTGCTAAGCTTATGTTTTTTACCCTCTCTCTTTACCAAATCCCACTGAAGTGACAGAAATGAGAAAAATAATAACCCCCTAACAGTTTTGAAAAGGTGGAAAGAGTGCCATCAATGAACTTTTAAGTTAAATATCAAAATAAATTCTAGATTAAAAAATGAAATCATAAAATTTGCAGAAATATGTTAGGGCAAATATTTACATAAGCTAGGCATGATGGTAACCTGATGAAAACAACAAAGAAAAATCATGAATGGAAAAATTAATAGATTTCATTAAATAAGAATTTTAAACTATATATCAACAATGTAATAAAAATTAAGCAGTTAAAGACAAACAAAAAAATGCAACATATATAACACATGAGATCTATCCATGACATACAGACATTTCTTACAAATTTTTAAAAAATGAACACTCCAAGGGAAAAATAGGCAAAGGATATTAACTAGTATCTTACAAAAGAAAAAAAAAGTCAGAATGAAAAGAAAAAGGAAAGAAGGAAGAAAGGGAGAAAAGGAAGGAAAAAAATATGTTATCTTCTTTAAATAAAAAAATACAAATTAAAGTAACTGTGAAATACTTTTTGTCTATAAAATTTAAAAGACCAATATAATATCCAATTTTGACATAATAAAGACTGCCTAAGTTCAAATCCTGGTTCTATTACCTCTGATTGTAAACTGCATGACTTTGGCAAGTAACTTAACTTTTCTGTACTTCAGTTTTCTTCATTTATAAAATGATGGACTATTTTGATAATCAAATAAATTAACATATTTTAAGCACCTACAAGTTTCCTGCTCATAGTATGCACTATGTAAGTATTATTATCATTAGTAGTAGTAGTACAAGAAAGAGGTAACTCATAATCTGCTGGGAATTAAGTTACTTGGTAGGTACAGCTTATTTAAACGGCAATTTGCTAATAAACACTAAAAGTTTAAGAAAATGTGCAGACAAGTTTACCAAGTAATCCTACTTTTAGGAATTTATCTGGAGGCAGTAATTCTTGCTCGTGGAGTCTTGAGATGATTATACTAAATGTGTTTTCTTCTTGCAGTGTAACTACAGAACCTAAGAGAAATCCCATGATTATTCCCTACTCCTGTTTTTGCATTTGGGGGCAAATAATAAAGTCAGAACTAGAGAAACAGTATTGTGGTATTGTAGCAAGAGATTAAACTGGAGCCAAACAGACCAGGATTTCAACTTCAACTTGGTCACTTACGGTTTTGTGACAGAGTAGTTCATTCATTTCACTGAACCTCAGTTTCTTTGTCAGCAAAAATGGGATTAATACACATACCCTTCAGGGTTGTAGTCACAGGCAGTAAGTACATGAGCCAGACAATAATTGCTCTGACACACACTCCTCTCTGAAAATAAAACAAATGAAATAAGTTTACCACTGGTAGGTTAAATTATGAAATGAAGAAACGAACAACAAAACAACACAAAAAACCTAGAAAAGATCAGAGCAGAGATACAGTCTAGCTGGCAGATATGTACTCTGTTCTGGAGATACATGTTCAAATTACATATCATTTTTGTTCTGACCCTATGCTCCCTATAATCTTCTAATAATTTTGCTTTTTCATCTAGATTGCCTATTAAGAATGTACAAATCAGGCTATCTTGAATGCCCAGATATTCTAGTGTTAGATATCCACTTTAACCTCCAGGACATAAATTACAAATTGGCAATTCCTGGGCTGGCTTTGGCCTGCCGACACCTAAAACTTGGAAAATTTCCCCTACAAATTCAGATTTCAAACTTCTCTTTCAAAATTAAATGATCTGGCTACATTGGGCT
Source organism: Macaca fascicularis (assembly GCF_037993035.2). NCBI lineage: Eukaryota > Metazoa > Chordata > Mammalia > Primates > Cercopithecidae > Macaca > Macaca fascicularis. The sequence goes on along the minus strand of NC_088395.1, from coordinate 56,612,609 downwards.
CATACACTTGAGGGCTATAATTTGACTAGAGGTGAATATTGGCTGCCTTCTTTAGATAAGGGTTGTATTCTGATTTGCCAGTCTCCACCAGGTCCAGTTCATGTATTTCCTTATTTAGTTGCCCCATAAGCATTGGAATTTTTTATCTTTTAAGAAGGAGCTCAATAAGCTTTCTCCTCCTTTACTATATCTCCTGAAGAGTAGAAACACTGAAGCACTGAGGTGAATTGGAAAAGATCAAGAACATAATTGGGTCACTTTCTTAAAGAGTGGAATATTAGGCCGGGCATAGTGGCTTGCTCATTCCTGTAATCCCAGCACTTTGGGAGGCAGAAGCAGGAAGATGGCTTGAGGCTCGGGGTTCAAGACCAGCCTGGCCAACACAGCAAGATTCTCTGTCTCAATAAATAAACAAATAAATAAACAAATTTAAACTTTAGTAAGCAGCAGGTGATCAGAAAAAAAGAATGGAATATTCACCCTTGGGGGCTATAAATATGTTTGTATTGTGGAAAACACTTTCTTCAAATGAAGGTGATGATGTTGACGGCAGATAATACTTTTTCTTGAGTTTAATCTTTCCATGACTCTTACCATCAGAATTATATGACTTTGAGTGATTTCCAGTTGAAAATTGGGAATAGAGAAAATATGAGATGGCAGTGAAAGTCTGCCTCACTGTGCTGTGTAGAATCAGGTTTTATGTTATAAACTGTGGCATAAGTTGCATTTCATGAGTGCTTTTCAAAAGAATGTAGAAACACTAAATTCCTTTGAGATTTAAAAAATCAATAGAGGGAGAATTAAAATGAAAATAAGAGGTAAGAGAAAAAATGCTCAGGGATAATTAAAAATGAGTATTATAGAAGACCTGGCATAGAAAAAGAAGAATAGATGTTTTATCAGAAGGTAGAAATGAGCAGAATATCTGCTACTGTCAATCAACCTCATTCAAACCAGTAAGGTAGAAATAATAGACAAAATGGAAGTGTCAGAAGGTGAAATGAGGTCATTAAGGCCTAATCCCTCTAATAATAGAATAGTAGCCATAGGTGATTTTGTAGCCATAAAAAATGCTCTGGGACTGACACAATTATATGAATACATAAATAATTACCCAAAGCAGAAGTTAAGTTTCCAAGACAGTCCTATGAAGTCTAGTTAACTTATAGAGTTGACATTAGCTACATTATAATCAAATGGTAATGTGTTACCATTGAAAATATTTTATGTGAAAGTGCATCCCAAGATGCAAATCAGAATATTGACAGAAATAAACTTGGCAGCAGTGGGAGGAGGTGCTTTCTCCACATGCATTGTATGTGAATTCCCAAGACTCTAGAGTCAGTGGAGAAAGTCACAAAAAGGGAAGAAGGTACTTGGGAATCCCTAGTGGCAATAGAGAAATAAAGATAGTTGAATGGTAATTGAATTGTAAAACCAATTTCTTCAAGGTGACTGTTTCCAGAAGGCAAACTTATGTATGAGATAAATAGGGTGGCTGGCATTTACTTTTACATAGCCTGATGTCTTCAGATTGGCATCTGCAGATGGCACCTATTGTTGAATTATGATGTTACAGTCCAGACTCATCAGACATAGAAAATACCCAGGTACAACTAGAAGGAGAATGCAGTGTTTATGGGGAAAGCCTTGTGGTCTGTAGATGGTGGAGGGTAAAACAAAGACGCTGTGCTAGAATTAGTTACAATAGATACAGAAGTGGTAGCAGTCTTATCTAAGGCAGTGGTCTTTAAACTTGACTTTGTCTACACAAAGTTCTTTCAAACAGTAGGAAGATAAAGATAGTTTAAAATGAATTAATTTGTAGAGCCTCAATTCCCATATATCTTCTTTCCTAAAACTGATCTGCTAGAAAATGCCCCCAAGGTCAAGGCATCCCCTTTTGCAATTGACTTTTCTCCACTTTACAAAATAAATGCATACTTCTTTCGCATACCCAGGATTTTACAATAGTACATTGCCTATTGCCCCTGGGTATAAAAACCTTGGGGCAACAAACAAAGGGACACTTTGGAATATATATTGATTTCTATGTTCAGAAATTGAATAACTCTAATGACTAGGTAATAACTCCTTTTGCAAATCTGTGATTTCCAATTCTTTGCCTTAGACAAAAATGAAGAAGAACCTAATTGAGTTGTCAACTGATAGATCATTAAAGTAATTTATGAAGATGAATCATTATGTGATTTTGGAATATTATATATAAGAAAATCAGAGATGGAGGGAATTATTATGACAAAGTATTTACATTCCCATCTATTTGTTTATTTATTAAATGATTTCAGTGCTTATATTTATAAAAACAATATAAAGGAAAATACTTGCTACCAATGAGTAACATTGATATTTAGGTAAATAAACTAATAGGGAAAAAAACTCCCAAATGAAATTAAATCTTACTTATATGTCTTGTATTTATCAAAACGGGTAATATATTTATGCTTTTGATACGTTTTGTACTAACAATAATTATAATGATAATACAAAACAATTTTTTTCAACAAGTTGTTTTATTTCTTTGGGGTTTTTAAATTAGCTTATTATTTTAATTGACATAATTTTATATATGTATGAGGTGCAGTGTAATGTTTTGATAGCTGTATATCATGTATAATGATCAAATCAGGATAATTAGCATATCTATCCCCTCAAACAGGTATCAGTTCTTTGTGTTGAAAACATTTAAAATCTTCTCTTCAAGCTATTTGAAAATACACAATAAATTATTGTTAGCTATGATCACCCTACAGTACTATGGAATACTGAATCTTATTCCTCCTGTCTTCCTGTAATTTTGTATCCCTTAACCAATTTCTCCTTATCTTCCCCTTTTCTACCCTTCTTAGCCTCTACTAACTACTATTCTACTCTCTACTTCCATTAGATCAATGGTTTTAGGTTCCACATATGAGTGAGAACACACAGTATTTATCTTTAATACAGAACAGTTTTATCCTTTGAAATTAATTTTGGTTTGTATAATTTTTGTGGTAGAGAAACATGAATAGAGTGATCGATGAAAGGCTTTTTAACATAAAATATATAAAATATCTTCTATTACGTTTAGAAAAATAAATAGAAATATTAAAGAAAAAATATACAATATAAATTTTTCAACTGTTGAAGAAGAATCTGTTATTATATTTTAACGGCAGATCTCAAGTTGCTACAGTATTTAGTGTCTGTTGGATACATTTAAGAGGCTGACGTGTTAAAAGAAAACTTTGGACAAATTAAACAGAGTTTAATTAAGCAGGAAAAAAAAAATTCATGAATTGAGCAGCCTCCAGCATCACAGCAGATTCAAACAGATTCCAGGGATGCCTTGTAGTCAGAATAAATTTATAGACAAAACAAGGAAAGTGATGTACAGAAATCGGAAGTGAGGTACAGAAACAGCTGGATTGGTTACAGGTTGGTGTTTGCCTTATTTGAACACAGTTTGGACACTCAGCAGTGTATGAGTGGTTAAGTATGGCTTCTGGAATTGGCCAAGACTCAGCTATTGTTACAGGCGCACACTTCTGTTAGGTTTTCAATCTTGTCTACCTATTAAGTTAGGTCAAGACTCAAATATAGAAGTACAGAGCCCCTCTCAGGCCATATTTAGTTCACTTTAACAGGTGTAACAGTTTATTTCAAAATGTCAATATTCATAATGTCCCAGAAATTGTGTTCTTGCAATTATTTAAATATATAATGACAAACTTTAGATGTCAACTTCAGTTTGTCTCAGCAGTTATTTAAGTGTTGCCTTGCTGGCTTTTGTTATGTTTTGCAGGTCCAAAGGTCTCACTTTTACCAGCTGCCAGAATATTGCAGGCCCTGAGTTTCTGACTCACACAAATGAAACAGCAGATGAGACTGAGATAGACAGGAGAATGTCGATTTATTATTTTCCAGTGAGAAACAGGACTGTGATGCCTACCTAAAGTACTTATGTCTATGCATTCAGCGCATTTCCCCTCTGAAAGCCTAAATAGGAAGCCAAATAAAAATCAGAACTAGAAAATTAGAGCTATTTGCTTGTCCTTTGAATGTAAATTATAAGCCTACATCATTAATCAGAGCAGACACAAGCAAAATCATCTGAAAGACGTATGATAGGATATACTAGGATGGTTGTTGGGTAAACGATGATTCATAAGATCATAAATTAACAGTTTAATGACATAAATCAAAGCTAGTGCTGTGCGTTCATCTCCCAACAGAGATGATATTGATTATAGGATTGAAAATACTGGAAGTCAAGTGGCTAAGTCACCTTTATCCATTGGTTGCTGCCAATGTTTACTTCAGGGACCAACTTTTCCCTATGCCTTTGTGGTTCATTCTTTCTTATTATGCTAACACAGGCAGCCAGGTCACAGTATACCTATGCTTTAAGGGCCCAAAAGTCATTTTGTCTCCTCAGATAATTTTACATCTATATTCCTTGATTAGTGACGTGCTGATCCTAAAATGTAATTCTGAAAATACACTCAAATAGCTCTCATTTTCTAGTTCTTGAGGTGGGGTGCAGTGGAAAGGTAGCTTGTAGTCCCTTACTGACAATATTGCTTGGAAAGAGCAACATCAGTCAAATAAGCAAGTACAGTTTATTTTCAGTTAGAATTAATAACTTAGTAATACGTTGTTATGGGAGAAGTTTACAGGGTCATGATACCAGACGGAATACACAGTCACACGTTCACAACATGTAGGTGAAAATTTAGTGTGTGGTGTAATAATCACTCAAAATATATAGAAATAATCAAAAAGAGAATAGCTGGTAACACATAACTTGGAAAGAAAATGACAAGAAATATATCTGACTGGATGGAGAAAAACTAGAAATAACCAAAAAGAGAAGATAGGAAGAATAAGCTTCTGTGAAGAAATGCAGCCAGAGGACATTAGCCAAAGAAAGAACTATACTGCATGATGACGACATAGGCAGAAAAGGATAGAGAGTGAATAATAAGAGTCATTAAATGGTAGATGAGACAAAGAATATTTGAATGGTAGTACAATTTTAAATGGGTTTCTACATGAAATCCAAATCCTCTTCAGAAGAAAAATAGTGCAGAGCATGGGGCATAATCTGAAGAGAATAAGAACTCTAGACTGAGAGACAGGATTTAGGATAGCTTTAGGATTCCAAGAAAAGAGGCAATGGGAGCTTTCCTGATATAGAAAAACCAGCTTAAATACAAATAGGTTACAAAATTTTGTAGCAAGTTTTGGACGGGGGAACTTCCTATCAGTCATTAGGCAAAAATAACTCAATTTGTGTTTGTTGTTGGATTATTAAAATTTTCTATTGACTTTGCTCAACAGATAAAAAATTAGAATGGAAAGCATAGAAATGCGTGATTTTGATGTGTATAATTTTCTGATGTGTATACATTTTTGAATAATATGTAGATTTTCTGAACAATATGCCTCATAAAATGAAGCAGCCATGGAAGCAGAAAAGCTAAGTTAGACATATGAATACAGGGAATTAGTTAATTCATCTGAACGCAGAGAAAGTCAAGTTACTTTTGAATAGAAACTTTAATTATGTCTCAGAATAAAAGAATAAGCGCAATAAAAAAGAGAAGGCCCTTGGCAATGTGGACAAGCATATTGGTAGTAAGTCAAAGAGAGTACGTTAGGTTCTTCAGGTCAAGAAGAGAAATTTTCCCTAGAGCCTGAGCTTTGTGGGTATGAGTATGTTCTGTGGAAGAATCACTTTTTACAATTTTCTCTGGAAATTAGGTAAGTAACAATTGTGCAGATGACATTGAGTGGATTCAAAATCTTAGGATTTTCCAGTAGCTGTGCTTCCAGGATTTTAAAAACATTGTGCATTACTTCTTAGAAGACATTTATAACTGTCCATGCAGGGACTTGAAGACTTGTCTGATCAAGGCAATTGTTCAATGGAATCAGCAAAGTAATGAGAATAATTATGGGAATAATTATGATGCTTTGGTGATCTTTAGCTAAGGGGTAGCAATTAAATCATTGCATTCTTACAAGTAGATACTAATTATTCTTATTTGATAAATGAGAAAAATGAGGTGCAGAGCTCTTAAGTCATTGCTCAAGGTCACATATCTAGTATATGGCAAAGCTAGGATTCAAACCTAGTCAGTTTGAGTGAAACGAGTAAGGATATATATGTTTGTGACTCTTGATTAGAATTGCAGTAGTCCAATAATAGGAGCACTGGCTTGAAGAATATGTGAATTCATATCCAGCCACATAGTTAAATTGAAATGAATAATTTTAAAGTAAACTTATTGAAGTATAGCATATAGACAGAGAACACACAAATCATGTGTGTTGAGCTCTATGAGCACATTTGTGTGATCAGCAGCCAGATCAAGAAACAGAATATTCCTTGCAACCTTCATTACTCATTGCCAGTCAAAACCCTCTTCTAAGATTATCACCATTCTAGTTTCTAGCACAAAAAAATTAGTTGTACCTGTTTTTGGACTTTATGTACCTGGAATCAATTAGTATATATTACCTAGAGTCTGGCATTTTATGCTCAACTTTATATTTGTAAGATTCATCTCTGTTGCTCTGTGTAGCAGGACTTCATGCATTCTCATTGATGAAAAAGAAATACTTCTAAAATTTCTTCTAAAAAAATCACACAGTTAACCTCTTTCTTCTGAACTATATATGTTCTCCAAAATTGCAGGACAATTTAAGTATAGTCAGTAAATTAGATGATGAGCATTGGTAGGATTTTGATCTGTGTCCCGCCGAATCTCATGTTGAATTGTAATTCCCAATATTGGAGGTGAAGCCTGGTGGGAGGTGATTGGGTCGTGGGGGCAGAGTTCTCATGAATGGTTCAACACTATCCCCCTTGGTACTGTCCTTGCAATTGCGAGTGATTTCTTGTGAGATCTAGTCCTTTAAAAGTGTATAGCATGCCCCCCCTTTCTTGCTCCTGGCTCTTGTCATGTAAGACAACTGCTCCCTCTTTGCCTTCTGCCATGATTGGAAGCTTCCTGAGACCTTCCTAAAACCAGAAGCCATTATGCTTCCTGTATAGCTTCAGAACCATGAGCCAATTAAACCTCTTTTCTTTATAAATTACCCAGTCTCAGGCATTTCTTTATAGCAATGTGAGAATGGCCTATACTAGCATAGTACTAAAAAGCCAGTTTTGAAATCAGTTAAATCCTAGCCAACCTGGAATTTAAACATAGCTTCTTCATAAACTGACTCTATAGTCTTCAACTATCAATTTAATGCCTCTGTGCTTCAGTTTCTTCAAATGAAAAAACGGTGATGGTATTATCTGTATCTCAGGATTGTGTGAAGGTAGGATGAGATGCTATATGTAAAGCACCTGGTACAGAGCCTAGACCATTGTAGGTTATCATTAAATTGGCAGTAGTAGTTGTTGTAATTATTATAGATAAGGCCCAAATGCTGAAGCCATTATTGAGGCTGACCAGTTTGATAGTAAAAACAATCTATTTTCAAAAATATATGTTGAGCTATTAACATGTTATGTATAGACTGTGGAATTTCTGCACTTTATATGTTCTATATGGCCAGAATTCTCTCATTTCTCTGAGGTGCTCAGAACTCCATGGGGGTCCATGAACATAACCTCACGTGGAAAGAAAGTTCTCTATGATAATTTCATCTTTGTGTCTTTTCATTGCGATAGTAATAGAATATAAACTAATTTTTAAAAAATCAAATTTTGGATCATCTGATTGACCTATTCACTCTCTAAATGAAAAGAAAGAGAAAGAGAATAAAGTGGAGGAAAGAGAAGAGAAAGCCCAGGACTGAGTTCTGGGACACTATAAAAGGTCTGAAAGAGGAGGAGCATATAGCAGAGACTGAGTAGTGAGGGTAGCAGGAAGAAAATTAGGAAAGTATGGCAACACAGAAAGCAAGAGAGGAGAGAGCTGAAGAAGGAGGGAGTGGACCACTGTAACAAATCTTTTAAGGGTTTAAGATGAAGGAAGAAAGTCATCAGTATGTTTGGCAACAGAAAGGTCATCAAAGACCTTGCCAAGAGTGGTTAGAGTGAACTGATTGGGAAGGAGACCAGATTGGAGTGGACTGAAGAGAGAAAAAGTGGTAATGAAGTGGATCATGTAGTAGAAACAACTGTCTAAAATTAAATAAAGAGTAGCAGGAAGAATAGAAAAGTCCTGGACTTTTTTGGTTGGTAGGGTATTAATTATTGCCTCAATTTCAGAGACTGTTATTGATCTATTCAGAGATTCAACATCTTCCTGGTTTAGTCTTGGGAGGGCGTATGTGTCCAGGAATTTATCCATTTCTTCTATATTTTCTAGTTTATTTGTGTAGAGGTGTTTATAGTATTCTCTGATGGTAGTTTATATTTCTGTGGGATCGATGGTGATATCCCCTTTATCATTTTTTTATTGCGTCTATTTGATTCTTCTCTCTTTTCTTCTTTATTAGTCTGGCTAGCAGTCTATCAATTTTGTTGATCTTTTAAAAAAACCAGCTCCTGGATTCATTGATTTCTTGAAGGGTTTTTTTGTGTCTCTATCTCCTTCAGTTCTACTCTGATCTTAGTTATTTCTTGCCTTCTGCTAGCTTTTGAATGTATTTGCTCTTGCTTCTCTAGTTCTTTTAATTGTGATGTTAGCGTGTCGATTTTAGATCTTTCCTGCTTTCTCTTGTGGGCATTTAGTGCTGCAAATTTCCCTCTACACACTGCTTCAAATGTGTCCTTGAGATTCTGGTATGTTGTGTCTTTTTTCTCATTAGTTTCAAAGAGCATCTTTATTTCTGCCATCATTTCGTTGTTTACTCAGTAGTCATTCAGGAGCAGATTGTTCAGTTTCCGTGTAGTTGTGTGGTTTTGAGTGAGTTTCTTAATCCTGAGTTCTAATTTGATTGCACTGTGGTTGGAGAGACAGTTTGTTGTGATTTCTGTTCTTTAACATTTGCTGAGGAGTGCTTTAGTTCCAATTATGTGGTTGATTTTATAATAAGTGTAATGTGGTGCTGAGAAGAATGTATATTCTGTTGACTTGGGGTGGAGAGTTCTGTAGATGTCTATTAGGTCTGCTTGGTTCGGAGCTGAGTTCAATTCCTGGATATCCTTGTTAACCTTCTGTCTTGTTGATCTGTCTAATATTGACAGTGGGTTGTTAAAGTCTCCCATTATTATTGTGTGGGAGTCTAAGTCTCTTTGTATGTCTCTAAGGACTTGCTTTATGAGTGTCGGTGCTCCTGTATTGGGTGCATATATATTTAGGATAGTTGGCTCTTGTTGAATTGATCCCTTTACCATTACATAATGGTCCTGTTTGTCTATTTTGATCTTTGTTGGTTTAAAGTCTGTTTTATCAGAGACTAGGATTGCAACCCTCTGCGTTTTTTTTTTTTTTTTTTCCATTTGCTTGGTAGATCTTCCTCCATCCCTTTATTTTGAGCCTATGTGTGTCTGTGCATATGGGATGGGTCTCCTGAATACAGCACACTGATTGGTCTTGACTCTTTATCCAATTTGCCAGTCTGTGTCTTTTAATTGGGGCATTTAGCCCATTTACATTTAAGGTAAATATTGTTGTGTGTGCATTTGATCCTGTCATTATGATGTTCCCTGCTTATTTTGCCCCTTAATTGATGCAGTTTCTTCATAGCGTTGATAGTCTTTACCATTTGGCATGTTTTTGCAGTGACTGGTACGAGTTGTTTCTTTCCATGTTTAGTGCGTCCTTCAGGAGCTCTTGTAAGGCATATTTAGTAGTGACAAAATCTCTCATCATTTGCTTGTCTGTAAAGGATTTTATTTGTCCTTCAGTTATGAAGCTTAGTTTGGCTGGATAAGAAATTCTGGGTTGAAAATTCTTTTCTTTAAGAATGTTGAATATTGGCCCCCACTCTCTTCTGGCTTGTAGGGTTTCTGCTGAAAGATCCACTGTTATTCTGATTGGCTTCCCTTTGTGGGTAACTCGACCTTTCTCTCCAGCTGCCCTTAACATTTTTTCCTTCATTTCAACCTTGGTGAATATGATAATTATGTATCTTGGGATTGCTCTTCTCGAGGAGTATCTTTTTGGTGTTCTCTGTATTTCCTGAATGTGAATGTTGGCCTGCCTTGCTAGGTTGGGGAAGTTCTCCTGGATACTATCCTGAAGAGTGTTTTCTAACTTGGTTCCGTTCTCCCCATCCCTTTCAGGTACCCCAATCAAATGTAGATTTGATCTTTTCACGTAGTCCCATATATCTTGGAGGATTAGTTCATTTCTTTTTACTCTTTTCTTCTCTAACCTTGTCTTCTCACTTTATTTCATTAATTTGATCTTCAATCACGATACTCTTTCTTCCACTTGATCAAATTGGCTATTGAAGCTTGTGCATGCATCATGAAGCTCTCATGCCATGGTTTTCCGCTCCATCAGGTCATTTATGGTCTTCTCTACATTGCTTATTCTAGTTAGGCATTCGTTTAACATTTTTTCAATGTTTTTAACTTCCTCGCAATGGGTTTGGACATGCTCCTTTAGCTCATAGAAGTTTGTTATTACTGACCTTCTGAAGCCTACTTCTGTCAGCTCATCAAAGTCATTCTCCATCCAGCTTTGTTCCATTGCTGGTGATGAGCTGCAATCCTTTGGAGCAGAAGATGTGCTCTGATTTTTAGAATTTTCAGCTTTTCTGCTCTGGTTTCTCCTCATCTTTGTGGTTACATCTACCTTTGTTGTTTGATGTTGGTGACCTACAGATAGGGGTTTTGATGTAGATGACCTTTTTGTTGATCTTGATGCTATTCCTTTCTGTTTGTTAGTTTTCCTTCTAACAGTCAAGTCCCTCATTTGCATGTCTTTTGGAGTTTGCTGGAGTTCTACTCTAGACCCTGTTTTCCTGGGTATCACTAGCAGAGGCTGCAGAAGAGCAAATATTGCAGAACAGAAAATATTGCTGCCTGATGCTTCCTATGGAAGCTTCGTCCCAGAGGGGCACCCACCTATATGAGGTGTCTGTCAGCCCCTACTGGGAGGTGTCTCCCAGTTAGACTACACAAGGGTCAGGGACCCACTTGAGGAGGCAGTCTGTCTGTTCCCAGATCTCAAATGCCGTGCTGGGAGAACCACTGCTCTCTTCAGAGTTGTCAGACAGGGTCGTTTAAGTCTGCAGAAGTTGTCTGCTGCCTTTTGTTCAGCTATGCCCTGCCCACAGACGTGGAGTCTAGAGGCAGTAGGCCTTGCTGAGCTGCAGTGGGCTCTGTCAAGTTCGAGCTTCCCGGCCACTTTGTTTGCTTACTTAAGCCTCAGCAATGGCGGATGCCCCTCCCCCAACCAGGCTTCCACCTCACAGTTCGAGCTCAGCCTGCTGCACTAGCAATGAGCAAGTCTCTGTGGGTGTGGGACCTGCCCAGCCAGGCACGCGAGAGAATCTCCTTGTCTGCTAGTTGCTATGACCTTGGGGAAAGTGCAGTATTTGGGCAGGAGTGTCCCATTTTTCCAGGTACAGTCTGTCACAGCTTCCCTTGGCTAGGAAAGGGAAATCCCCTGACCCCTTGAACTTCCCTGGTGAGGTGATGCCCCATCCTGCTTCAGCTCACCCTCCATGGGCTGCACCCACTGTCCAACCATTCCCAATGAGATGAATCATGTACCTCAGTTGGAAATGCAGAAATCACCCATCTTCAGTGTTGATCACAATGTGAGCTGAAGACTGGAGCTGTTCCTATTCAGCCATCTTCAGTACTCCACTGTTTATATGTACCACCTCTTCTTTATCCATTCATCTGTTAATGGAAACTTAGGTTGCTTCCAAATATTAACTATTGTTAACAGTGATGCAACAAACATGGGAGTGCAGCTATCTCTTCGATATACTGATTTCCTTTCTTTTACATATATACCTAGCAGTGAGATTGCTGGATCATATGGTAGCTCAATTTTCAGTTTTTTGAGGAATCTCCAAACTATTCTCCATAGTGGTTCTACTAATTTACATTCCCACCAACAGTGTACAAGGGTTCCTGATATGATTTGGCAGTGTGTCTAGTCGAATCTCATCTTCTACTGTAGTTCCCATAATCCCCATGTGCCATGGGCATGACCCAGTGGGTGGTAATTGAATCATGGGGCCGGTTACCTCCATGCTGTTCTTGTGATAGTGAGTGAGTTCTCACAATATCTGATGGTTTTATAAGGTGCTTTTGCCACTTTTGCTCAGGCTTCCACCTCACAGTTTGAGCTTTCTGCCACTATATCAAGAAGGTCATGTTTGCTTCCACTTCCTCCATGATTGCAAGTTTCCTGAGGCCTCCTCAGCCATGCTAAACTGTGAGTCAATTAAAGCTCTTTTTTTAAAATAAATTACCCAGTCTCAGGAATGTCTTTATTAGCAGTGTGAGAACAGACTAATACAGTAAATTGATACCACAGAGAGTGGGGTGCTGCTATAAAGATACCCCAAAATGTGGAAGTGACTTTGGAACTGGGTAACAGGCAGAGGTTTGAACAGTTTGGAAGGCTCCGAAAAAGACAGAAAGATATGGGAAAGCTTGGAATTTCCAAGTTGAATGGCTTTGACCAAAATGCTGACAGTAATATTGATAAGGAAATCGAGGCTGACATGGCTGCAGATGGAGATGAGAAACTTGTCAGGAACTGGAATAAAGGTGACTCTCGCTATGTTTTACCAAAGAGGTTGGCAGTATTTTGCTCCTGTCCCAGGGATCTGTGGAACTTTGGACTTAAGAGAGATGATTTAGGGTATCTGGCAGAAGTCATTTCCAAGCAGCAAACCATTCAGGAGGTGAATTGGGTGCTGTTAAAAGCATTCAGCTTTGTGTATTCACAAAGATATGGTTTGAAATTGGAACTTATGTTTAAAAGGGAAGCAGAGCATTAAAGTTTAAAAATTTACAGGCTGATGATGTGTTGGAGAAGAAAACTTATTTTCTGAGGAGAAATTCAAGCCTGCTGCAGAAATTTGCATAAGTAACGAACAGCCAAATGTTAGTCACCAAGACAATGGGGAAAATGCCTCCAGGGCATGTCAGAGACCTTTGCAGGAGCTCCCCCCACATTACAGGTTCAGAAGCCTAGGAGGCAAAAGTAGTTTTGTGGGCTGGGTCCAGGGCATCCTGCTGTGTGCAGCCTCCTTGGAACTTGGTGCCTTGCATCCCAGCCACTCCAGTAGTGGCTAAAAGAGTCCAAGGTACAGCTTGGGCCATGGCTTCAGAGAATGCAAGCCCCAAGCCTTGGTAGCTTACATGTGGTGTTGGGCTTACAGGTGTGCAGATGACAAGAACTGAGGTTTGGAGACCTCCATGTCGATTTCAGAGGATGTATGGAAATGCCTAGATGTCCAGGCAGAGGTATGATGCAGGATGGAGCCTCAGGAAGAACCTGTGCTAGGGCAGTGCAGAAGGAAAAGGTGGGGTCGGAGGCCGCACATACAGTCCCCACTGGGGCACTGCTTAGTGGAGTTGTAAGAAGAGGGCCGCCTCCCTCTAGTCCCCAGGATGGTAGATCCTATGACATCTTGCCCTGTGCACCTGGAAATGCCACAGACACTCAATGCCAGCCCATGAAGGAAGCTGAGAGGGGGCTATACCCTGCAAAGCCACAGATGTGGAGCTGCCCAAGGCCATGGGAGCCCACCTCTTGCACCAGTGTGACCTGGATGTGAGACACGGAGTCAAAGGAGATCATTTTGGAGGTTTAAGATTTGACTGCCCTACTGGATTCTGGGCTTGCATGAGGCCTGTAGCCTCTTCATTTTGACCAATTTCTCCCATTTGGAAAGGGTATATTTACCAAATGCTTGTACCCTCATTGTATCTAGGAGGTAACGAACTTGCTTTTGTTTTTACAGGCTCAAAGGTGGAAGGGACTTGCCTTGTATCAAATGAGATGTTGGAATGAGTTAAGACTGCGGGACTGTTGGAAAGGCATGATATTTTAGAGGGTCTGAGCTTAAATAATATGGTTTAGCTGTTTCTCCATCCAAATATCATCTTCTATTGTAGCTCCTATAACTCTTACATGTCATGGGAAAGACTAAATGGGAGGTAATTGAATCATGGGGACGTTTACCTCCATGCTGTTCTCATGACAGTGAGTTAGTTCTCATAAAATCTGATGGTTTTATAAGGGAATTTCCCCCCTTTTGGTCACTTTTCTCCTTCTTGCTGCCATGTGAAGAAGGACATGTTTACTTCACCTTCCACCATGATTGTAAGTTTCCCTGAGGCCTCCTCAGCCATAATGAATTGTGAATCAATTAAGCCTCTTTTCTTTATAAATTACACAGTCTTGGTTATATCTTTAGTGGCATTGTGAGAACGGGCTACAGTTTCATTTTCTCCACCTTCCAACCACCATTTGTTATTGCCTGTCTTTTGGATATAAGCCATTTTAACTGAGGTGAAATGATATCTCATTGTAGTTTTGATTTGCATTTTTCTAATTACTGATGATGTTGAGCACCTTTTAATATGCCTTTTTGCCATTGTATGTCTTTTTTGAGAAATGTTTATTCAAATATTTTGCCATTTTTGGATTCGATTATTGTTTTTTTCCTATAGAGTTGCTTAGCTCCTTATATATTCTGTTTATTAATCCTTTGTCAAATGGGTCGTTTGCAAATATTTTCTCTCATTCTGGGGTTGTCTATTCACTTTGTTGACTTTATCTTTTGCCATGCAGAAGCTTTTTAACTTGATGTGATCCCATCAGTCCATTTTTGCTTTTGTTACCTATGCTTAAGGGGTATCACTCAAGAAATGTTTCCCCAAACCAGTATCCTGAATATTTTCCCCAAAGTTTTCTTCTAGTAGTTTCATAGTTTAAGGTCTTATATTTAAATATTTAATCAATTTTGACTTCATTTTTGTATATGGTGAGAGATATGTGTCTAGATTCATTCTTCTGCATAAGGATATCCAGTTTTCCTAGGATCATTTATTAAAGCAAGTGTCATTTCCCCAGTGTATGTTCTTTGCACTTTTGTCAAAAATGAGTTCACTGTAGGTGTGTGTACTTGTTTCTGAGTTCTGTATTCTGTTCCATTGGTCTATGTGACTGATTTTATGTCAGTACCATACTGTTTTAGTTACTGTAGCTCTGCAGTATAATTTGAAGTCAGGTAATGTGATTCCTCCAGTTTTGTTCTTTTTTCTTAGAATGGCTTTAACTATTCTGGGTCTTTTGTGGTTTTACAAAAATTTAATGATTTTGTTCTCTATTTCTGTGAAGAATATAGTTGGTATTTTGATAGGAATTGCATTAAATCTGCATTCCTTTGGGTAGTATGAACATTTTAACAATATTGATTCTTCCAATCCATGATCATGGAATCTTTGTCCATTTATTGATATGCTCTTCAAATTCCTTCATCAGTGTTTTATAGTTTTCATTATAGAAATCTTTCACTTCTTTGATTAATTCCTAGGTATTTAATTTTATGTGTGCCTATTGCAAATAAGATTACTTTTTCATTTCTCTTTTCAAATTGTTCACTGTTTATATATAGATTTCCTATTAGTTTTTGTATGTTGATTTTTGCATCCTGAAAATTTCTTTATCAGTTCTAATACATTTTTGTGAAGGAGTCTAGGTTTTTCCAAATATAAGATTATATCATCTGCAAAGAAGGATAAATTGACTTCTTCCATTCCAATTTGGATGTCCTTTATATACTTCTCTTGTCTGATTGGTCTAACTAGGTCTTCCAGTACTATGTTGAATAACAGTGGTGACAGTGGACATCCTTATTGTGTTCCAGATATTAGAGGAGGGACTTTTTAGTTTTTTAAAAAAACTAGTCGTGTGTCTGTTATATATGGCTTTTATTATGTTAAGTTGTGTTTCTTTTATCCCCAACCAGTTTTTGAAGGTTTTTATAAATCACGAAGGGATGTTTAATTTTATCAAATGCTTTTTCAGCATCAATTGAAATGATTAAATATGGTTTTTACCCTTTACTCTGTTGTTATGACATATCACATTGATTGATTTGTATGTTTTCAACTGTTTTGCATCTCAGAGATAAATCACACTTTATCATAATGAATTCTTTTTTGAATGTATTTTTGAATTCCATTTGCTAGTATTTTGTTGAGAATTTTTGCATCAATATTCATCAGAGGTATTGGCCTGTATTTTTTTTGTGTGTGTGTCTTTGTCTGGTTTTGCTATCAGGATAATGCTGGCCTTGTAAAATAAGTTTGGATGTATTCACTTCTTTATTTTCAAGAATAGTTTGAGTAAAATTGGCATTATTTCTTCTTTAAATGTTTGGTAGAATTCAGCAGTGAAGCCATCAGGTCCCAGGCTTTTCTTTACTGCATGTCTTTTTGTTATTGTTTCAATCTTATTACTTGCTATTGCTTTACTCAGGTTTTGGAGTTCTTCCTTGTTCAATCTCAGTAGGCTGCATATATCTAGGAATTTGTGCATTTATTCTAGATTTTCCAATTTATTGGCATGTAGTCGCTCATAGCAGGCACTAATGATCCTATGAATTTCTGCAGCATGAAGTATAACATCTCTTTTTGTATTGCAGATTTTATTTATTTGTTACTTCTCTATTTTATCTTAGTCTGGCTAAAGGTTTGTCAATTTTATTTAACTCTTCAAGACAATTTTTGTTTTATTGGTCTTTTTGGTTTTTTCATTTTAATTTCATTTATTTCTGCTCTGATCTTTATTATTTCTTTTGTTCTACTAATTTTGGATTTGGTTTGCTCTTGCTTTTCTAGTTAAGATGTGTCATTAGATTGTTTATTTAAAGTTTTTTCTCTTTTTTGATATAGGCACTTACAGCTATTGATATAAACTTCCCTCTTAATACTACTTTTGCTGTATCCCATAAGTTTTTGTATATCATTTGTTTCAGTAAATTTTTCAATTTCTTTCTGAATTTCTTCATTGATTCACTGGTCATTCAGGAGCATATTGTTTAAATCCCACGTATTTATAGTTTCCAAAATTCCTCCTGTTATTAATTTCTAGTTTTATTCCATTGTGTTCAGAGAAGTTTCTTGATATTATTTTAATTTTTTTGAATGTTTTAATACTTGTTTTGTGACCTAATATATGTCCTATGCTTCAGAATGATATATGTACTGAGGAAAAGAATGTGTATTCTGCAGCTCTTGAACGAAATATTCTGTACATATCTACTAGATCCATTTGGTCTGTAGTGCAGATTAAGTCTAATCTTTGTTGATTTTCTGTCTGGAAGTTCTGTTCAATGCTGAAAATGGGATGTTGAACTCTCCAGCTATTTTTGTATTAGCACCTATCTCTCTTTAGCTCTCTCTTATATATCTGGGTGCTCCAGTTTTGGGTGCATATACATAGTTATTGTTATATCTTCTTGCTGAATTGACCGGCTTATCATAATATAGTGATGTTCTTTGTCTCCTTTTATAGTTTTTGTCTCATAATCTATTTTTTCTAAGTATAGTGACTCCTGCTTTTTTCTTGGTTTCCATTGGCATGGAATATCTTTTTCCATCCCTTTATTTTTAGTCTGTGTGTGTCTTTATAGGTGAAGTGAGTTTCTTGCATGCAACAGATCAATTAATCTTGTTTTTCCATTCATCCAGCCAGTCTCTGTCTTTGATTGGAGAGTTTATTCCATTTACATTCAATGTTATTATTGATAAGTAGGACTTACTTCTGCCATTTTCTTATTTGTTTTCCATTTCCCTTATGGTCTTCGCTTCCTATTTTCTTTTCTTCCTGTCTTCCTCTAGTGAAGTTTATTTTCTCTGGCAATATAATTTAGTTTATTGCTCTTGGTTTTTGTGTATCAACTGTACATTTTTTGATTTGAGATTATCATGAGGCTTGCAAGTAATGTTTTATAACCCATTATTTTAACCTGATTATAACTTAACACTATTTGCATAAACAAACACGTAAAAATAAAGCTAATAAAAATGGTACACCCTAACTTTATCCCCCTGCTTAACTTTTTGTTTATATTTATATTTTATTTTAATGAGTATGTCTTGAAAAGTTGTAGTTATTATTTTTGATTGGTTTATCATTTAATCTGTCTACTTAGGATAACAGTAGATTACATATCACAGTTACAGTGTTATAATAGTCTGTGTTTTTCTGTATGCTTACTATTAGCAATAAGTGTTGTACCTTCAGGTAATTTTTAAAAATTGCTCATTAATGTCCTCTTTTTTCTCATTGAAATACTTTAGCATTTCTTGTAGGACAGGTCTAATATTGATGAAATCCCTCAGCTTGTGTTTGTCTGGGAAATTCTTTATTCTTCATGATTGAGGGGTATTTATCCAGATATACTATTCTAGGGTAATTTTTTTCCCTTCAGTACTTTCAATATGACATGCCATTCACTTCTGGCCTGTATGGTTTCTGCTATAAAGTCTGCTGCCAGACATATTGGAGTTCCATTGTATATTGTTTGTTTCTTTCCTCTTGCTGCTTTTAGGATCCCTTCTTTATTTTTGACTTTTGGAAGTTTGATTATTAAATGCCTTGAGGTAGTCTTCTTTGGGTTAAATCTGATTGGTGTTTTATAACCTTCTTGTACATGCATATTGATATCTAACCCTGTGTTTGGGAAGTTCATGGTTATTATTTCTTTGAATTAAGCTTCTACTTCTATCTCTTTTTCTACCACCTCTTTAAAGGTCAATAACTCAGATTTTCACTTTTGAGACTAATTTCTAGATCCTATAGGCATGCTTCATTGTTTATTCTTTTTCTTGTCTTCTCTGTATATTTTCAAATAACCTATCTTCAAGATCACTAATTATTTCTTCTGTTTGATCAATTTTGTTACTACAGGACTCTGATGCATTCTTCAGTATGCCAATTTGCATGTTTTCAGCTCCAGAATTTCTGCTTGATTCTTTTTAATTATTTTAATCTCTTTGTTAAATTTATCTGAGAGAATTTTGAATTCCTTCTTTTTGTTATCTTGAATTTCGAGTTTCTTCCACACAGTTATTTTTTGTTGTTGTTTGTTTGTTTTGTTTTTGTGATGGAGTCTTACTCTGTCACCAGGTTGGAGTGCAGAGGCACAATCTTGGCTCACTGCAACCTCCACCGCCCAGGTTCAAGTGATTCCCCTGCCTCAGCCTCCTGAATAGCTGGGACTACAGGTGCGTGCCACCACAACCAGCTAATGTTTTGCATTTTAGTAGAGATGGGGTTTCACCATGTTGGCCAGGGTGGTCTTGATCTCCTGGCCTTGTGATCCGCCTAACTCAGCCTCCCAAAGTGCACACGGCTATTTTGAATTCTCTATCTGAAAGTTCACATAACTCTGTTTCCTCAGGATTTATCCCCAGTGACTTATTTAGTTCATTTTGTCAGGTCATGTTTTTATGTATGGTGTTGATGCTAGTAGATGTTCTTCAGTCTCTGGGCATTGAAGAGTTAGCTATTTATTATAGTCTTCACTGTCTCAGCTTATTTGTAGCTGCTCTTCTTGGGTAGGCTTTACAGATATTTGAAAGGACTTGGGTGTTATGATATAAGCTGTGTCTGCTTTAGAGGGTAACCCATGACCAGTAATACTGTGGTTTTTGCAGATTCATAGAAGTACTGCCTTAATGGTCTTGGACAAGGTTTGGGAGAATTATCTGGATTATCAGGCAGAGACTTTTTTCTAGGCATACTTACTCCAAAACAAACAGAATCTCTCTCCTTTTTTCTGAGCCACATAAAGCTGGGAGTGGATTGACACAAGCACCCTTGTGACCACCCCCACTATGACTGCACTGGATCAGACCTGAAGCCAGCACAGTGCTGGTCTCACCCAAATCCCGCTGTAAGCAATTTCTGGCTGCTGTTTATGTGTGCTCAAGGCACTGGGGCTCTACAATCAGCAGAGCCAGCCAGACCTGTGTTCATCCCTTTGGGGTGATGAGGTTCCCCAGGCCCTGCGTGGGTCCAGTGGTGCCATCAGGGAGTCAGTGACTAGAGTCAAAACCTTAGAAGTCTATCTTAGTGCTCTGTTTTATTGCTGCTGAGCTGGCACTGAAATTACAGGATGCAGTCCTTCCCACTCTTCCCTCTTTTTCCAAAGGCAGAGGAGCCTCACCTCATAGCCACCACCACCCCAGGCCACTAACAGTACTGCCAGACTACCACTGATGTGCCCTTAAGTCCCAAGGTCTCTTAAGTCAGCTTGTTGAAAATGGTGCCTGGCCTGGGACTCACCTTTCAGGCCAGTGGGATCCCCTCAGGTCCAGGACAGTTCCAAAAATGCCATTCAAGAGTCAAGTCCTAAAACTTGGGACCCTAAGAGCCCACTTGATGCTCTGTTCCCCTGTTTCCATGCTGGTACCTAAGGTATAAGACAAAGTCCCCATTACTTTTCACTCTGCTTTCCTCAAACAGAAGGAGTTTTGCCCCATAGCCACCACAACTGGTAATGTTGTGAGTCTCACTTGAAGCCAGCACGTCTCAGTGGCTTACCCGAGGTCCTTGATGTAGTACCTGGGTATCACTGCTAGTTATTCAGGGCCCAAGGGCTCTTCAGTTAGCAAGTGATGAATGCTGCCAGGACTGGATCTGTCCTTTCCTTCAAGGCACTGGGTCTTTTCTGGCCCAGGGTGTGTCTAGAAATGTCATCTGGGAGCTAGGGCTCAGAATTGGGGCCTCACAACTTTGAATGGTACCCTATCCTGCTTTGGTTGAACTGGTGTCCTAGATGCAAGGCAAAGCCCTCCCCGCTCTTCCCTCTCCTCTCATCAAGCAGAAGGAAAGGCCTCTTTTGGAACTGTGAGCTGTGAAGCTTGGGGTTAAGCAAGGGGTGATTCTAGGTCTCTTTTGGCTACCTCAGCTGGTGTCTCAGTATGTCATGTGCCCCTCCCTCCCCGTGACGCCCAGTCCACTGTCTCTGGGCCTAGTTCAACAGTAGGACTCACCTAAGAGTTTCAGTCCTTATGGTCTAGACTGCCTTTCAAGTTTATTTGGAGACACAGAAAGCTGTAATCCTCATTAGTGATGTTTTCAGGCACTCAAATTTAGACCACTTGGATTGCCAATTTCCCTGTTGCTTGAGCTGATTCAGATGCTCCCTCCATGAACAAGCATCTGCTGAATTTGGTCAAATTTTCCTTTCTGCTCTAACAGGCCAGCACTGAGTTCAATGCCTCACAATTGCAGTGTTCTTTCTCTCCCAACACCCAGAGATGCTCTCCACACCAGGCCACTGCTGCGGAGGGTGGGGCAAGGGCATCATGGGGGAGTGGTGTCTGGTATTGAGAACTGTTTTTTTTTCTATCTATTCAGTGTCTCTTTCTGTGATATGAAATTAAATCTGGGTACTATGATTGCTCACCTAATTTTGGGTTCTTATGAAGTGTTTATTTTTTTCTTTTTTCTTTTTTAATGTGTAGATAGTTCTTAACTTGGTGTCCTTGCAGAGGTAGGAGGCCAAAAGCTGGAGCCTTCTATTATCCCATCTTGCTCTGCCTCCTAATAACCTCTATTCTACTCTCCAGTTCCATAAACCTTTTTTTTTTTAGCTTCTGCATATGAGTGAGAACGTGTGATATTTATCTTTCTGTGCTTGACTTACTTCACTTAATATAATGTCCCCTGGGCTGATCCATGTTGCCTAAAATTACAGGATTTCATTCTTTGTTATTAGTGAGTGGCCTTCTATTATATTACATATATAGTTATATGTATAATGTTATATATTATATATATAATACACTGTGTATTGTATATTTCATATATATATATATATATATATATATATATAAGTTTTTCCTCACTCTTTTAATTGTGTCCTTTGCTGTGCAGAAGCTTTTAGTTTGATATAGTCTCATATGTCTATTTTTTGTTTTTGTTGCCTGTGCTTTTGAAGTCGTACTCATAACATCTTTGTCAAAGCAACATCCTGAAGCATTTCTCCTATTTTTTTTCGTCTAGTAGTTTTATAGTTTCAGGTCTTACATTTAGGACTTTAATCCATTTTGAGTTGATTTTTTGTGTATATGGTAAGAAATAGGGGTCTAGTTTTATTCTTCTTCATATGGATATGCAGTTTTCCCAGCACTACATATTTAAAAGGTGTCATTTCTCCAATGTTTTTGGTGCCTTTGTTGACAATCAGTTGGCTATAAGTATGTACATTTATTTCTGTGTTTTGTGTTCTTTTCTATTGGTCTATATGTCTGTTTTTATACCAATACCAAGCTCTTTCAGTCACTATGTTTTTGTAGTATATTTTTAAATCAGGTGATGTGATGTCTTCAGTTTTATTGTCTTTTATTGAGATTGCTTTGGATATTTGGGGTCTTTTGCAGTTCTATACAAATTTTTTGATTTTTTTATTTCTGTGAAGAGAGTCATTGGTATTTTGATGGGGATTGAATTGAATCTGTAGATTTCTTTGTGCAGTAAGTTCATTTTAGCAATAATAATTATTTCAATCCATGAGCATGAGATGTCTTTCCATTTGTTTGTGTGCTCTTTAATTTCTTTCATCAGCGTTTGATAGTTTTCATTGTAGAGCTCTTTCACTTCTTTGGTAAGATTTTTTTTTTCCTAGGTTTTCTTTTGGTAGTTGCTATAAATGGGATTGCTTTCTTGATTTCTTTTTAGTTAGTTTGTCATTGGTGTATAGAAACACTATTGATTATTGTCTCTTAACGGTATCCTGCAACCTTACTGAATATATTCATCAGTTTTAGACGTTTTTGTAGTGAACTCTTTAGATTTGTCTGTATATAAGATTATGTTGACTGCAAAGAAGGACGTTTAATTTCCTGTTTTCCAACTTGGATCTACTTTATTTCTTTCTCTTGCCTAATTGCTCTGACTAGGACTTCCAATACTATATTGAATAAGAGTGGTGAACATGGCAGAGCCCACATCATTAATTAACCATGCTATGTTATCTTTCTTTGGTTAATGCTGGACTCATATTTCTCCGTAAAAACATTTGGCTGTAGATGGATAAATGGCTGTTGCTTTGAATGAGTTGCACCCTCTTGTTTGTGTCAGCTTCTCTTGCATTCCCTTTTATAGTGTTCTCACCTTTCTCACTTAAATTATCTGCTCAGGCTCTGAAGTCATTAGAATGTGTAACTTCTGATATACAGGGAGAGGGAAGCTGAATACCACCTTTTGTCGTATCAAGACTTCTTTACAAGAGAGATTTTGTATGATGTGGGGACTCCTTCAACATGAGAGCTTTTGGCTTCAAGGGCTACACTATCTGGTTGGGAATTCATTTACCCAAAGGACTTGGAACATTTTAGTAGCTTAGGAATTATTTATCTGCCTATCTATCTATTTTTTTAAAGACAGAGTCTCATTCTGTTTTTCAAGCTAAAGTGCAGTAGCATGGTCATAGCTCACTGCAGCCTCAAACTTGTGGGCAGAAACAGTTTTCATGCCTCAGCCAGCCAAGTATCTGAGACTACAGGCACATACCAATACCATCATGCCTGTATAATTTTTATTTATTTTTATTGTTATTTTTTGTAGAAATAGGGTCTCGCTATGTTACCCAGGCTGTTCTCAAACTTCTGGCTTAAAGTTATCCTCCCACCTCAGCCTCCCAATGCACTAGGATTAGAGGCATGAGCCCCCAAGCCTGGCCAATAACTATTTATTGAATGAATACAAGAATAAATGCATGGGGAAATGGAGTTGCTGTGATAATTCAAGAGTTAGATAGTAAGCAGATTAGATAAACTCTAAGATTTCTGTTGCTCTAAAATTCTATAAAGTCACAAATATATCATATACTTTCAAATTGAATATAATTGCACAACTGGTATTTTAAATCTAAAAGGAAACTTAAAATATCTAGTCACTCTACATGCTACCTTCATTAATTTACAGAGTAGTAGATTGGAGATCCAGAGATCTTTTATATTTTGTTGTTTCCTCTCAAAATTTTAGGGTTAAATGGGCAGCACCTTTCCTCTTTGCTTTAGTTTTCAAAGCATACACATCAGTTTTCTATTGCTGCTGTAACAAATGGCCACACTCTTAGCATCTTCCAAAAACACAATTTATTATTGCAATGTTTCTGTAGGTCAGAAATTCGGGCACAGTGTGGCTTGTCTTATTTCTCTGCTACAGGTCTCACAGGGCAAAATCAAGCTATTCTGGCCTGGGCTCTCATCTGTAGAATCTTAAGGAGAATACTCTTCCAAACTCATTTAGGTAGTTGGTCTAATTCAATTTTATGTAGTCCCCATTTCCTTATTGTATGTTAGCTGAGCATCATTCTCATCTCCTAGAGGCTGCCCACATTTTTGGATTTTTTTTTTTTTCATCTTCAAAGCCAGAAACAGCAAACTGAGTCCTTCTCATTCACATCTATCTGATCTCCCCTCTGCCTTGTCTCTCCTGCCTCTCTCTTCCAAATAGTTCTGATAAACTGTCTGGCTTCCTTTTCTGCTTTTAAGGACCCATTATGACAACCCAAATAATCCAGGATAATCTTTCTATTTTAAAATCAGCTGATTAGTAACCTTAATTACATATACCTCCACAGCAGAACCTAGATTAGTATTTAATTGAATAACTGGGGAATGAGAATCTTCAGAGGATACATTTAGAATTCTCCTTACCAGATTGTCATTTACCTTATTTGACTGTATACGCCTCTTTGCTAGACTTAAACATTTAAGTGCCAGGTCTCTCTTTGGGGGATAAACATTCTCATGGTTGAGTGTGCAGACCCTAGAACCCAACTATTTGGATCAAATTTATTTATGCACCACTTCTTGCTGGGTGACATAGGGCAAATTATTTAACCTTTCCATGATTCAGTTTCTCCAACTATAAGTGGGAATAATAAATCTGTTTCAGAGGTGAAGATTTAATAGCACACAATAAGTTTTAGTCATTGGCATTGTTACCTTTAGCACCTAACACCATGTTTGGCATATAGAAAACAGTCAATAAGTAGTAGCCATAATTTTTTTTTTTTTTTTTTTTTTGAGACGGAGTCTCGCTCTGTCGCCCAGGCTGGAGTGCAGTGGCGCGATCTCGGCTCACTGCAAGCTCCGCCTCCCGGGTTCCCGCCATTCTCCTGCCTCAGCCTCCCGAGTAGCTGGGACTACAGGCGCCCACAACCGCGCCCGGCTAATTTTTTGTATTTTTAGTAGAGACGGGGTTTCACCGTGGTCTCGATCTCCTGACCTTGTGATCCGCCCGCCTCGGCCTCCCAAAGTGCTGGGATTACAGGCGTGAGCCACCCTGCCCGGCCATAATTTTTATTATTGGGGCATACTGTAATTTCTGCAGTGGCACCCATGACCCTTTATTGTCCTTGTTTGTTGACATATCCCTCTCCCTCTCCTAGACTGTAAATGTCTTGAACTTTGGTGTTATCTAGTTTTACTTTTTGCTCCCAGAACCTAGCAAAGAATCTAGCATGTTATAGGTGATCTAGGAACATTAGTTGAATACATAAATAAATAAATAAATTACTGCACCAATGAATTAAGTCTCTGACACCACCATATAGTCTTGCTGTTTAGAATGTATAGCCTCAATAGATACGTACTTTTCCAACTTGGTTAGAGAGGTTGCGAGGTTTGCTGAAAGTCATGTAGATGGTATTTGTTTTCCTTATGGTATGATTATTATCTTTTCATGTATCCAGTTTAATGTCCCTAGTTAGATTTTAAAGGTCAAAAATATAGAGTAAAAACAAATAGCATTGTGCGCAGTTAGAAAGGTCAGAGATTAAGTCATTATTGAGTTCAAACTAACACCTTGAGAGGTGACACATTTATTTTAATGCTTCTATCTTCACATTTGGAGTTGGGAACCTGCAAAACCTGAGAGATTTATAAATCAAAGAGGAATTGTCACTTTAAGCATCATTTGTTGACTCACTAGCAGGTCCAGTTTATGTAAATTTAATTAGTAAAGAAACTCAAACAGGTGTTCAGTAAAGCCATTCCACCTTGGGTCATGGATCATGGCCTGTAATAATTTTCTTTAATTGAATACATTGTGTAACCAAACAGACTGGGCACAGTGGCTCATGTCTGTAGTCTCAGCACTTTGGGAGGCTGAGGCAGGTGGATCACCTGAGGTTAGGAGTTCGAGACCAGCCTGGCCAACATGGCAAAATCCCCATCTCTACTAAAAATAAAAAATTAGCCAGGCGTGGTGGTGGGTGCTACTCAGGAGGCTGAGGCAGGAGAATCGCTTGAACCTGGGAGGTGGAGGTTACAGTGAGCTGAGATCATGCTACTGCACTCCAGCCTGGGTGACAGAGTGAGACTCTGTCTCAAAAAAAAAAAAGTCTAAGCCACATTGTAGACAGCAATTACAGACCTCATATTTATTTTTAAAAACAGATTAACTTCCTTATCACTTGATTCTAGCACGTTTATTAAAACTGTGTGTGTGTGTGTGTGCGCGCGTGCGTGCGCACACGATCAGGGAAAAATAAAATCACATCCCAGATCTGAGAAAAACAAAGTTATTAATTAGTGAATTACAGTGGCAATAGGAGGCTTGAAATGAGATGTAATCATTTTTCTTACCTTGATGCAATGAATTTTCTAGAAATCACATTTGAGAACTGAGGACACTAACACCCTGCATGAGTCTTTTTGCATCTCACAGGTGGGAGGATACTGGGAGATATTGTGCCAAATATATGGCCTCCAAACATCCTGAAAGGCCACTTTCTCTGCCATGAAAGAACCTTGAAGATACACTAGGATGGTGCACTAAAAGGGATCCAGAACTTAAGTTTGGGCTTTCTCTACCAGAATGTGTAGCCAGCTCTTTTATTCGTGCATACCTCCCATCTCCCTACATTCCCCAATGGTTTCGACTTTTTAATACCTTACTCTTTTGGATAATTTATTAGTGTGATTATAGGTCTCATAAAACTTGTCTTTGTACAGTTCTCTGTTCGTCCATGCCTGATTGTCTCAACAGCATTTTACAATCTTAAGGCAGCTAAACTGTCCTTGACTATCCCTTCTTATTTGGGTTTATCTGACAAGGCCACTAGTCAGCAATTCTTAAAGCTGCTGGAGACTGTGCACAGTGGCTCACGCTTGTAATCCTAGCACTTTGGAAGGCCGAGGCAGGTGGATTGCCTGCGCTCAGGAGTTCGAGACCAGCCTGGGCAATACGATGAAACCCCGTCTCTACTAAAATAGAAAAGAAATTAGCTGGGCGTGACGGTGTGTGCTTATAGTCCCAGCTACTCGGGAGGCTGAGGCAGAAGAATTGCTTGAAACTGGGAGGCAGAGGTTGCAGTGAGCCGAGAATGCACCACTGCACTCCAGCCTGGGTGACAGAGTAAAACTCCGTCTCCAAAAAAAAAAAAAAAAAAAAAGTAGGAGTTAGAAATAATCATTGTTGAATTTTTCCTGATGCTAGTGTGACAAGCACGTCAGCAACGTTATCAGTGTTAATGTCCTGCACCTCCACCACTATCATCAAGAATGACAAAAATGTGTATGTGATCCACTTCTCCCAGATCCCTTGGGTACTTGACATTTCTCTGTTTTCCTCAAAGGCAATAGCATTCAGAAAAAAAAAAAATACTCAAAACTCTAGCCAACTGAATATGGTCTACAATCATTTTGTTTTCACTTGCACTACTTGTCACAGGACTGTAATAGGTTTGGCCTCTGTTTGCCTTTATTTGGAAAGAAAATATGGAAAAAATCATATCTGTAATATTTGTCATTTTTTATAATCTACACTTTTAAAGTTATGCTCACCTCATTTTCCTCCAGCCTCTCAAAGAAGAAAACCTGCATCCCTTTCTGAGATCACTTATGAATTTCTGGTCACTTGCTGTGGGTGGGGTCGGAACCACATCTCTGTCCCTGTTACCAAACATTTTTTATAATTACTCCTCTGCCTAGGGTCAGCAACTCTTCCCACTTTCAGCTTTGAAGCTTTGACTGGGCTCCCTCAATGAACTTCTGCTTTCAGATCTTCCCTGAAGGCTCTAGGCACCTGCCAGTCACTATGTAGTAGTGGCCTTTGTTGCCAACATATAATTTCTGCTTAGATATTATGTCTTAGAGATGTTTCTCCCAATCACTGTAGTTAAACCAGAATGCACTCCATCACCCTGTACTCTTATACTACTTTACCTTTTCTTGTTAGTAATTAATGTTTCATGCCATTTTTTAATTTGCTTATGTATTGTACCCACTGGAGTGGAACCTCCACTCATGTGGATGTTCTCTGTTGCATTCTCCACTAGATGAACAATGCTTAGAAGAGAGTCAAGCAAACAGTAGGTATTCAGAAAATATCTGTTGAGTGCAGAAATGAATTCGATTGCAGGTGAATCCCATGCCCAGCTCATTGATCATTGGTACTGATAATGTATTTTTCCTCTTTGCCCAACCCCAAATTCTATCAACCCTGATGTCAATCTTGAAATCACTACAAGTGTTTCTTAGTATCTTCTAAGCTTTTATGCTTTTCCAGAGTTTTTCTCAATTTTAAAATTGTTATCTTTTTCTCTCTTCTCTCTGTTAACTTTGAGGAAGAATTTGCAGAAGGTAAAGAAAAAGTAAGTAATAGGAAGGAAAGCTGGTAGACAAAGAAAGTTTCCCCATGGGGAGATAGGATAATATACAACAAAGAGTGTAGATTTTAGAGGCAGAGTCCTGAGCTCAAGTCCTGGCTTGGGCAGGTTATTTAATAACTTTGTGACTCTGGTCAAGTTACTTAATTCTTCTGAGCCTCATCCACAAATTCAGGTTAATAGTACTATCTATCTCACAGGGCTGTTGTGAGGATTAACTGACTTAATGTATCTGATAACAATATTAATTCTCCCATTTCTTATGTCTATCTTATCCCTCACTTTCCTTTCTTAACTTGATTTCCATGAGAAAAAACAAAATATTTCCAATGGTGGTATATAGGATATGTTTCTGCCCCTAAAGTTTCCCCATATCTCAATTCTGGTTAAAACAAACCAAAAATCAAGTGAAAACCACACATGTACACTAGATTATCCAGCTTGGAGAGAATTGAGCAATATTTTCCCTCAGAAAAATGTCCTACCTGCTGGTTAAAAATTACATACAAAGGTCACATTAGCAAACACTACAGCTCTTCCACAACTTTTTTTTTTTTTTTCTGAGACAGAGTTTTGTTCTTGTTGCCCACTATGCACCACTATGCCCAGCTAATTTTTTTTGTATTTTTAGTAGAGACGGGGTTTCACCATGTTGGACAGGATGGTCTCGATCTCCTGACCTCGAGATCCACCCGCCTTGGCCTCCCAAAGTGCTGGAGTTACAGGCCCACAACTTTTATAGCCTGCCTCTGGAAGAGAGATTTACAGAACTGATAACTAAAAAAATATACATTCTACCTAAATGAACCATCTTATGCAATTATTCTGAATGACAGTGTCTAATAATTATGAAATATTAACAGTAGCTACCATATATTGAGTACATAGTATGTGCAGACCTCTTGGATAAATATTTTATATATATATTACCTCATGTAACCCTCACAACCCTTTGAAGTAGGTGCCTTTATTATTCCCATTTTGCAATTGGAGAAACAAAGTCTGTCCATGCATAGATACTGGGAGATAGTGGGTGGTGGTAATAGTGGCTTTATCAACTGCTCGCTTCCGTGATTTTGCCCAAGTCACTGTTGTCCCATGTTTCAAAGAATTTGGCCCATCTGACTTGGCACTGACTTGGCCTTCTCATCTATCCTCACCAACTGGCATTTATTTTAGAGGCTGCTTCTCTGGAAAATTGGGTTTTTAATTTTTGGGGTTTTTGACTGCTCCATAGTTTTTGACTGGCAAAATACAGTGGCTTATAGTCCTCAAGAAGCCCAGATAAAAACCTCTGCTCCATTCCACAGGTGTGTGGGTACCTCAGGTTCTCTCAGAGACAGCAGGGTGGCCCAAGCTCTCCCTGACAGCACAGGGCAAGGGTGTCTCATATGAAGAGGTCTTGCAATGCCAACCTGCCACCTCTGCATCTCTTCTTTCCCAGAGAGCTTAAAGCCAAACCAACAGCATTTTCATGTGAAACACCTTCAAGATGGAAAAGGAGCCACTTTTAGTTTTGCTAGCAATAACTGACCTTCAGTTTACCCTTCTAAAGGAGCAAGAACTCAGCACAGAATTTACTTTAAATGGGGCCAAAAGAGTGTCCCTTCTCTATGTGAAGAGAAAATAATTTTATTCTTCATTCTGAATTTGTAACTGTTTGGTTCACTTCCAGCTAGTTTGAGTGAAAGTAATAATTTTAGTCAGAAAGGGAACGGACATCAACACTCATCATTGTGATGTATAATATATCTGCCTTCTGATGTGTATATCATTGCTATCACGTTTTCTCTGGGCTTCATGGAAATGCTCTTTTGTTGTGTTCTGATGATTCTCAGACTTAAGAAGCCAAGGTGATTATGTAGCCAATCCACTAATAAGTATGGTAACACCCAGATAAAATTTTATTTAAATTTTGTCCACAAAGGCAACCTAAGTGACTGATCGTAGTTGTATTACTTCATCCTAAGTTAAGATTGTAAAAAAAATGCATGTTTAGTTTCTACTATTTAAAAACTGCAAACGAGGAAAAGGTTGGTAATAAAAATCTCTTTCTTCTCCTCAATGTGCATACTTCAACTCTTCATTACATTTAAAGTATATCTATGAACATCAGTCTGTTTTGAGCTCCTCTGCTAATGTTAAAAAAAATAATAAAACCATTAATTTGAGAGTGTGTGTGTGTGTGTGTGTGTGTAAGAATTCTACACCGTAAACAAGTGGGATTTATTCCAGCTATGCAAGGATGGCTCAAAATTTGAAAATTATTCAATGTAATCCACTATATTAACAAGATAAAGAGGAAAAACTGATTATAGTTGACAACAAAAAACATTTGACAAAATCCAATACTCAGTCATAAGAAAAACTTTCAGCAGCCTAGGACTAGAAGAAAACGTCTTTTTTGGTTTCAGTATTTTATCTGTTTTATAAAGTTGCATTTTTAACTTATTTACATAGTGATACTAAGGAATCTATTACTACTTAAAATATATAGATGAGTGCAGTTATGGTGATAGGTTGACGATAGGTACACACACACACACGTGTGCATACACAAATATAGTAGTTAGGATGGGATAAAATTAGAGGAAACATTTTATAGTAACTTTTTGCAAGGCTTTACTGGTTTTGAACACATACAGTCCATTTTCTTACACTGTGTTTTGTATATTTTCCTCTTTTTTTCTCAAGTTTGTTTCACTAGGAAGCTTTTTCTATCTCATAAAGAGCATCTGCAAAAATCCTACAGCTAACACCTACATAATGGTGAAAGACAATGTTTTCTCTTTGCGATCAGGAAAACACTGCTATTTGACACAGCCAGTGAAATAAGGCAAGAAAAAGAAATAAAAGGCATACAGACTGGAAAGGAAGAAATGCAATTGTCTCTATTTGTGAATAATATGATTATTCAAGTAGAAAATCTCAATGGATATACAACAAACTTCCAGAACTAATAAGTGAATTCAGCAAGATCATAGGACACACCATTGACACACAAAAATCAATAACATTTATATACTAATAATGAACACGTGGAAACTGAAATAGAAAACACAATACAATTTACATTCACTCCAAAGACAATGAAATATTTAGGTATTAATCGAACAAAACATGCACAGGCTCTGTATGTTAAAAATTATAAAATGATGATGAAAGAAATCAAAGAAGACCTAAATAAACGGAGAGGCATATGTGTTTATTGATTTAAACACTCAACATACTAAATATGTAAATTCTCCAAAAATTGATCTATAGGTTTAATGCAATTTTATCAAAATCCCAGAAAAGTCTTTTGCAGATATAAACAATCTTATTCTAAAATTATATAAAAAGGCATTAGCCCTGGAGTAGCTAAAACAATTTTTTATATACATGTTTATTATTTAAAAATCACGAAATTATCAACTTATAATGGAAGGAAGAAATACCTATAATTCCACTACCCAGGATTCCTCACAACCCTATGGGATAGATACTGTTAGTAGTCCAATCTTATAAACAAGGAAACTGACTCACAAAGTCATCAGGTAATTTGCCCATGGCTATAGGGACTAGTTAGTGGTGGCCTTGAAGCTAGCAGGTATGGACATCTGACTCCAGTGCTAACACATTCCTGCCTCTTAGTGAGTAATCTCTGGACAACAATGGAAATTGGCATCTTTCTTCTGAGATCTCAGTTGTATGGTACAGGGACTACAAAAAGTATAAGGACAGACGTAGAAGTAAGATGGAGAGCACGGCCTTCCTCTGAGTAAAAATAAAAGCCAATGTTTTAAAACAATCTTGAAAAAGAATAAAGTGTTAGGAATCACTCTACTGGATGTTAAAGCCTATTATACAGTTACAGCATTCCGGACAGGGTAGTATTGGTGGAGGGATAGACACACAGATCACTGGAGCAGACTAGATGACCCAGAAATAGTTGCACAAGTGAGATAAAGGTATTTTTGACAAATGGATACACAGACTAGAGGACCCAGAAATAATCTCACACAGGTGAGACAAAGGTATTTTTGACAAAGGTATAAAAGCAATTTCATGGAGGAAGGATAGTCTTTTTAACAAACGGACCTAGAGCAATGGAACAGTCATAGCCAAAAAAAAAAAAAAAAAAAGAAACTCAACATTAAACCTTATATAAAAATTAACTCAAAATAGATTTCAAACTTAAATGTAAAACATGAAGCTATAAAACCTTTAGGAAAAAACATAGTAGAACATTTTGGGCACTTAGAAATATGTGAAGAGTTCTTAGAATTGACATTGTAAGTATAACTTAAAAAAGGAAAAATTGATATTTTGAACCTCACCAAATTAAAAAATTTTGTTCTGCATAAAAACCTGTGAAGAATATAAAATGACAAGGAGAAAATATTTGCAAACTATGTATCCAACAAAGGTCATGTCAACAGAATATATAAAGGATTCCCAAAATTCAGTATTATAAAAATAAACTATCCAATTATGTAATGGGTAAAAAAATATAATCAGATATCTCATTGAAGAGGAAACAGAGATGGCAAATAAACACATAAAAATATTTAACCTTATTATCTGTATTAATCAGGGTTCTAAAGAGACACAGAAACAATAGGATGTACATATGTAGAGAGACAGAAATAAAGGTTTATTTTAAGAAATTGGCTCATGTGATTGTGGAGGCTGTCAAGTCTAAAATCTGCAGAGTAGGTCAGTAGACTGGAAACCTAAGAAACAATTGATGTTGCAGTTTTAAGTCTGAAGGCAGCCTGCTGACAGAATTCCCTCTTCTTTGGGGGAGGTCAGTCTTTACCTTAAAGTCTTCAACTGATTGGATTAAGCCCATAGACGTTATGACACATTTTGGACAGTAATTTGCATTACTCAAAGTCTACTAATTTAAATGTGAATCTTATCTAAAAAAACACCTTCACAGTGACATAAGACATGTTTGATTGAATATTTGTATATACTATGGCCTAGCCAAGTTGACACATAAACTTAACCAATCACATTAGCCATTAAGGAAGTGCAAATTAAACTCACAATGAGATATCACTACACATCTTTTATGAGGCTAAATTTTTTTAAAAAATTATATATTACACTAAATGCTGGCAAAGATGGACAGAATCTGTATAATTCCTACATTACCGGTGTGAATGAAAATTGGCAAAGTAACTCTTGCGAAGAGTATAATGTTTATTACAAAATCACACATGCAGTCTATATAATCCAGTGATTGCACACTTGCGCATTTATGCCAGATGAATAAAAGCTTATGCTTACACAGTAACTGTGCATGAGTATTCATAGCAGCTTTGTTCATAATAGCCAGTGACTAAAAACAACCAGATGTTCTTCAATGAGAGACTTGTTAAACTGTGGTACATTCCTATCATGAAATAGTACTCAAAAATAAAAATAATTACTGATACATGCAACACTTGAACAAATCTCCAGAGAATTAAGTTAAGTAAAAAAAGCCAATCTCAAAAGGGCACATACTGACATGTTATATGAATCCATTTATAAAGCATTCTTTAAATGGCAATATTATAAAAATGGAGAACAGATTAGTGGTTGCAAGTAATTAGGGAGAGGGCAGGAGGGAATGAGTTAAGGGTGGTATGAGGAACCTTTGTGGTGATAGTACTTTTCTGTATCTTGGCTGTAGTGATAGCCACATGAATGTACCAGAACTAACACACACTCATACGCACACACGCACACACACACACTCCAAGTTAAACTGGTAAAGTGGAATAAGACTGGTGGATTGTGTGAATGCCAATTTCATGGTTGTTGTATTGTACAATAGCTATGCAATATGACACCATTGGGTAAAGGGTATATGGGTTATCCTGGTATTATTTCTTACAATTATCAATGAATTTATAATTATTTCAAAGTAAAAGTTTTTTAAAAACCCACAGATCACTGTTTCCTAGTCCCAAAGTTTCAGATTCAGTAGATCTAGCATAGGTTCTAAGGATTTTCGTTTCTAAAATGCTTCCAATTGTTGCTGCTGCTGGTGGTGGTTGGGGAGAAGTCTTCGAAAACTACTTTATTATTCATTCCTTCATGTTCTTCAAGGCCTCCTCATCTATCACAAGGGACCTGATTAGTCCAGTGCTCTTTGGTCAATAAATCCTGTGAACTTGACTATTGAAGAAACACCTGATATGTGTCAGGTAAAGGAATAGGCA
The DNA here is from genome assembly GCF_037993035.2 of Macaca fascicularis. Taxonomy (NCBI): domain Eukaryota; kingdom Metazoa; phylum Chordata; class Mammalia; order Primates; family Cercopithecidae; genus Macaca; species Macaca fascicularis. The sequence goes on along the minus strand of NC_088395.1, from coordinate 56,577,873 downwards.
TTTTACAAATATATTATTTAATCCTAAAAATCGTCTCTATGAAACGAGTATTATGTACATTTTATACATGAAAGTATAGCTTCAGAGTGCATAAAGAACTTTACTGTAGTCACACGGTTAAGTGAACAAGTCAAAATTCAAAAAACACCAAAAGATCCATTATATTTCAGTTACACCACAGCTCCCTTTGGGAGGAAACACATGTTTTTTGAGAAGATATATAATCCTTATAGCCTATGGCTTGAGTATCTCCTGCATGCCAGGGATTTTACAAATATTGACCTGTCTAATCTTCTAATTGACTAATTGACCTATGGTCTTATTATAATCCTGCATAGTAGATGGGATTTTCATTATTTTACAGATGAAGACACAGAGGCTTAGAAAGGTTAGGTACATTATCTGATTCTCCCAACTAGAATTTAACCTCTAAGAGGTCAGAGAATGTGACTTTGCAAGAGTGACTTTGCCAATTTTCATTCACACCAGCAATGTAGGAATTATCCAGATTCTGTCCATCTTTGCAGGCATTTAGTGTAATATACAATTAAAAAAAATTTAGCCTTGTAAAAGATGTGTAGTGATACCTTATTGTGAGTTTAATTTGCATTCTCTGGTCTTGCTAATCATTGTATCTCCAAAACCTAGCATAGTACATAACATATAATAAGTGCTCGTTAAAGGTTTGTGAAAGAATGAATGACTCCAAAGCATGTGTTCTTAGCCACTTTTCTACATTGTTCCATACCACTTAACAACTATATTATGTTTTGTGTTTTTGTTTCTTTCAGGTATGTGTATCTTGTCTCTCCTATATGATTTTTAGACCTTTAAGGGTAAGGTCAGTTTTAATATTTTTTATTCCTAGTACAGTGTTCTATATATAGTAAGTGCCCAAGAAAGGTCTATTTATTAATTATTCTTTGTCAAATTAGTATTGACACAGAGATAAAAATTAGTTTAATGACAGAGACTATACTCTTTTCTGTCAAACCACCTTATATAAACCTGAAGAATATTTGCAGAGAAAACTGATCATCTAAAAATAATCAAAAACTCCATGGGATGTTATTACTCAACACTTTTTGATCCGAGAATTAAAGAGATGGTTCTGACAACCTTTTTTTTTTTTTTTTTAAAGGACCATATTTAATTTCCAAGTAGATAGAAATTTTCCAATCCACAAGCTTAGGATGTGATAGCATCACAAAGATAAAATATCAAAACATAAATTTCCGTAAGTCAGCTCCCACCTGCAGAATTTCAAGAATCCTATCCCCACCCATAGCTCTCATTTTGGCAACCTTAATAAGGTGCCAAGGAAGATCAATTCCAGTACCAAGTTAATTTGGTTTAATGTTATATTTGTACCACGTAAGTTCATTGGTTAATAGAAATGAAACTACATCCAGAGTGGCAAGACCCATGATTTCAAATGCAGTAGTTGATTAAAGATCTTTATCCTACCCTATTTCTTTCTAACTATATTCAAACATGCCTACTGCTAGTACTTTCCTTTTCATCTACAGTTCTGGTATTGCCTTTTGGTTCCCCCATCTCAACACAGATACTGAATTTTTAAAAATTCATTACTCATTATGGGTACATAATAAATGTATATATTTATAGGGCATGTGTGATGTTTTGATACAGGAACACAATGTGTAATGATCACATCAGGATTGCTTTTGGTATCCTTCACAAGTACTTATTCTTTCTTGGAGTTAGAAATATTCAAATTTTACTATTGTAGCTATTTAAACATATACAGTAAATTATTGTTAACGATAGTCATCCTATTGTGATACTGAATACCGGATCTTATTCATTCTATCTGACTGAATTTTGGACACATTAGTCATCCCCACTTTATCTTTCCCTCCCTTTCCTTAACTCTGGTAACCATCATTCTACTCTCTATCTCCATGACTTCGATTGTTTTAGCTCTCACATATTAGTGAGAACATGCAATATTTGTCTTTCTGTGCCTGGCTTATTTCACTTAGCATAATCTCCTCCAGCTACATCCATGCTGTTACAGTTGACGGGATTTCATTACTTTTTATGGCTGAATAACGTTACAGTGTGTATACATATCACATTAGTCTTTGTTCATCTTTGTAGACCCTTAGGTTGATTCTATATGTTCGCTATCAGAAATAGTGGCTGTGATATACATGGGTGTTCAGATATCTTTTCAATATACTGCTTTTCTTTGTTTTAGATATATACCCAGCAGTGGGATTGCTGGATCATATGGTAGTTTTATTTTTAGTTTTGCAAGGAACCTCCATACCATTGTCCTTAGTGGCTCTTATACATTCCCACAGTGTATAAGAGCTCTCCTTTCTCTGTGTCCTTGTCAGCGTTTGTTATTATCATTTTAACTGAAATGCGATGATATCGTAGTTTTGATTTGCATTTCTCAAATGTTTAGTGATGTTAACATTTTTTCATATACATGTTGGCCATTTGTATGTCTTGTTTTGAAAAACATCTATTCAGATCTTTTGCCCATCTTTTAGTCAAATTGATTTTTCCGTGTTGAATTTTTTTGAGCTTTTAGTTTATTCTGGTTATTAATCTCTTGTCAGATGGGTAGTTTGCAAATACTTCCTTTTATTCTGTGGTTTGTCTCTTCACTTTGATGATTGTTTTCTTTGCTGTGCAGAAGCTTTTTAACTTGGTATGATCCCATTTGTCTAGTTTTGCTTTGGTTGACTGTGTTTTTGAAGTCTTGCTTAAAAAATATTTTCCCAGACCAATATCCTGGAATGTTTCTCCAATGTTTTCTTCTAGTAGTTTCATAATTTCAGGTCTTGGATTTAAATATTTAATCCACTTTGTTTTGAATTTTGTATATGGCAAGAGATAGAGGTCTAATTTTATTCTTCTGCATATAGACATCCAGTTTCACCATAAATATTTATTGAAGAGTGTGTGATTCCCCCAGTGCATGTTCTTGAAACTTTTGTTGGAAATTAGCTGACTGTAAATACATACATTTATTTCTGGGTTCTCTGTTTTGTTCCATTTGTCTGTTTCTGTTTTTATGCCAGCATCATGCTATTTTGGTTACTATGGTTTTTAGTATAATTTGAAGTCAAGTGATGTGATGCCTCCAGCTTCTTTGTTTTTCTCAGGATGGCTTTGGCTATTTGGGGCCTTTTAGGGTTCCAAATAAATTTTAGGATTGTTTTCTGTTTAAGAATGTGATAAGTATTTTGACAGAGATTGTACTGCATCTGTAGATTACTTTGAGTAGTCCGTACATTTTAACAGTATTTATTCTTCCAATCCATGAACATGGAGTATCTTTCCACCTTTTTTGTTTCTTCTTCAATTTCTTTCATCAGTGTTTTATAGTTTTCATTATAGAGACCTTTCACTTCTTTGGTTAAGTTTGTTCCCAGGTATTTTATTTTATTTGTAGTTGCTGCCAGTGTTGTTGCACACGACAAGATCCCTCTTCTTTTTTTTTTTTTTTTTTTCTGATTGTTTGCTGTTGGCATATAGAAATGCTACTGATTTTGGTATGTTATTCTTGTATTTAATTCTTTAATCAATTTGTTGTTAGTTCTAACAGTATTTTGGTGGAGTCGCTTTTCACTCTAATATTTGCTTCATATGTCTGGGCGCTCCAGTGTTGGGTCCATATACATTTACAATTCTTATGTTCTGTTTCTGAATTGACCCCTTAATTGTTATATAATTACCTTCTTTGTCTCTTTTTATAGATTTTTTTTCTCAAAATCTATTTTATTTGATATAAGTATAGCTACTCCTGCTCTTTTTTGGTTTTCATTTGAATGAAATATCTTTTTACACTTTTTCAATTTTCAGTCTATATGTGTCTTTATAGGTGAAGTAAGATTTTTTTTTAAAGAAAACATGTAGTTGGGTATTGTCTTTTTATCTATTTAGCCATGCTAAGTCTTTTGATTGGAGAGTTTACTCCATTTCCGTTTAATGTTATTATTGCTAGATACAAACTTAACTATTGCCATTTTGTTATTTTTTTTTTTTTCTGGTTGCTTTGTTGGTTCTCTCTTTTTTCCTTTTCGTTTTTCTTCCTTTGCAATTTTCTCTGGTAGTACGTTTTTAATTTCTTGCTTTTTATGTTTTTTAACATTTTTTAATTTTAATTTTTGTGGGTTAATAGGTGTATACGGTTGTAGATTACATGAGATATTTTGATAAAGGCATGCAATGCATATTAATTCCATCAAGGCAAATGGAGAATGCATCACCTAAAGCCTTTCTCCTATGTATTACAAACAATCCAATTATATTATTTTGATTATTTTAAGGTGTACAATTAAATTATCTATGACTATTGTCATCCTGTTGTGCTAGCAAATACCACCTCTCAGTTTTCCTTTCTACTATTTTTTGGTAATACTTAATCATCCCCAAATTTCCCCCATACCTCACTACCCTTCTCAGCCTCTGGTAACCATCCTTCTACAATCTATCTCCAGGAGTTTTAATTGTCTTAATTTTTAGCTCCCACAAATAAGTGAAAAGGTGCAAAGTTTGTCCTTCTGTGACTGGCTTATCTCACTTAAGGTTATGAACTCCAGTTGTATCCATGTTGTTGCACACAAGAAGATCTCATTCTTTCTATGGCTGAATAATACTCGATTGTGCATACGTACTATATTTTCTTCATTCATCTGGTGGTAAACACTTAGGTTGCTTCCAAATATTGGCTATTGTGAATATATATTTGCAGTCTCACAGTCTATTTTATTTATTTATTTTTTATTTCCATAGGTTACTGAGGAACAGGTGATGTTTGGTTACATGAGTAAGTTCTTTAGTGGTAATTTGTGAGATTTTGGTGCACCCATCAGCTGAGCAGTATATACTGCACCATATTTGTAGTATTTTATCCCTTACACCCTTCCCACCCTTTCACCCGGAGTCCCCAAAGTTCATTGTGTCATTTTTTTAGATTTTAAAATATTTTAATTAAAATAATTTTTTATTATACTTTAAGTTCCGGGGTACATGTGCAGAACGTGCAGTTTTGTTACATAGGTATACATGCGCCATGGTGGTTTGCTGCACCCATCAATCCGTCACCTACATTAGATATTTCTCCTAATGCTATCCCTCCCCTAGCCACCCAACCCCTGACAGGCCCGGGTGTGTGATGTTCTCCTCCCTGTGTCCATGTGTTCTCATTGTTCAACTCCCAATTATGAGTGAGAACATGCAGTGTTTGATTGTCTGTTCTTGTGATAGTTTGCTGAGAATGATGATTTCCAGCTTCATCCATGTCCCTGCAACGGACAGAAACTCATTCTTCTTTATGGCTGCATAGTATTCCATGGTGTATATGTGCCATATTTTCTTTATCCAGTCTATCATTGATTTACATTTGAGTTGGTTCCAATTCTTTGCTATTGTGAATACTGCTGCAATAAACATATGTGTGCATGTGTCTTTATAGTAGAATGATTTATAATACTTTGGGTATATACCAAATAATGGGATTGCTGAGACATGGTATTTCTAGTTCTATATCCTTGAGGATTCACCACACTATCTACCACAATGGATGAAATAATTTACACTCCCACCAACAGTGTAAAAGTGTTCCTATTTCTCCACATCCTCTCCAGCACCTGTTGTTTCCTGACTTTTTAATGATTGCCATTCTAACTGGCATGAGATGGTATCTCATTATGGTTTTGATTTGCATTTCTCTAATGACCAATGATGATGAGCATTTTTTGATACGTTTGTTGACTGCATCAATGCCTTATTTTGAGAAGTGTCTGTTTGTGTCTTTTGCCCACTTTTTGTTTTTTTCTTATAAATTGATTTGTTTGTAGATTCTGGATATTAGCCCTTTGTCAGATGGATAGATTGCAAAAATTTTCTCCCATTCTGTCGGTTGCTGTTCACTCTGAAGATAGTTTGTTTTGCTGTGCAGAAGCTCTTTAGTTTAATTAGATCCCATTTGTCAATTTTGGCTTTTGTTGCCATTGCTTTTGGTGTTTTAGACATGAAGTCTTTGCCCATGCCTCTGTCCTGAATGGTATTGCTTAGGTTTTCTTCTGGGACTTTTATGGTTTTAGATTTTACATTTAAGTCTTGAATCCATCTTGAATTAATTTTTGTACAAGGTGTAAGGAATGGGTCCAGTTTCAGTTTTCTGCATATGGCTAGCCAGTTTTCCCAGCACCATTTATTAAATGGGGAACCCTTTCCCCATTTCTTGTTTTTGTCAGGTTTGTCAAAGATCAGATGGTTGTGGATGTGTGATATTATTTCTGAGGTGCCTGTTCTGTTCCATTGGTCTATATATCTGTTTTGGTACCAGTACCATGCTGTTTTGGTTACTGTAGACTTGTAGTATAGTTTGAAGTCAGGTAGCATGACGCCTCCAGCTTTGTTCTTTTTGTTTAGGATTGTCTTAGCTATGCAGGCTCTTTTTTTGTTTCATATGAAGTTTAAAGTAGTTTTTTCCAATTCTGTGAAGAAAGTCAATGGTAGCTTGATGGGGATAGCATTGAATCTATAAATTACTTTGGGGAATATGGCCATTTTCATGATATTGAGTCTTCCTATACATGAACATGGAATTTTTTTTCATTTGTTTGTGTCACCTCTTATTTCCTTGAGCAGTGGTTTGTAGTTCTCCTTGAAGAGGTCCTTCACATCCCATGTAAGCTGTATTCCTAGTTATTTTATTCTTTTAGTAGCAATTGTGAATGGGAGTTCACTCATGATTTGGCTCTCTGTTTGTCTGCTATTGGTGTATAGGAATGCTTGCACATTGATTTTGTATCTGGAGACTTTGCTGAGGTTGCTTATCAGCTTAAGGAGATTTGGGGCTGAGATGATGGAGTTTTCTAAATATATAGTCATGTCATCTGCAAACAGAGACAATTTGACTTCCTCTCTTCCTATTTGAATACGCTTTATTTCTTTCTCTTGTCTGATTGCACTAGCCAGAACTTCCAATACTATGTTGAGTAGAAGTGGTGAGAGAGGGCATCCTTGTTTTGTGCCGGTTTTCAAAGGGAATGCTTCCAGTTTTTACCCATTCAGTATGATATTGGCTGTGGGTTTGTCATAAATAGCTCTTATTATTTTGAGACGCATTCCTAGTTTTTTGAGAGTTTTTAGCATGTAGTGGTGTTGAATTTTGTCGAAGGCCTTTTCTACATCTATTGAGACAATCATGTGGTTTTTGTCATTGGTTCTGTTTATGTGATGGATTATGTTTATTAATTTGCGTATGTTGAACCAGCCTTGTATTCCAGGTATGAAGTCGACTTTATCGTGGTAGATAAGCTTTTTGATGTGCTGCTGGATTTGGTTTGCTAGTATTTTATTGAGGATTTTTGTATCGATGTTCATCAGCAATATTGGCCTGAAATTTTCTTTTTTTGTTGTGTCTCTGCCAGGTTTTGGTATCAGGATGATGCTGGCCTCATAAAATGAATTAGGGAGGATTCCCCCTTTTTCTATTGTTTGGAATAGTTTCAGAAGGAATGGTAGCAGCTCCTTTTGTACTTGTGATAGAACTCAGATGTGCATCCATCTGGTCCTGGGCTTTGTTTTTGGTTAGTAGGCTATTAATTACTGCCTCAGTTTCAGAACTTGTTATTGTTCTATTCAGGGATTCAGCTTCTTCCTAGTTTAGTCTTGGGAGGGTGTACATGTCCAGGAATTTATCCATCCCTTCTAGATTTTCTAGTTTATTTGCATAGAGGTGTTTATAGTATTATCTGATGGTAGTTCGTATTTCTTTTTTTTTTTTTTTTTTTTTTTTGAGACGGAGTCTCACGCTGTTGCCCAGGCTGGAGTGCAGTGGCGCGATCTCGGCTCACTGCAAGCTCCACCTCCCGGGTTCCCGCCATTCTCCTGCCTCAGCCTCCTGAGTAGCTGGGACTACAGGCGCCCGCCACCGCGCCCGGCTAATTTTTTGTATTTTTAGTAGAGACGGGGTTTCACTGTGGTCTCGATCTCCTGACCTTGTGATCCGCCCGCCTCGGCCTCCCAAAGTGCTGGGATTACAGGCTTGAGCCACTGCGCCCGGCCGGTAGTTCGTATTTCTGTTTGATCAGTGGTGATATCCCCTATATCATGTTTTATTGCATCTATTTGATTCTTCTCTCTTTTCTTCTTTATTAGTCGAGGAAGTGGTCTATTTTGTTGATCTTTTCAAAAAACAAGCTCCTGGATTTATTGTTTTTTTGAAGCATTTTTCGTGTCTCTATCTCCTTTAGTTCAGCTCTGATCTTAGTTATTTCTTGTCTTCTGATGGCTTTTGAAATTGTTTGCTGTTACTTCTCTAGTTCTTTTAATTTTGAAGTTAGGGTGTCAATTTTAGATCGTTCCTGCTTTCTCTTGTGGGCATTTAGTGCTATAAATTTCCCTCTACACAATGCTTTAAATGTGTCCCAGAGATTCTGGTACATTGTGTCTTCATTCTCATTGGTTTCAGAGAACATCTTTATTTGTGACTTCATTTCGTTATTTATGCAGTAGTCATTCTGGAGCAGGTTGTTCAGTTTCCATGTATTTATGTGGTTTTGAGTGGGTTTCTTAATCCTGAGTTCTAATTTGATTGCACTGTGGTCTGAGAGACTGTTATGATTTCCATTTTTTGCATTTGCTGAGGAGTGTTTTACTTCCAATTATGTGGCCAATTTTAGAATAAGTGAGAAGAGGTGCTGAGAAGAATGTATATCCTGTTCATTCGGGGTGAAGAGTTCTGTAGCTGTCTATTAGGTCTGCTTGGTCCAGAGCTGAGTTCAAGTCCCGAATATCCTTGTTAAGTTTCTGTATCATTGATCTGTCTATATTGATGGTGGGGTGTTAAAGTTTCCCATTATTATTGTGTGGGATTATAAGGCTCTTTGTAGGTCTCTAAGGACTTGCTTTATGAATCTGGATGCTCCAGTATTGGGTGCATATGTATTTAGGATAGTTAGTGCTTCTTATTGCATTGATCCTTTTATTATTATGTATTGCCCTTCATTGTCTCTTTTTATCTTTGTTGGTTTAAAGTGTTTTTTTATCAGAGATTAGGATTGCAACTCCTGCTTTTTTTCTCTCTCTCTCCATTTGCTTGGTAAATATTCCTCCATTTCTTTATTTTGAGCTTATGTGTGTCTTTGCATGTGAGATGGGTCTCATGAATACAGCACACTGATGGGTCTTGACTCTTTATCCAATTTTCCAGTCTGTGTCTTTTACCTGGGGCATTTCACCTGTTCACATTTAAGGTTAATATTGTTATGTGTGAATTTGATCCTGTCATTATGATGCTAGCTGGTTATTTTGCCCATTAGTTGATGCAGTTTCTTCATAGTGTCAATGGTCTTTACAATTCGGTTTGTTTTTGCAGTTGCTGGTACCGGTTTTTCCTTTCCATGTTTAGTGCTTCCTTCAGGAGCTCTTGTAGGGCAGGCCTGGTGGTGACAAAATCTCTCAGCATTTGCTTGTCTGTAAAGGATTTTATTTGTCCTTCTCTTATGAAGCTTAGTTTGGCTGGATATGAAATTCTGGGTTGAAAATTCTTTTCTTTAAGAATGTTGAATATTGGCCTTCACTCTCTTCTGGCATGTAGGGTGTCTGCCGAGAGATCTGCTGTTGGTATGATTGGCTTCCCTTTGTGAGTAACCCGACCTTTCTCTCTGGATGCCCTTAACATTTTTTCCTTCATTTCATCCTTGGTGAATCTGACGATTATGTGTCTTTGGGTTGCTCTTCTTGAAGAGTATCTTTGTGGTGTTCTCTGTATTTCCTGAATTTGAATGTTGGCCTGCCTTGCTAGGTTGGGTAAGTTCTCTTGCATAATATCCTGAAGAGTGTTTTCCAACTGGGTTCTATTCTCTCCATCACTTTCAGGTACACCAATCAAACAGATTTGGTCTTTTCACATAGTCCCATATTTCTTGGAGGCTTTGTTTGTTCCTTTTAATTTTTTTTTATCTAATCTTGTCTTCTCACTTTGTTTCATTAAGTTGATCTTTAATCTCTGATATCCTTTCTTTATTTGATCAATTAGACAATTGATACTTGTGTATGCTTCATGAAGTCCTCGTGCTGTTTTTCAGCTTCATCATATCATTTATGTTCTTCTCTAAACTGGTTATTCTAGTTAGCAATTCATCTAACCTTTTTTCAAGGTTCTTAGCTTCCTTGCATTGGGTTAGAACATGCTCCTTTAGCTTGGAAGAGTTTGTTATTACCCACGTTCTGGAGCCTACTTCTGTCAATTTGTCAAACTCGTTCCCTGTCCACTTTTGTTCCCTTTCTGGCAAGGAGTTGTGATCCTTTGGAGGAGAAGAGGTGTTCTGGTTTTTGGAATTTTCAGACTTTTTGCACTGGTTTCTCCCCATCTTTGTGGATTTATCTACCTTTGTTCTTTGATGCTGGTGACCTTTGGATGTGGTCTTTGAGTGGACGTGCTCTTCCTTTCTGCTTGTTAGTTTTCCTTCTAACAGTCAGGTCCCTCTGCTGCAGGTCTGCTGCAGTTTCCTGGAGGTCCACTCCAGACCCTGTTTCCTGGGTATCACCAGCCGAGGCTGTAGAACAGCAAAGATTGCTGCCTGTTTTTTTCCTCTGAAAGCTTCATCCCAGTGGGGAACCTGCCAAATGCCAGCTGGAGCTCTCCTGTATGAGGTGTCTGTCGGCCCCTACTGGGAGGTGTCTCACAGTCAGGATACATGGGGGTCAGGGACCCACTTGAGGAGGCAGTCTGACCCTTAGCAGAGCTCCATCGCTGTGCTGGGAGGTCCGCTGCTCTCTTCAGAGCCGTCAGGCAGGGACTTCTAAGTCTGCTGAAGCTGTGCCCACAGCGGCCCCTTCCCCCAAGTGCTCTGTCCCAGGGAGATGGGGGTTTTATCTATAAGTCCCTGACTGGGGCTGCTACCTTTTTTTCAGAGGTGCCCTGCCCAGAGAGGAGAAATCTGGCAATCTGGTCACAGCAGCCTTGCTGAGCTGCAGTGAGCTCTGCCCAGTTCGAAATTTCCGGAGGCTTTGTTTACACTGTAAGGGTAAAAGTGCCTACTCAAGCCTCAGCAATGGTGGATGCTCCTCCCCCCACCAAGCTTGAGTGTCCCAGGTCCATCTCAGGCTGCTGCTGTGGTGGCAACGAGAATTTCATGCCAGTGAATCTTAGTTTGCTGGGCTCCGTGGGGGTGGGACCCGCCAAGCCAGACCATCTCAACTTTTCCTCATTCAGTATTTTTTTGGCTGTGGGTTTGTCGTAGATGGCTTTTTATTACATTGAGGTACATCTCTTGTATGTCAATATTGCTGAGAGTTTTAATCATAGACAGATGCCAGATTTTGTCAAATGCTTTTTCTGCATCTATTGAGATAATTATGTGATTTTTGCTTTTAATTCTGTTTATGTGGTGTATCACATTTATTGACTTGCATATCTTAAAACATCCCTGCATCCCTGGTATGAACACCACTTAATCATCGTGGATTATTTTTTGATATGTTGTTGGATTCGGTTAGCTAGTATTTTGCTAAAGATTTTAGCATCTATGTTCGTCAGGGATATTGGTCTGTAGTTTCTTCTTTTGGTTATGTCCTTTCCTGGTTTTGGGATTAGGGTGATGCTGGATTCATGTAATGAATTAGAGTGGGTTCCCTTTTTTCTCTACATTGTGAATATGTGAAAAGTATTGGTACCAACGTTTCTTTTAACGAACTGGTAAAATTCTTCTGTAAATTTGTCTGGTCTTGGACATTTTTTGTTGGTAATTTTTAAATTACCATTTCAATCTCTCTGCCTTTTATTGATCTGTTCAGGGTATCTACTTATTTCTGATTTAATCTAGGAGGGCTGTATTTTTCTAGGAATTTATTCATCTCTTCTAGGTTTTCTAGTTTATGTGCCTAAAGATGTTCACAGTAGCCTTGAATGATCTTTTGTATTTCAGTTATATCAGTTGTAACATCTCCTGTTTCATTTCTTATTGAAGTTATTTGTGTTTACTTTCTTCTTTTTTTGGTTAATATCAATAATGGTGTATCAATTTATCTTTTCAAGAACCATTTTTTGTTTTATTTTTTTTTTTGTATTTTTTTTTTGTGTGTGTGACTCTTGTATTTGGATGTGTTGGTCTCTGGCAAGGCCTGGGAAGTTTTCCTCGATTATTCCCCCATATATGTTTTCCAGACTTTTAGATTTCTCTTCTTCCTCAGGAACACCAATTATTCTTAGATTTGATCATTTAACATAATGCCAGACTCCTTGGAGGCTTTGCTCATATCTCCTTATTCTTTTTTTCTTTGTCTTTGTTGGATTGGGTTAATTTGAAGACCTCGTCTTCATGCTCTGAATTTCTTTCTTCTACTTGTTCAATTCTATTGCTGAGACTTTCCAGAGCATTTCACATTTCTGTAAGTGTGTCCATTGTTTCCTGAATTTTAAATTGTTTTTTTGAACTATGTATTATTTTTTGAATGTTTCTCCCTTTGCTTCCTGTATCATTTTTTGGATTTCCTTGCATTGAGTTTCCCCTTTCTCTGGTGCTTCCCTGATTAGCTTAATAACTAACTTCCTGAATTCTTTCTCAGGTAAATCAGGAATTTTTCTTCTTGGTTTGGATTAATTGCTGGTGAACTTGTGTGATTTGGGGAGTTTGTTTTTTCAGATTACCAGAGTTGGTTTTCTGGTTTCTTCTCATTTGGGTAGGCTCTGTCAGATGGAAAGTCTAGGGAGGGCTAATGGCTGTTTTTCAGAATATTTTGTCCCATGAGGTGTTCCCTTGTTGTAGTACTCTTCTTCTTTTCCTATGGATGTTGCTTCCTGTGAGCCAAATTGCAGTGATTGTTGTCTCTCTTCTGGGTCTAGCCACCCAGTACATCTACACAGCTCTAGACTGGTACTGAGAATTGTCTGCACAGGGTCCTGTGATGTGAACCGTCTATGGGTCTTTCAGCCAAGAATACCAGCACCTGTTCTGGTGAAGGTGGCAGGGGGGTGAAATGGACTCCAAAGTTTTCTTAGCTTTAGTGGTTTAATGCTCTATTTTTGTGCTGGTTGGCCTCCTGCTGGGAGGTGGTGCTTTCCAGAGAGCATCAGCTGTAGTAGTATGGAGAGGAATTGATGGTGGGTGGGGCCCTCGAACTCCCAAAATTATATGCTTGTTGTATTCAGCTACCAGGGTGGGTAAAAAAGGACCATCAGGTGGGGACATGGCTAGGTGTGTCTGAGCTCAGACTCTTCTTGGGCGAGTCTTGCTGTGGCTGCTGTGGGGGATGTGTGTGAGGTTTCCAGGTCAATGGATTTGTGTACCTAGGAGGATTATGGCTTTCTCTAATGAGTCATGCAGGTTGTCAGGAAAGTGGGGGAAAGCTGGCAGTCACAGGCCTACCCAGCTCCCATGCAAACTGAAGGGTCTGTCTCACTCCCACCGTGCTCCCCCTACAGCCCCAAGTCTGTTTCCAGGCAGTGGGAGAGCTGGGCTTGAGAACCTGCCCCATGCTACCCACCTCCCAACTGCGAAATTAAAGGGCTTGGTTCTTCCCCTGCCTGTAGAGTCTGTTCACCAGATTCTTGCCCTCCCATAAGTTCTGGCCAGGAAGCTTCTTGGCCTGCTCAAATTGTTAAAAAGTTCAGCTGGAGATTTTCTTCTTTCTGTGCTGTTTTCCCCCACTCCTCTGGCCGCCCTCCCAATGGATCCCTGTGGTACCAGGCAGGAATGACCTGCTTGGGGACCCAGCAAGCTCCCAGGGCCTTTCTGCTGCTTCCTCTACCTCTGTATTTCACTTGGCTCTCTAAATTGACTCAGCTCCAGGTAAGGTTGGAAACTTCTCCCACAAACAGACCTTCAGTTCCTCCAGTGGGGGTGTGTGTTCAGGAGAGAAGGATCACTCCTTCCCACTTCTGCCACTTCTTTTATTGGGGCACTCCTAGTATTTGAGGTGTCTCCTGGGTCCTGCAAGAGCATTCTGCTTTCCTCAGAGGGTCTTTGGGTTCTCTTGGGATTGCTTATTTGTTGCAATCAATCTGGAGCTAAAATTCACAATGTGAGGCTCTGCACGCTGCTCTGTCTGTCCAAGTCAGAGCTGCAATCCTGCCTCCTGTCCACCATGATGATCAGGTTTTCCTTTATAGGTTACCTGGTGCTTTTATCTCACAGATCTTAAGATTCTTTCCTTCATCTTAACTTTAGATAACCTGATGACTGTTTTGGTTGTTTTTTATTTATGCTATTTCCTTGAATATTTCTCCCTTCGTTTCTTGTGTCATCTGTTTTTTGGATTTTCTTACATTGGGCTTCCTCCTTCTCTGATGCCTCCCTGCTTAGCTTAATAACTAACCTCCTGAATTATTTTTCAGGTAAATCAGAGATTTCTTCTTGGTTCAGATCCCTTGCTGGTGAGCTAGTGTGACTTTTTTGGAGAGTGTTAAAGAACCTTATTTGGTCATATTACCAGAGTTGGTTTTCTGGTTTCTTTTCATTTGGGTAGCCTCTGTCAGAGGGATGGTCTAAGACTGAAGGCTGTTGTTCAGAATCTTTTGTCCCACAGAGTGTTCTCTTGTTGTAGTACTCTACCCATTTTCCTATGGATGTAGCTTCCTGAGAGCTGAGCTGTAGTGATTGTTGCCTCACATCTAGATCTAGCCACCAAGCAAGTCTACCAGGCTGGGGGTTGGTGCTGGGGGTTGTCTGCACAGAGTCCTGTGATGTGAACCATCTGTGGGTCTCAGCTGTGGATACCAGCACCTGTTCTGGTGGAGGTGGCAGAGGGGGTGAAATAAACTCTGTGAAGGTTTTTAGCTTAAGTGGTTTAATGCACTATTTTTATGCTGGTTGTCCTCCTGCCAGGAGGTGGCGCTTTCCAGAGAGCATCAGCTAGGTTAGTATGGCGTGGAACAGGCAGTAGGCGGGGACCTAGCACTCCCAAGAGTATATGCTTTTTGTCTTCAGTTACCAGGGTGGGTAGGGAAGAGCCATTAGTTGGGAGCAGGGTTAGGTATGTCTGAGCTCAGACTCTCTTTTGGTGGGTCTTGCTACAGCTGCTGTGGGAGATGGGGGGTGAGGTTCCCAGGTAAATGGAGTTATGTTCCTGGGAGGATTATGATTGTCTCCACTATGTCATGAAGGTTTTCAGGGAACTGGGGGAAAGCCAGCAGTCACAGGCTTTACCCAAGCTCCCATGCATTCCAAAGGGCTGTTCTCATTCCCTCCGTGCCCCACCCAACAGCACTGAGTCTATTTCCAGGCAGTGGGTGAGCAGGGCTGAGAACTCACCCCAGGCTACCTGCCTCCCAGATGTAAAAGCAAATATGGCTTTCCTTCTTCCCATGCCTGTGGAGTCTGCAAGGCAGATTCACACCCTTCCTTGAGTTCTGGCCAGGAGGATTCTTCATCAGTTCAAATTGTTACGAAGTTCAGCTGAAGATGTCTTTCTCCCTGTGGCCTTTTCCCAGTGCTTCTGGCCACCTTCCTGAAGGACCCATGTGAGGTCAACCAAAAACAGCTTGCTAGGTTACCCAGCAAGGTCCCAGAGCTTTTCCCACTGCTTCCTCTACCCTTGTTTTTTGCTTGGGTCTCTAAATTAACTCAGCTCTAAGTAAAGTCAAAATCTTCTCTGATAAGCTAGGCCTTCAGTTTCTCCAGTAAAGGTGTGTGTTCAAGGGTGGACAATCTCTCTTTTCTGACTCCACAGTTTGGGCACTCACAGTATTTGGGTGTCTCCCAGGTCTTGCAGGAGCAATATGCTTCCTTCAGGGTGTTTATGGGTCTTCTCAGATGTCCTGATTTATTCCTGCAGTCATTCTGGAGCAAAAATTTCTAATGCAAGCCTTCGTATGCTGCTCTGTCCATCGAAGTCAGAGATGCAATCTAGTCTTGCCTCACATCCGCCATGATCCCCCCCAAGACTCCTGGTAGCTATATTTTTACTTTTTGTGGAGCCTCTAAACTGTTCTCCATAGCAGTTGTACTAATTAACATTTCCACCAAGACTGTACAAGAGTGAAAAGAGTTCCCTTTTCTCCATCTCCTAGCCAGCATTTGGTATTGCCTGACATTTGCGTAAAAGCCATTTTAAATGGGCTGAGCTGATATCCCATTGTAGATTTGATATGCATTTCTCTGATAATCAATGATGTGGAACACTTTTCATAGGCTTGTTTGCCATTTGTATGTCTTTTGATATACGTCTATTCAGATATTTTGCCCATTTTTAAATTGGAGTATTAGATTTTTTTCCATAAAGTTGTTTGAGCTCCTTATATATTCTGGTTATTAATGTCTTGTCACATGAGTAATTTGCATATATTTTCTCCCATTCTGAGTTGTCTCTTCATTTTGTCAATTGTTTCTTGTGTCAATTGCTGTGAAGAGGCTTTTTAACTTGAAATGATTCCATTTCTTTTATTTTTGCTTTGGTTTCCTGTGCTTGTGGTGTATTACTTAAGAAAGCTTTGCCCACTTCAATGTTGTGGAGAGTTTCCTCGATGCTTTCTGTTAGTAGTTTGTGGTGTTAGATTTAAGTCTTTAATCCATTTTGGTTTGATTTTTGTATTTGGTGACAGATAGGGGTCTTGTTTTATTCTTCTGCATGTGGACATTTAGTTTTCCCACCACTATTTAGTGAAGAAACTGCCCTTTCTTCAATGTTTATTCTTGGCACCTTTGTAAAACATGAACTCACTTTAGATGTATGGGTTTATCTTTGGGTTCTTCATTCTGTTTCACTGATCTATGTGTCTGTTTTTATGCCAGTTCCATGCCATTTTGGTTACTATAGCTGCATAGTATAATTTCAAGTCAGATAATGTGATTCCTCCAGTTTTCTTTTCTTGTTGTTGTTATTATTTAGGATAGTCTTAGCTATTCTAGGTCTTTTATGGTTCCATATAAATTTTAGGGATTTTTTTTCTATTTCTGTGAAGAATGTCATTAATATTTTGATAGTTATTACATTATATTTGTAGATTGCTTCGGGTAGTATGGACTTTTTAACAATATTGATACTTCCAATCCATGAACATAGAATACCTTTACATTTTGGGGGTCTTTTGAAATTTCTTCCATAAATGTTTTCTAGTGTTTATTGTAGAGATCTTCCACTTCTTTGATTAATTTAATTTCTAGATATTTTATCTTATTTGTAGCAACTGGAAATGGGATGACTTTCTTTTTTTAACTTTTATTTTAATTTCAGGAATAGAAGTGCAGCTTTATTACATAGGTAAACTTGTAATATGGGGATTTGTTGTAAAAACTATATTATCACTCAACTGTTAAGCCAAGTACCCATTAGTTATTTTTCTTGATTTCTTTTTCAAATTGTTCACTGTTGACATATAGACATGCTACTGATTTATATATGTTAATTTTATGTGCTGAAACTTTACTGTGTTTCTTTCTCTCTTCTAATAGTTTTTTGCTGGAGTCTTTAGGTTTTCTGAAATATAAGATTATATCATCTAAAAACAAGGATAACTTGACTTCTTCCTTTCCAACTTGAATGCTCTTTATTTCTTTCTCTTGTCTGATGGCTCCAACTAGTACTTCCAATACCATGTGGAATAACAGTGGTGAAAGTAGACATCCTTGTTGTCTTCCAGATCTAAGAGGGAAAGATTTCAGTGTTTCCCATTCATGTAATTTTAGCTGTGGATTGGTCATATATGGGTTGTGTTGAGATATGATTCCTTCTACATCCAGTTTTTTAAAATTTTTATTTTTTTTTATTATACTTTAAGCTCTAGGGTACATGTGCACAACGTGCAGGTTTGTTACATATGTATACATGTGCCATGTTGGTGTGCTGCACCCATTAACTCGTGATTGACATTAGGTATGTCTCCTAATACTATCCCTCCTCCTCACCCCTCCCCACAACAGGCCCCGGTGTGTGATGTTCCCCTTCCTGTGTCCAAGTGATCTCATTGTTCAATTTCCACCTATGAGTGAGAACATGCAGTGTTTGGTTTTCTGTTCTTTTGTGATACAGAACACAAAATAGTTTGTGATAGTTTGCTGAGAATGATGGTTTCCAGCTGCATCCATGTCCCTACAAAGGACACAAACTCATCCTTTTTTATAGCTGCATAGTATTCCATGGTGTATATGTGCCACATTTTCTTAATCCAGTCTGTCACTGATGGACATTTGGGTTGATTCCAAGTCTTTGCTATTGTGAATAGTGCCGCAATAAACATACGTGTGCATGTGTCTTTATAGCAGCATGATTTATAATCCTTTGGGTATATACCCAGTAATGGGATGACTGGATCAAATGGTATTTCTAGTTCTAGATCCTTGAGGAATCGATACACTGTCTTCCACAATGGTTGAACTAGTTTACAGTCTCACCAACAGTGTAAAAGTGTTCCTATTTCTCCACATCCTCTCCAGCACCTGTTGTTTCCTGACTTTTGAATGATTGCCATTCTAACTGGTGTGAGATGGTATCTCATTGTGGTTTTGATTTGCATTTCTCTGATGGCCAGTGATGATGAGCATTTTTTCATGTGTCTATTGGCTGTATGAATGTCTTCTTTTGAGAAATGTCTGTTCATATCCTTTGCCCACTTTTTGATGGGGTTGGGTTGTTTTTTTCTTTTAAATTTGTTTGAGTTCTTTGTAGGTTCTGGATATTAAACCTTTGTCAGATGAGTAGATTGCAAAAATGTTCTCCCATTCTATAGGTTGCCTGTTCACTCTGACGGTAGTTTCTTTTGCTGTACAGAAGCTCTTTAGTTTAATTAGATCCTATTTGTCAATTTTGGCTTTTGTTGCCATTGCCTTTGGTGTTTTAGACATGAAGCCCTTGCCCATGCCTATGTCCTGAATGGTATTACCTAGGTTTTCTTCTAGGGTTTTTATGGTTTTAGGTCTAACATTTAAGTCTCTAATCCATCTTGAATTAATTTTCGTATAAGGAGTAAGGGAAAGATCCAGTTTCAGCTTTCTACTTATGGCTAGCCAATTTTCCCAGCACCATTTATTAAATAGAGAATCCTTTCTCCATTTCTTGTTTTTGTCAGGTTTGTCAAAGATCAGATGGCTGTAGATGTGTGGTATTATTTCTGAGGGCTCTGTTCTGTTCCATTGGTCTATATCTCTGTTTTGGTACAAGTACCGTGCTGTTTTGGTTACTGTAGTGCATCCAGTTTTTAAAGCATTTTTAGCATGAATAATTCTTGAATTTCATCAAATGCTTTTTCAGCATCTATTGAAATGATGATACGGTTTTTGTCCTTCATTTTGTTGATATGATGTGTTACATTAATTGATTTGCATATGTTGAACTATTTTTGCATCCCTGGGATAAATCCCACTTAGTCAAAATCAATGATCTTTTAAATATGATGGTTTGCTAGCTTTATGCGGGAATTTTTGTATTAATATTTGTCAGTAATACTGGCTTATTTTTGTTGTTACTGTGTCTTTGTCTAGATTTGGTATCAGGATAATATTGTCCTCATATAAGTTTGGAAGCATTCTCTCCTCCTCTACTGTTTGAAACAGTCTGAGTAGGATTTGTATTTTTCTTTAAATGTTTGGTAGAATTCAGCCCTTTTTTTTACCTGCTCCAGTGCTTCTTTCAGTGATATGAATATAAAACTAGATACTGTGAGTTGTCACCTGATTTTCGGTACTTAAGAAGGTGCTGTTTTTGTGTAAATAGTTGTAAAATTTGGTGTTCCTGTGGGGGAAGGGATGATTGGTAGAGACTTCTATTTTGCTATCTTACTCTGCTCCCACTTTTTTTTTTTTTGATCTGTTATAGGTTTTTGTTTTTAGTTTCCATGAGGCTTGCAAAAACATATTACAGTAAATCATTTTACACTGATGAAAACTTAACTCTGATTATAAATAATAATCTACCTAGATTGAATGGCTAACTAGAATAAACAGGGTAGAGAAGACAGTAAATGACCTGATGGAGCTGAAAACCATGGCATGAGAACTTTGTGACACATGCAAAAGCTTCAATAGCTGATTTGATCAAGTGGAAGAAAGGGTGTCAGTGATTGAAGATCAAATTAATGAAATAAAGTGAGAAGACAAGATTAGAGAAAAAAGAGTGAAAAGAAACAAACAAAGCCTCCAAAAAAAAAAAAATGGGACTATGTGAAAAGACCAAATCTACATTTGATTCGTGTACCTGAAAGTGATGGGGAGAATGGAACCAAGTTGAAAAACACTCTTCAGGATATATCCTTAGACGAACTAAGCTTCATAAGTGAATGACAAATAAACTCCTTTACAGACAAGCAAATGCTGAGAGATTTTGTCACCACCAGGCCTGCCTTACAAGAGCTCCTGAAGGAAGCACTAAACATGGGGAAAAAAACAACCAGTACCAGCCACTGCAAAAACATGCCAAATTAGATATTATTTATAATCAGAGTTAAGTACCTGAAAGTGACAGGGAGAATGGAACCAAGTTAGAAAACAGTCTTCAGGATATTATCCAGGAGAACTTCCCCAACCTAACGAGGTAAGCCAACATTGAAATTCAGGAAATACAGAGAACACCACAAAGATAGTCCTCGAGAAGAGGAAACTCAAGACACATAATTGTCAGGTTTACAAGGTCGAAATGAAGCAAAAAGGGTTAAGGGCATCCAGAGAGAAAGGTCGAGTTACTCACAAAGGGAAGCCCATCAGACTTCTTGATGGGACCTCTTGGCAGAAACCCTACAAGCAAGAAGAGTAGGGGCCAATATTCAACATTCTTAAAGAAAATAATTTTCAACCCTGGATTTTATATCCAGCCGAACTAAGCTTCATAAGTGAACGACAAATAAACTCCTTCACAGACAAGCAAATGCTGAGAGATTTTGTCACCACCAGGCCTGCCTCACAAGAGCTCCTGAAGGAAGCACTAAACATGGAAAAAAATAACCAGTACCAGCCACTGCAAAAACTTGCCAAATTGTAAAGAACATTAGTGCTATGAAGAAACTGCATCATTTAAGGGGTAAAATAACCAGCAAATATCATAATGACAGGAACAAAGCCTCCAAGAAATTTTGCATTATGTTAAGTAGCCAAACCTAAGAATAATTGGTGTCTCTAAGAAGAGAAATCTTAAAGTTTAGAAAACTCAAATGAGGAAATAATCAAGTAAAACTTCCCTGGCCTTGCTAGAGATCTAGACATCCAAATGCTCAAAGAACACTTGGGAAACTCATTGCAAAAGGATCATCACCTTGGTACATAGTAAGCAGGTTATCCAAAGTCAAGACAAAAGAAAGAATTCTAAGAGCTGTGAGGCAAAATCATCAGGTAACCTATGAAGGAAAATCTATCAGATTAACTGCAGATTTCTCAGCAGAAATCCTACAAGCCAGAAGGAATTAGGGTCTTCTCTTTAGCTTTCCGAAACAAAATAATTGACAGCCAATAATTTTGTATCCAGCAAAACTAATATTCATGAATGAAGGAGAAATTAAAGCCTTTTCCAGACAAACAAATGCTAAGAGAATTCACCACTACCAAGGCAGCACTACAAGAAATGCTAAAAGGAGTTCTAAATTTTGAAACAAAACCCCGAAATACACCAAAATAGAACCCTTCTTAAACATAAATCTTACTGTGTCTCTAAAACAATAACACAAAGAAAAAAAGGTATTCAGGCAAGAACTAGAATGATGAATAAAATAGTACTTCAGATCTCAATACCAACATTAGATGTAAATGGCCTAAATGCTTCACTTAAAAGATACAGAATGGCAGAATGGATAAAAATCCACCAAACAAGTATCTGCTGTCTTTCAAGAGATTCAGCTAATATAGAAAACTCACAGAAACTTACAGTAAAGGGGTGGAAAAAGATACTCCATGAAAATGGACATGAAAAAGCAGGAATAGCTATTTTTTTTTTATTATTATACTTTAAGTTCTAGGGTACATGTGCATAACGTGCAGGAATAGCTATTCTTATTGCAGACAAGCGACATTAAAACAACAACTGTCAAAAAAGACAAAGAGGGACATTATCTAATGACAAAATAATCAATCCAACAAAAAATATTAAAATCTTAATTATATGTGCACCTAACATGGGAGCTCTCAACTTTATATAAAAAAAATTACTAGGCCTGAAAAATGAGAAAGACAGCAACACAATAATAGCGAGAGATTTCAATACTCCACTGACAGCACTAGACAGGTTGATGAGACAGAAAGTCAACAAAGAAACAATGGATTCGAACTACACTTGAGAAAATATAGACTTAAGAGAACATTCAACAACTGCAGAACATTCTACCCAACGACTGCAGAATACACATTCTCTTCATCAGCACATGGAACATTCTTCAAGATAGACCATGTGATAGGCCACAAAACAAGTCTCAATAAACTTAAGAAAATAAAAATTGTATCAAGTATCTCAGACGACAGTGGAATAAAACTGGAAATTGTCTCCAAAAGGAACCTTAAAACTATACAAATTAAATAATCTGCTCATGAATAATTTTTGGGTCAACAATGAAATCAAGATGGAAATTTAAAAATTCTTTGAACTGAATGATAATAGTGACATAACCTATCAAAACCTCTGAGATGGAGCAAAAGAGGTGCTAAAAAGGAAAGTTTATCATAATACCTACATAAAAAATCTGAAAGAGTACAGAGAGACGATCTAAGGTCATACCTCAAGGAACTAAAGAAACAAGAACAAAGAAAACCCAAACCCAGTGGGAAAAAATAAATAACAAAAATTAGAGCAGAACTAAATGAAATTGAAACAAAAAATATTAATACAAAAGATAAATGAAACAAAAAGCTAGTTCTTTAAAAAGATAAACAAAATTGAGAGACGATTAATGATATCAACCAACAAAAGAGAAGATACTAATAAGCTCAATAAGAAATGAAACAGGAAATATTACAACTGATACCACAGAAATGCAAAAGAACATTCAAGGCTACTATGAACACTTTTATGTACACAAACTAGAAAACCTAGAGAAGATGGATAAATTCCTGGAAATATTCAACTCTTCTAGATTAAATCAGGAAGAAATGGAAACTCTAAACAGACCACTGGCAAGCAGCGAGATTAAAAAGGTAATAAAAAAATTGCCTACAAAAAAAATTCCAGGTCCAGATGGGTTCACAACTGAATTCTATCAGGTATTCAAAGAAGAATTGACACCAATTTTATGGTCATAATCAAGTAGGTTTCATACCAGGGATGCAAGGATGGTTTAATATATACAAGTCAATAAATGTAATACATCAAATAAACAAAATCAAAAAACAAAAATCAAATGATAATAGATGCAGAAAAAGCATTTGATCAAATCAAGCATCCCTTTTTGATTAAAACCCTCAGCAAAATCAGCATACAAGGGACATACCTGAAGGTAAGAAAAGCCATCTATGACAAACCCACAGCCAACATTACACTGAACAGAAAAAGGTTGAAAGCATTCTCTCTGAGAACTAAAACAAGACAAGGATGCCTACTTTCACCACTGCTATTAAATATTGAACTAGAAGTCCTAGCCAGAGTAATCAGATGAGAGAAAAAAATAAAGGGCATCCAAATAAGTAGAGAGGAACTCAAACTCTTGTTGTGGATCACTAACATGATTGTATACCTCAAAAGCCCTAAAGAGTCATCTGTAAAGCTTCTAGATCTGATAAATGAATTTAGTAAAGTTTCAGAATACAAAATCAATGTACACAAATCAATAGCACTGCTATGCACCATCAACAATGAAACTGAGAATCAAATCAAGAACCCAACCCCTATCACAACAGCTGCAAAAAATAAAGTAAAATACTTAGGAATATAACTAACCAAGGAGGCGGAAGATCCCTACAAGAAAAATTATAAAACAGTGCTGAAAGAAACCATAGACAACAGAAACAATTGGAAACACATACCATGCTCATGGATGGGTAGAATCAATATTATAAAAATGATCCTATGGCCAAATGCAATCTACAGATTTCATGCGATTCTCATCAAAATACCATCATCGTTATTCACAGAGCTAGAAAAAACAATTCTAAAATTCATATGGAACCATAACAGATTCCGCATAGCCAAAGCAAGACCAAACAAACAAACAAACAAAAAACAAATCTGGATGCATTGCATTACCTGACTTCAAACTATACTACAAAGCTATAGTTACTAAAACAGCATAGTATTGGGGGGAAAAAAGGCACATAAACCAATGGAACAGAATAGAGAACCCAGAAATAAAGCCAAGTATTTGCAACCAACTATTTTTTGACAAAGTAAACAAAAATATAACGTGAGGAAAGGACACCCTATTTAACAAATGGTGCTGGATAATTGGCAAGCCACAAGTAGAAGAATGAAGCTGGATCCTTAGCTCCCTCCTTATACAAAAATCAACTCAAGATGGATCAAAGACTTAAATCTAAGATCTGAAGCCATACAATTTCCTAGCAGGTAACATCAGCAACTATCCTAGACATTGACTTAGGCAAATAATTCATGATTAAGAACCCAAAAGCAAATGCAACAAAAGCAAAGATAAATAGTTGGTGAAATTCTTTCTTTAAAGAATGACAAGGACCAAGGACTTCCAGTCTTCCTGGTAACAGGAGGTTGCCTTGAGTCTAGGAGTTTGAGCCTGCAGTGAGCTATAATCATGCCACTGCACTCCTGCATGGGAAACAGCAAAATCCCATCTGTAAAATAAATACATACATACATACATACATACATACATACAAATGTTTAAAATAAAATGCAAACTACCCCCAAAACATTGGAAGGTGATTGTTTTCTCATTAATTGGTCCTGCACTGGAGAACCCTATTCCCTCAGCAGAAGAAGAAAGAGAAGCGGCTTAAACAGTTAACCTTATTAAAGCCTGTACAGCTTCAAGGAAGAGGTGTGGACTCCAGCATCAGAGAAATGTAGGTTCAAATACTGTTCAGCGACTCATTATATTTGCATAATTTCCTTTGTCTACCAGGTGGTGAGGTAGAAGCAGCACAGAATTTGTAGCTCTAGTTCTAACCATTTTACTAGCTGTGCAATCTGGAACATTCGTTCTTCTGAGACTTTACGTTCTCATCTGTAAAACTGGAAAAATGCCCCGATGCAGGTGTGCTGCAAGGATTAAGTAAAATAAGGAATGTTCGGTACCTAGTATTATGACTAGTCTGCAGCAGGCATTCAATAAATGACAGCTATATTTATATCCTTGAGATCTAAATTTGTGCATCATAACAACCCCTTTATATTCTGAGTGCTCATTAAAGCTGAGAAGAAAATATTTGTATGATTGGTAGCAATCGTACATGCAACTGCATTCTGTTAAGTTGTAGCTCTTTTCCAATGTTTAGAGCAATGATTTCCACTGTAGGGTGTGTGCACCCCAGTGGAGGGGGCTTATTTTATCTTTTTATAATTTTTTGTGAATATTTTTAATGTACAATATATATTTTACTATAGTTCATGTACATAATTTACACATAAATGAACATACATTAAATATATATACTGCTTATCACTCTCTTCTTCACTCATTCAGCTGCAGTCACACAGATCTTTTGACACATTTCTGCCTGAGGGCTGTTGCACTGTTTCTTGTTCCCCTGTCCTTTTTTGCACAAATTCTTACTCTACACTCTTTTTTTCTATTTTTAAGACATGAAAAAAAAAGATGGTCATTTTAGTTTTCATTATAGCATGCTTTGATCCTGTTCTGGATTCCCCCTCCACCTGCACATTGGTCCAGAGTGTTAGGCTTTCCCTAGGTTAGGGGTATCATGAAAAGAAAAGAAAAGAGAGAAGAGAAGAGAAGAGAAGAGAAGAGAAGAGAAGAGAAGAGAAGAGAAGAGAAGAGAAGAGAAGAGAAGAGAAGAGAAGAGGAGAGAGAGAGGAGAGGAGAGGAGAGGAGAGGAGAGGAGAGGAGAGGAGAGGAGAGGAGAGGAGAGGAGAGGAGAGGAGAGGAGAGGAGAGGAGAGGAGAGGAGAAGAGAAGAGAAGAGAAGAGAAGAGAAGAGAAGAGAAGAGAAGAGAAGAGAAGAGAAGGGAAGAGAAGAGAAATGAAAAGTGTTCAACTCAGAAAATAAATCAGCAAAAGCAGTTCCAGGAAAATTTTGAACAAACTCAAGTATGGTTTTAACTTCTCAGACCAAAGGACTTACTGTATGCTGTGCACAGGGCTGTTATTAGACCAGGAGGACCAGAATGCCACCCTGTGACATTCATAATTCTGATTTTTCATTTAACATAATCAGAAACAAATTTTTACAGAGCAAATTCACCCAATATGCAGATTTTAAAAACAAAAATAATGTGATCTAAAATATTATTTGATCCATTTATTATAACTTGTAAAATCAAGGCTGACTTCTCAGGCCCTAACACACTTTGTCTTGAATCATTCTTATTGACCAAATTAGAAGGATGATTCAAGGATTAAATTGTAGCTGTTAGCCAGCCCCGCAATACACTTCCTGCTAGGTGCTGAGACAATGCTAAGCATCCTTTTTGATGTCCCTTTCTAAGCCATTCTTTAAGGCATGAGCAGCTGGTCACTGAGGACTAAAGTTAATTATGATTATCAGAGGAGCTGGAGTTTTAAAAAGAGATTATAGCAATTATTTCTCTTTTGTCAATACGCCATCTGAGTTATACTGTAAGTCTGCGTGAAAAAGATGGAGTCATACTGGAGTGTGCTTATGAGAATTGTTGTATGGGCACCAAGGAAAATGCTGAAGCACCTTCAAAACTAGCTGCTCTTACTAACAAAGCAAAACAGACTTTTCTATTGCTTGAAACAGTTGAACCTCCCTAATTTTATGACAGGAGGAAAAAGCAATTTGAACTAGTGACAAGTATAATATTTTAAATAAATGCAAGGGTAATTCTTTTAAGAAAACATAGTAATCAAACTGGATTTTTAAAAAAATTGGCTTGCAGAGATATATTGGGACCTGACAGATGAGCATTTACACCCAGTACATCAATTCTGTTTCTAGATGGGTGCTTCTGAAGGCTCGGAAAAAAAGTATGCGCTCCATATTTTGTTAAATATTCACTCTTGAAGAATTTTTTTTTATTATTATTATACTTTAAGTTCTAGGGTACATGTGCATAATGTGCAGGTTTGTTACATATGTATACTTGTGCCATGTTGCTGTACTGCACCCATCAACTCGTCAGCACCCAACAACTCGTCATTTACATCAGGTATAACTCCCAATGCAATCCCTCCCCCCTCCCCCCTCCCCGTGATAGGCCCCGGTGTGTGATGTCCCCCTTCCCGAGTCCAAGTGATCTCATTGTTCAGTTCCCACCTATGAGTGAGAACATGCGGTGTTTGGTTTTCTGTTCTTGTGATAGTTTGCTAAGAATGATGGTTTCCAGCTGCATCCATGTCCCTACAAAGGACACAAACTCATCCTTTTTGATGGCTGCATAGTATTCCATGGTGTATATGTGCCACATTTTCTTAATCCAGTCTGTCACTGATGGACATTTGGGTTGATTCCAAGTCTTTGCTATTGTGAATAGTGCCACAATGAACATACGTGTGCATGTGTCTTTATAGCAGCATGATTTATAATCCTTTGGGTATATCCCCAGTAATGGGATGGCTGGGTCATATGGTACATCTAGTTCTAGATCCTTGAGGAATCGCCATACTGTTTTCCATAATGGTTGAACTAGTTTACAATCCCACCAACAGTGTAAAAGTGTTCCTATTTCTCCACATCCTCTCCAGCACCTGTTGTTTCCTGACTTTTGAATGATCGCCATTCTAACTGGTGTGAAATGGTATCTCATTGTGGTTTTGATTTGCATTTCTCTGATGGCCAGTGATGATGAGCATTTTTTCATGTGTCTGTTGGCTGTATGAATGTCTTCTTTTGAGAAATGTCTGTTCATATCCTTTGCCCACTTTTTGATGGGGTTGTTTGTTTTTTTCTTGTAAATTTGTTTGAGTTCTTTGTAGGTTCTGGATATTAGCCCTTTGTCAGATGAGTAGATTGCCAAAATTTTCTCCCATTCTGTAGGTTGCCTGTTCACTCTGATGGTAGTTTCTTTTGCTGTGCAGAAGCTTTTTAGTTTAATGAGATCCCATTTGTCAATTTTGGCTTTTGCTGCCGTTGCTTTTGGTGTTTTAGACATGAAGTCTTTGCCCATGCCTATGTCCTGAATGGTACTACCTAGGTTTTCTTCTAGGATTTTTATGGTATTAGGTCTAACATTTAAGTCTCTAATCCATCTTGAATTAATTTTCGTATAAGGAGTAAGGAAAGGATCCAGTTTCAGAAGAATTGTTTATGGTGTGTTTGCTTAGCAAACTTTTATCATATATAGTACAGAAGTTAAATCCATCCCAGTCTTGTTCTAGATTATTCAATATTTAACCAGAATGTCTAAATTCATGAGATTTGACTGTAACATAATTTCTTCAGATAGTTTTGACATTGTTTTCATTTGCCTTTAGCCTCAAGAACAGAGGTAGTCAGGTCAAAGACCCCAGAGGTAGGAAGATGCAAACAAAAGTTCATATGAGAGATAAGTCTTCTCAGTCAGCCTGTTAGGCAGGTGTTAGATATACTATTTTTACCAGAATGCAATAGTGCTTAGAACAGCTGCAACCACAGGAAAGATGGGGCAGTTGTGATGTGGAAATCAGGCTTTGTCACTCTAGTCGTAGGGCTGCTCTTCCGAGAGAAAGAAGAGGAAGGAGACATTCTGCAACTTGAAGAATCTTCTATCTAAGCTGTTTAAATTCCCACCCTACCTTTTTTATTTCCTCCTTGACTCACAAGATCTTAAAGAGTATCACAGATTCAGAAGGGCCTCGACAAGACCTGTTTTCCAGCTTTGTAAAATAAATGGCCATGTTCCAGGCTCTTCAATGTAGGGATACTTTTATCCCTATTTCTTTCCCAGCCTTCCTCATCTCACCAAACTCCAAAAGGAATGCATTTAGCTGCTATGCCTGTATGTCACACTGGAAGAATACAACGGAATAGCTGTTCTCAGCCTAGGTGCAGCAGAGACTTAACAAAGGGCCAATTTGGCCCATGTGTATGTCATTAGATGATTACAATAAGGCTTCTTATATTCTTTACATCCTTGCTATTTCTCAACTGACAAATACAGATAATGTAAAAGAAAAGCAATTTAGAAGTCAGATCAAGTGGTAAAAAATGGAACATTTTAAAATAGAAATCTACCAGCTTTTAATTGACTCTTATGCCGTTACCCATGATGACAGTTGCTTTTTGGGCAAATCTGATATTTCTCCATCTCTGGTCTTGTACTGAAAGCTTATACACCAACTCAATATTTATCTATGTAAACACATACCTGTTTCATGCCACTGCTTATTGTATTGGGAACGTCTCCAGTATTCACACACAAAAGAAAATGAGATGTGAGATGCAGTCTGGACTCACACTTAAGGTAAGGTTTCCAGATAAAATACAGTACACTCAGTAAAATTCAAATTTCACATAAACAACAAATACATTTTAGTATGAGTATTTCCAAAATCTTGCACAAAGCACACATATACAAAAAAATTGTTATTTATCAGAAATTCAATTTAACTGGGTGTCTTCTATTTTCATTTGCTAAATCTAGCAACCCTACCTTGAGGCTAATTTATTACTGGTGGCTATGTAAAATAGGGTCAATAATGCCTAAAGTAAAATGAAAAGTTTTTCTCCGAAGAAGAAATATAATGCCTAAAGTAAAATGAAAAGTTTTTCTCCAAAGAAGAAATAAAACTCCAAAGAAGAAATTGGTGCCTGCAATTTAAAAAAAAAAAATTTCATTGGCTAAGAAGATTCACATCTGAGTAGAAAAAACTATATTTTCCAGTCCATAGTCTCAATTGTCTTTTTGACAAATTAGCACATAAAAGAAAAAAGAGAGTCATGTCAGTCACATTCATTCCATGTGCACTTATATTGCCTTCTCACCTGCAGAGAGAATAAGAGGAAAGAATAGATCCAGGTTCTAACTGAAAAAGGTATCCCAGGCCAACTTTTATTAAATCTACCCAGAGTGGTAAATTCACATTCTCAACATGATGTTGTTCTTTGGGAAACTTTTGCTGAACATAGTTGAAAAGTGAGCACTAACAATAATATCAGGCAATGAACAAAATGATTGTTTCCAATAGAGTGGAAAGAAGAGCTATGAGGTCTATGGCTAAGATGTTGTAGAAAACATATTTTACTTCAACATTTTGCTCTTATTGGGTCTAAGTATGGATTTATATTGAGTCTACAGGACATGAGAAAGAAGGGACACAGTCAAGGAGGTCAAAGAAGGGGAAATTGAGAGAAAAAGAAGGAGTAAATGGCTTTGCCTTCCTCCATTGAGATTTCCATTCCCAAAGAATCTTCTACTTGGAAGGAACCACCACTTATCTCAATATATACTGACTGTACCCTTTTCTGGGGGATAGGCACATTACTATTTCAGTTACTCAGCTTAAGAATGCTGACATCATCTTTAATTTCTTCCTTTCCTTTATAAACCAGCCCTAATCCTTTGACATATACACTAAGTTACTGTTTCAGTCCACAGATATATAGGATGATGTGGCCTCTTCACAGTGCTGTGAGAGAAAATAAAAAAGACTAAGTGATACTTTCTATCCCCAAGGAGCTTACTGTCTGATTGTAGAAATACAATTAACAAATAGAAAATTAGACTCTCTTAAGATAAATTTAGTATAATGTTTCCAGAGAATCATAAATATCCATATGGACTGGAGGAGTTAGAAGAGGCTTCAGAGAGAATGGAGGACTTGTGTTAGGTCTTCAGAAATAAAGATGATTCAATTAGTAAAGCAGAGGAAGAAGTAGGGCTTTCCAGGCAAAAACAGCAACATAAACAGTTATAGGGTATGAAAATGAGTGTGATGTGTTCTGGGAAGTGTGCGACGACATACATGGTACAGTGGAGTATATATGTAAAAGAGCAGAAAATAAAGTTATGTAAAGAGGGTAGAATTATGGAAAGTTATGAATGCCAGGCTAAGAAATTAAGACAACTGAAAAAATTTAAGGAGGAAGAGAAAATGATCAGAGGTAGGTTTCAGAAAGATTATTCTTGCATTAAAAACCAACTGGAGGTGAAGACTAGGGCCAGATGATAACTATGAGAAAGCAGTAACACTCCTTGAGGTGTCCCATAACCAGTTTAAACAATATTTGACCTTTCCAACAAGTATGTGGAGATACAACTCTATTCTTACTTTTAATGATGGGTGTAATAACTTACATTGAAGATTTTATGCCTTGTTTCACCACCTGCTCATCTGTTCCCATCAATAGTTATCTCCACCTCCATAAACAGAAATCTTGAGACTTCCCACTCATAATTATCTCATATAAACATGTATCATTATCCCAATACTGGTCCCTCTCTTTGCCATTGAAAAGGTTTCCAGAATTATCTTTCAAGTCCTCTTGACAAACATTGTATTGAGTGGTGGTAAAATAGGGAAGAAAAAAGCAACTCTTAATTCAATCCTTTGATACTGCAAATATATTTTATATCCTCTTGTTTTGCTATATAATTAATGAAGCATAATGCGGAAAAAGTCCCAGCAAAGGAATTGCTAACTGAATGTCTTTACACTTATTTTAATGCGATTTTTTTTTTTTTTTTTTTTTTTTTTTTTTTTTTTTTTTTTTTTTTTTTTTTTTGAGACGGAGTCTCACTGTCAGGCTGCAGTGCAGTGGCGCGATCTCGGCTCACTGCAAGCTCCGCCTCCCGGGTTCACGCCATTCTCCGGCCTCAGCCTCCCGAGTAGCTGGGACTACAGGCGCCCGCTGCCACGCCCAGCTAATTTTTTTGTATTTTTTGGTAGAGACAGGGTTTCACTGTGTTAGCCAGGATGGTCTCGATCTCCTGATGTAGTGACCCGCCCGCCTTGGCCTCCCAAAGTGCTGGGATTACAGGTGTGAGCCACTGCAAAAAACATTGAACTACATTATTGGGTAGAAATGAAATGGGCAGACAGCAAGTATTTTTGGCCTAGAACTTCTAAAGGTCTTGATCTGATCTTGCATTTGGGTTTTATTTTCTTTCCAGGGAAATAAATGAGAAACACTGACTCATCAGTGATAAAACATCACCTATCTAAATTAATATGTAGGTGAAAAAAATTATAGCTTTTGAGCTAGACTAACCTAGTTTAAATATTAGTTCAGGTACTCATGAGCTCTGTGACTTTGGACCAATAAAATAGAAATAATACCTACTTAGCATTGCTGTCATGAAGATGAGAAATAGTATACAACACTCAACACAACACCTAACAAATATCAAGCAATTCATAAACTGCAGGTTTTATCTTGTATGATACTAAAGAGCAGTTAATACAGGGAGTTAGATCCTTGATCCCATTTACCACTGAAGAAAAAGCCAATAAAAAGACTAAGAGACTCAAACAATAAACTACAGCGTACTATAGAATATAAAACATTCTTCTTGTCTTAGTTTAGAATTTTGTAATTAGTGAATTTTTTTTTTTTTTTTTTGCCAGAATCATTTTGTGTTACATCAGTGGGTACAGAAAGAACCAGGTAACTCTAACTGTACTGGAAAGGACCTTATATGATTTTATCTATGATTAAAAAATGTGCAAACAGAGGCTTTGAGAATGGAAGTGGTGCAGTTATATGTGGCAGAGTTGGAACTATAATTCAATTTTGAATTTAAGTTCTCTTTTCTTTTTACTTCACAAGATTGCTTCATTTAATAGTTGCAGTGGTCAGAAAGATAGTGCAGTTGATCTTAATCCTTTGGGGTCCATGAATCCATTTAAGAATCTGGGCCGGGCGCAGTGGCTCAGCCTGTAATCCCAGCACTTTGGGAAGCTGAGGCAGGTGGATCACCTGAGGTCAGGAGTTTGAGACCAGCCTGGCCAACATGGTGAAACCCCATCTCTACTTAAAATACAAAAAATTAGCTGAGCGTGGTGGTACACACCTGTAATCCCAGCTACTCAGGAGGCTGAGGCAGGAGAATCGCTTGAACCCTGGAGGCAGAGGTCATAGTGAGCCGAGATCATGCCATTGCACTCCAGATTGGGGGACAAAAGCGAGACTTCATCTCAAAATAAATAAATAAATAAATAAATAAATAAATAAATAAATAAAAGAATCTGATGAATGCTGAGGAACCTCTCTCTATAGAAATGTACATATCTTACATGCATAAGCACACAAATTTTTGCAGGCAATTTCAGAGTATTACAAAAATCCACAGAAGTCTAAATACTTCTAATTAAGAAGTAATTGAGAATATTCTAATTAAGAATCACTGTTATAGTAAATTCTCAGAAGATATAACTGAATAAAACAAGAAAATAAAACTCAGGATGATCCAGTTGTAAGGATTCTGTTTCTTACATGTTATGCTGAAAGGAATTTATTTGTTGTTGCTCTACATAATGCTTCCAATAATGTTATCTGTACTATAGATATTATATGGCAGAAGCCCTGTGATATAGATTATAGCATGGTAAACTCAACTTATTGCAACGTCATAGCCTTTAGAAAAAACAAAGCAACACAAATGATATCAAAAATAAGGTTGAAAAATAAATTAACTTGGAAGAATATTTGCAATACATATTATAAACAAAGAGTTAATTTCCTGATACACAAAGATTTAAAATAAATTTTCCTCCATAACTTGTTTCTATTTTTAATTAATGCATAATACTTGTACATATTAATGGAGTGCAGATAATATTTTGATACATATATACAATGTAGTGATCAAATTAGAATAATTGGAATATCCATTACCTCAAACATTTATCAATTCTTTGTGTTGAGATCATTCGGAATCTTCTGGATTATTATTATTATTATTATTATTATTTTTTTTTTGAGAAAGGGTCTCACTCTCTCACCCAGGCTAGAGTACAGTGGCAAAATCATGGCTCACTGCAGCCTTAACCTCTCAGGCTCAAGCAATACTTCTGCCTCAGCCTCCCACATAGCTGGAACCATAGGCATGTGCCACCATGCTGAGCTAATTTAAAATGTTTTTTGTAGAGATGAGGTCTCACTATGTTGCCCAGGCTGGTCTTAAACTCCTAGGCTCAAGGAAATCTCCTATCTTGGCCTTCCAAATGTGTTGGGGCTGCAGGAATGAGCCACCATGTCCAACCTCTTCTAGCAATTTTGAAACGTATAATAAATTATTGTTAACTATAGTCAGTCTACTGTGCTATAGCATACTAGAAATTATTTCCCTATCTAGCTGCAATTTTCTGTCTGTTAAGCAACTTCTCACTATTCCTCTTCCCTGCTACCCTTCTCTGCCTCTACCTAGCACCATTCTCTCTACTTCTATGAGAGCAACTTTTTTAGCTACCAAATATGGATGATACCATGTGCTATTTTTCTTTCTGTGTTTGGTTTACTTCACTTAATATAATGTCCTCCAGGCTCATCCATGTTGCCACAAATGATACATAAAGACTTAAAATCATTTTTAAAAATTAAAAATGAGTGAAGACTTTCCATACCCAGTAATACCACATAGCTGGAAACAACTGCAAAAGGAGTAATGCATTGTAGTCCCTCAGACCTGGAAATACTCTCCATTTATCATCAGCAGATGGTATCCTGAAATAACAAGTACTAGGTCAGACTGCTGTTGAAACCACACCCCACAAAAGTAGGTTGGTGTCTGCATGCCAAATTTAAACAGAGTGACTTCCCGTTAAAATAAAAAATTAACTAAAATCTAGATTATCCTAACTTATATAAATGACACAATTTAAAAAGTCAGCCATAATAACAAGAACAGGGAAATTAAATCTTGAATGAGAAAACACAGCCAACTGATGCTAACAGTGAAATGAATCAGATACTAGAATTATCTGACAAGAATTTCAAAACAACAATCATAAAAATAATTCAATAAGACATCGTGAATTCACTTGAAATAAATAAGAATAAAAATATCAGCAAAGAAATATAAGAAAATTACAGAAATTATAAAATGGAGAAATACAATAATCTGAAACAAATAACATGCTAGATGTAGTAGAGTGAAATTGACAGAGAAAAGAATTAGTGAACTTGAAAACAGATCAATAGAATTAAACTAATTTGAAAAACATAAAGAAGTAAGCTTGAAAAAATATCAAAACCTCAGGAGGTGGTGGAACAGTGACAAAAGATGCAACATTCATATCATCAGAGTTCCAGAAAGAGAGAAGAGAGAGAATGGGACTGAAATCTGAATAAATAATGGCTGAAAACTTCTCTAATGTGGCA
Source organism: Macaca fascicularis (assembly GCF_037993035.2). Lineage (NCBI taxonomy): Eukaryota > Metazoa > Chordata > Mammalia > Primates > Cercopithecidae > Macaca > Macaca fascicularis. The sequence goes on along the minus strand of NC_088395.1, from coordinate 56,542,619 downwards.
GAAGACGCAAAATCACAGATTCAAGTAGCAAAGTGAGCCCCAAAGGTAGCTCCTCTAAATCCATGCCAATACCACCACCAACACAAGGGCACACACAGTTGCTATCAGCCCCTTCCATCCTCCCTAGACACATAGCTTCCACCACTGTGGTAAATGCCTTCACAGAGGTAGGCACCCTGGCACCTACCAGCACCCTGGCACCTACAGCACACTGCTGCAGCTGATGAGCATGAATCCTACCGTGCTCCCTCTGCTGCTGGCATGTGCAAACAAGGGCAGATTTTACTGCTTTCACATGATAAAACACTTTGGCTGACACTAGCCATCAAAGTGTAGTGACCAGCAGTCTGGGAGCACCTTATGCTCCTCCCACATCTAGTGCAGTGGATTTCCAACTTCGAGGATCCAGAAAACAAGGTTGGAGCTCAATGCAATTCCCCCAAAGTTAGAGCATGCAACCCAGGAATTGGGAGCTGAGCAGTGGCTTTCTAAAATCTTCCAGAAGTGAAGCCAGTTGGCTGAATGCACCTTATAACACAATAGAATCCTCAAGGTCATCAAATAGAATAAAAGAAAAAAAAAAACTCACCCAAAGGTCAGCAACTTTGAAGATTAGAGAAACGTGAGGCCACAAAGATGAGAAAAAATGAGCACAATAACCCTGACAACTAAAAAAGCCAGAGTGCCTTTTTACCTCTAAATGACCATATGACCTCTCTAGCAAGGGTTCTGAGCTGGGCTGAGATGGCTGAAATGACAAAAATAGAATTCAAAACATAGATAGAAATAAAGGTTATTGGGATGCAAGAGTACATTGAAACCCAATCCAAGGAAGATAAGAGTCACAATAAAACGATGCAGTAGGTGCAGACAAAATAGCCGGCATAGAAAACCATGTAACCAACATGATAGAGCTGAAGAATACACTGAAATAATTTTATAATGCAATCACAAGTATTAATAGCAGAATAGACCAAGTGGAGAAAAGAATCTAAGAGCTTAAAGACTGGCTTTTTAAAATAAGACAATCAGGCAAGAATAGGAAAAAAAAAGAATAAAAAGGAAAAACAACAACAAAAAAAACCTCCAAGAACTGACATGATAGACCTGAAGAACACATTGAAATAATTTTATAATGCAATCACAAGTATTAATAGCAGAATAGACCAAGTGGAGGGAAGAATCTCAGAGCTTGAAGACTGGCTTTTTGAAATAAGACAGTCAGACAAGAACAGAAAAAAAAAGAATGAAAAGGAACCAAAAAATCCTCCAAGAAATATGGGATTATATGAAGAACAAACCTATGATTCATCAGTTTCCCTGAAAGAGATGGGGAGAGTGGAAGCAACTTGGAAAACAAATTTCAGGATATCATTCATGATAACTACCCAAACTACAGAGGCCAACATTCAAAGTCAGAAAATGTAGAGAACCTCAGTCTCAGTAAGATACTTCATGAGAAGAAAGGTCAGGTTAACTAAAAAGGGAAAGCCCATTAGAGTAACAGCAGAACTCTCTGCAGAAACCCTACAAGCCATAAGAAATTGGGGCCAATATTTAACATTCTTAAAGAAATTCCAACCCAGAATTTTATACTTGGTCAAACTAAGTTTTTTTTTGTTTTTTTTTGTTTTTGTTTTTGTTTTTTTTTAATATACTTTAAGTTCCAGGGTACATGTGCACAACGTGCAGGTTTGTTACATATGTATATATGTGCTGTGTTGGTGTGCTGCACCCATTAACTCATCATTTACATTAGGTATATCTCCTAATGCTATCTATCCCCCGTTCCCCCTCCCCACAATAGGCCCCAGTGTGTGATGTTCCCCTTCCCATGTCCAAGTGATCTCATTGTTCAATTCCCACCTATGAGTGAGAACATGCACTGTTTGGTTTTCTGTTCTTGGGAAAGTTTGCTGAGAATGATGGTTTCCAGCTGCATCCATGTCCCTACAAAGGACACAAACTCATCCTTTTTTATGGCTGCATAGTATTCCATGGTGTATATGTGCCACATTTTCTTAATCCAGTCTGTCACTGATGGACATTTGGGTTGATTCCAAGTGTTTGCTGTTGTGAATAGTGCCGCAATAAACATACATGTGCATGTGTCTTTATAGCAGCATGATTTATAATCCTTTGGGTATATACCCAGTAATGGGATGGCTGGGTCAAATGGTATTTCCAGTTCTAGATCCTTGAGGAATCACCACACTGTCTTCCACAACAGTTGAACTAGTTTACAATCCCACCAACAGTGTAAAAGTGTTCCTATTTCTCCACATCCTCTCCAGCACCTGTTGTTTCCTGACTTTTTAATGATTTCCATTCTAACTGGTGTGAGATGGTATCGCATTATAGTTTTGATTTGCATTTCTCTGATGGCCAGTGATGATGAGCATTTTTTAATGTGCCTGAGGCTGCATAAATACCTTCTTTTGAGAAGTGTCTGTTAATATCCTTCACCCACTTTTTGATGGGGTTCAAACTAAGCTTTTTAAGTGAAGAAGAAATAAGGTTCTTCTTAGACAAGCAAAGGCTGAGCAAATTTTTTCAAATTTTGGTAAAATTGTTTATTAATTTGTTCTGTTATGGACTATAATTTGGTGTCATTATTTAAGAAATCTTTAAGTAAGTCGAGATCACAGGGATTTTTCTCTTATGTTCTCTTCTAGAAGTTTTATAGTTTCAGGTTTTGTATTTAGATCTAAGATTACTTTTGAGTTAATTTTTTTTCGCTTTATATTTCTTCTAAAAAAAAAAAACAAGATACATATGCAGAACGTGCAGGTTTGTTACATAGGTATGTGTGTGCTATGGTGGTTTGTTGTGCCTATTGATCTGTTCTCTAAGTTCCTCCCCCTCACTCCCCACTCCCCAACAGGCCCCAGTGTGTGTTGTTCCCCTCTCTGTGTCCATGTGTTCTCAATGTTCCATTCCCACTTATGAGTGAGAACATGCAGTGTTTGGTTTTCTGTTCCTGTGTTAGTTTGCTGAGGATGATGGCTTCTAGCTTCATCCATGTCCCTGCAAAGGACATGATCTCATTCTTTTTTTTTATGGCTGCATAGTATTTCATAATGTATACGTACCACATTTTCTTTATCCAATCTATCATTAATGGTCATTTGGGTTAGTTCCATGTCTTTGCTATTGTATGTAGTGCTGCCATAAACATACGTGTACATGTATCTTGATAGTAGAATGATTTAGATTCCTTTGGGATATAATAATAATGGGATATAATAATAATGGATATAACAGTAATGGGATTGCTGGGTCAAATGGTATTTCTTCTTCTAGACCCTTGAGGAAACACCATACTGTCTTCCACAATGGTTGAACCAATTTACATTCCCATCAGCAGTGTAAAAGTGTTCCTACTTCTCCACAGCCTTGCCAGCATCTATTGTTTCCTGACTTTTTAATAATCATCATTCTGACTGGCATGAAATGGTATCTCATTGTGGATTTGATTTGCATTTCTTTGATGATCAGTGATGTTAAGCTTTTCTTCATATGTTTGTTGGTCACATAAATGTCTTCTTTTGAGAAGTATCTGTTCATATCCTTTGCCCACTTTTTGATGGGGTTGCTTTTTTCTTGTAAATATGTTTAAGTTTCTTGTAAATTCTGAATATTAGACCTTTGTCAGAGGGGAAAATTGCAAAAATTTTCTCCCATTCTGCAGGTTGCCTGTTCATTCTGATGATAATTTCTTTTGCTGTGCAGAAGCTCTTTAGTTTAATTAGATCCCATTTGTCAGTTGTGACTTTTGTTGCCATTGCTTTTGGCATTTTGTCATGAAGTCTTTGCCCATGCCTACATCCTGAATGGTATTGCCTAGGTTTTCTTCTAAGGTTTTTATGGTTTTAGGTTTTATATTTAAGTCTTTAATCCATCTTAAGTTAATTCTTTTATTAGGTGTAAGGAAGGGGTCCAGTTTCAGTTTTATGCATATGGCTAGCCAGTTTTCCCTGCAACATTTACTGACAATCTCACAGCCAAGATCATATTAAATGGGCAAAAACTGGAAGCATTCCCTTTGAAAACCAGCATAAGACAAGGATGCCCCCTCTCACCACTCCTATTCAACATAGCAGTGGAAGTTCTGGCCAGGGCAATCAGGCAAGAGAAGAAATAAAGGGTATTCAAATAGGAAGGGAGGAAGACAAGTTATCTCTGTTTGCAGACAACATGATTTTATATTCAGAAAATCCCATCATCTCAGCCCAAAACCTTTTTGAACTGATAAGCAATTTCAGGAAAGTCTCAGGATACAAAATCAATGTGCAAAAATCACAAGTATTCCTTTATACCAACAATAGGCAAGCAGAGAGCCAAATGATGACTGAACTCCAATTTACAATCACTACAAAGAGAATAAAATATTTAGGAATATGGGTAACATGGGATGTGAAAAACTTCTTCAAGGAAAACTACAAACCACTGTTCAAGGAAACAAGAGAGGACACAAACAAATGGAAAAATGTTCAATCCTCATGGATAGGAATAAACAATATTGTGAAAATGGCCACACTGCCCAAAATAATTTATAGATTCAATGCTATTCCCATCAAACTACCACTGACATTCTTCACAAAATTAGAAAAAAACTATTTTAAATTTTATTTGGAATCAAAGAAGTCCCCATATAATCAAGACAATCCTAAGCAAAAAGAACAATGCTGGAGGCATCATGCTACCTAACTTCAAACTATAGTACAAGGCTACAGTAACCAAAACAGCACAGTACTGGTACCAAAACAGACATATAGACCAATGGAGCAGGACAGAGACCTCAGAAATAACACCACACATCTACAACCATCTGATCTGCTACAAATCTGACAAAAACAGGCAATGGGGAAACAATCTCCTATTCAGCAACCACACAATCAAGTCTGCATAAAAACCAGCTAAAATCATGATGACAGCATCAAATCCACACATATCAATGCTAACATTGGATGTATATGGGCTATATGCCCCCAATTAAAAGGTACTGAGTGGCAAGCTGGATAAAGAACCAATGCAGAGAGTAAGTGCTAGATGGCCAAATAGGAACAGCTCCAGTCTGCAGCTCCCAGCATGATTGATGCAGAAGAGAGGTGATTTCTGCTTTTCCAACTGAGGTACCTGATATGTCTCATTGGGACTGGTTGGACAGTGGGTGCAGCTCATGGAGGGCGAGCCAAAGCAGGGTGGGAGTCACCTCCACTGAGAAGTGCAAGGGGTCAGGGGATTTCCCTTTCCTAGCCAATGAAGCCGTGACAAACTGTACCTGGAAAAATGGGACACTCCCATGCAAATGCTGTGTTTTTCCCACAGTCTCAGCAACCGGCAGAGCAGGAGATTTTCTCCTGAGCCTGGCTCGGTGGGTCCCATGCCCACGGAGCCTTGGTCACTGCTAGCACAGCAGTCTGAGATCAAGCTGTGAGGCTGCAGCATGGCTGGGGGAGGGGTATCTGCCATTGCTGAGGCTTGAGTAGGTAAACAAAGCAGCCTGCAAGCTTGAACTGGGTGAAGCCCACCACAGCTCAGCAAGGCCTACTGCCTCTATAGACTCCATCTCTGTGGGCAGGGTATAGCTGAACAAAAGGCAGCAGAAACTTCTGCAGACTTAAACGGTCCTGTCTGACAGCTCTGAAGAAAGCAGTGGTTCTCCCAGCATGGCGTTTGAGCTCTGAGAAGAGACAGACTGACTCCTCAAGCGGGTCCCTAGCCACCATGTAGCCTAACTGGAAGACACCTCCCAGTAGGGGATGATAGAAACCTCATACATGTGGGCGCCCCTCTGGGACAAGGCTTCCAGAGGAAGGATCAGGCAGCAAAATTTGCTGTTCTGCAGTCTCTGCTGGTGATACCCAGGCAAACGGTCTGAAGTGGACCTCCAGTAAACTCCAACAGACAGCAACTGAGGGACCTGACTGTTAGAAGGAAAACTAACAAACAGAAAGGAATAGCATCAACATCAATAAAAAGGACATCTATACCAAAACCCCATCTTTAGGTCACCAACATTAAAGATAAAAGGTAGATAAAATCACAAAGATGGGGAGAAACCAGTGCAGAAAAGCTGAAAATTCTAAAAACCAGAGTGCCTTTTCTCCTCCAGAGGATTGCAGCTCCTCACCAGCAATGAAACAAAGCTGGACGGAGAATGACTTTGACGAGCTGACAGAAGTAGGCTTCAGAAGGTCAGTTATAACAGACTTCTCTAAGCTAAAGGAGGATGTTTGAACCCATTGCAAGGAAACTAAAAACCTTGAAAAAAGGTTAGACAAATGTCTAACTAGAATAAACAGTGTAGAGAAGACCTTAAATGACCTGATGGAGCTGAAAACCATGGCACAACAACTTCATGATGTATGAAAAAGCTTCAATAGCTGATTCAATCAAGTGGAAGAAATGGTATCAGTGATTGAAGATCAAATTAATTAAATAAAGCGAGAAGACAAGGTTAGAGCAGAAAAAGAGTAAAAAGAAATGAACAAAGCCTCCAAGAAATACGGGACTATGTGAAAAGACCAAATCTACGTTTGATTGGTGTACTGGAAAGTGATGCGGAGAATGGAACCAAATTGGAAAAGATTCTTCAGGATATTATCCAGGAGAACTTCCCCAGCCTAGCAAGGCAGGCCAACATTCACATTCAGGAAATACAGAGAACACCACAAAAATACTCCTTGAGAAGAGCAACCCCAAGACACATAATTGTCAGATTCACCAGGGTTGAAATGAAGGAAAAAATGTTAAGGGCAGCCAGAGAGAAATGTCGTGATACCCACAAAGGGAAGCCCATCAGACTAAAAGCAGATCTCTCGGCAGAAATGCTACAAGGCAGAAGAGAGTGGGGGCCAATATTCAACATTCTTAAAGAAAAGAATTTTCCACCCAGAATTTCATATCAACCCAAACTAACCTTCATAAGTTAAGGAGAAATAAAATCCTTTACAGTCAAGCAAATGCTGATTTTGTCACCACCAGTGCTGCCTTACAAGATCTCCCGAAGGAAGCACTAAACATAGAAATGAACAACCGGTACCAGCCACTGCAAAAACCTGCCGAATTATAAAGACCATCGATGCTATGAAGAAACTACATCAATTGATGGGCAAAACAACCAGCTAACATCATAATGACAGGATCAAATTCACTCATAACAATATTAACCTTAAGTGGAAATGGGCTAACCACCCCATTTAAAGACACAGACTGGCAAATTGGAAAAAGAGTCAAGACCAATCAGTGTGCTGTATTCAGGAGACCCATGTCACATGCAGAGACACACATGGGCTCAAAATAAAGGGATGGAGGAAGATCTACCAAGCAAATGGAAAGCAAAAAAACGCAGGGGTTTCAATCCTAGTCTCTGATAAAACAGACTTTAAGCCAACAAAGATCAAAAGAGACAAAGAAGGCCATTACATAATCGTAAAGGGATCAATTCAACAAGAAGAGTTAACTATCCTAAATAGGTATGCATCCAATACGGGAGCACTCACATTCATAAAGCAAGTCTTTAGAGACCTACCAAGAGATGTAGACTCCCACAAAATAATAATGGGAGGCTTTAACACCCCACTGTCAACATTAGACAGATCAACGAGACAGCAGGTTAACAAGGATATTCAGTACTTAAACTGAGCTCTGCACTGAGCAGACCTAATAGACATCTACAGAACTCTCCACCCCAAATAAACAGAATATACATTCTTCTCAGCACCACATCACACTTATTCTAAAATTAACCACATAATTGGAACTAAAGCACTCCTTAGCAAATGTAAAAGAACAGAAATCACAGCAAACTGTCTCTCAGACCACAGTGCAATCAAATTAGAACTCAGGATTAAGAAACTCCCTAAAGACTGCACAACTACATGGAAACTGAACAACTTCATCTTGAGTGACTACTGGGTAAATAACGAAATGAAGGCAGAAATAAAGATGTTCTTTGAAACAAATGAGAACAAAGACACAGCGTACCAGAATCTCAGGGACACATTTAAAGCAGTGTGTAGAGGGAAATTTATAGCACTAAATGCCCACAAAAGAAAGCAGGAGAGATCAAAAATCGACACGCTAACAATACAATTAAAAGAACTTGAGAAGCAAGAGCAAACAAATTCAAAAGCTAGAAGAAGGCTAGAAATGACTAAGATCAGAGCAGAAGTGAAGGATATAGAGACACAAAAAAACACTTCAAAAAATCAATGAATCCACGAGCTGATTTTTGAGAAGATCAAAAAAATTGATAGACCACTAGCAAGACTAATAAAGAAGAAAAGAGAGAAGAATCAAATAGATGCAATAAAAAATCATAAAGGGGATATCACAATTGATCCCAAAGAAACACAAACTACCATCAGAGAATACTATAAACTCCTCTGTGCAAATAAACTAGAAAATCTACAAGAAATGGATAAATTCCGGGACACATACAACCTCCCAAGACTAAACCAGGAAGAAGTTGAATCTCTGAATAGACCAGTAAGAGGCTCTGAAATTGAGGCAATAATTAATAGCCTACTAACCAAAAAAAGTCCAGGACCACAGGGATTCACAGCTGAATTCAACCATAGGTACAAAGAGGAGCTGGTGCCATTCCTTCTGAAACTATTCCAATCAGTAGAAAAAGATGGAATCCTCCCTAACACATTTTATGAGGCCAGCATCATCCTGATACCAAAGCCTGGCAAAGACACAACAAAAAAAGAGAATTTTAGACCAATATCCCTGATGAACATCAATGCGAAAATTCTAAATATAATACTGGCAAACCGAATCCAGCAGCACATCAAAAAGCTTATCCACCATGATAAAGTCAGCTTCATCCCTGGGATGCAAGGCTGGTTCAACATATGCAAATCAATAAACGTAATCCATCAGATAAACAGAACCAACAACAAAAACCACATGATTATCTCAATAAATGCAGGAAAGGCCTTTGACAAAATTCAACAGCCCTTCATGCTAAAAACTCTCAATAAACTAGGTATTTATGGAACATACTTCAAAATATTAAGAGCTATTTATGACAAACCCACAGGCAGCCAATATCATACTGAATGAGCAAAAACTGGAAGCATTCCCTTTGAAAACCAGCACAACACAATGATGCCCTCTCTCACCACTCCTATTCAACATAGTGTTGGAAGTTCTGGCAAGGGCAATCAGGCAAGAGAAAGAAATAAAAGGTATTCAATAAGGAAAAGAGGAAGTCAAATTGTCCCTGTTTGCAGATGACATGATTGTATATTTAGGAAACCCCATTGTCTCAGTGCAAAATCTCCTTAAGCTGATAAACAACTTCAGCAAAGTCTCAGGATACAAAATCAATGTGCAAAAATCACAAGCATTCCTATACACCAATAACAGACAAACAGAGAGCCAAATCATGAGTGAACTCCCATTCACAACTACTACAAAGAGAATAAAATACCTGGGAATCCAACTTACAAGGGATGTGAAGGACATCTTCAAGGAGAACTACAAACCACTGCTCAATGAGATAAAACAGGACACAAACAAATGGAAGAACATTCCGTGTTCATGGAAAGGAATAATCAATATCGTGAAAATGGTCATACTGCCCAAGGTAATTTATAGATTCAATGCTGTCCCCATCAATCTACCAATGACTTTCTTCACAGAATTGGAAAAAATACTTTAAAACTCATATGGAACCAAAAAAGAGCCCACATTGCCAAGACAATCTTAAGCAAAAAAACAAAGCTAGGCCGGGCGCGGTGGCTCAAGCCTGTAATCCCAGCACTTTGGGAGGCCGAGACGGGCGGATCACGAGGTCAGGAGATCGAGACCATCCTGGCTAATACAGTGAAACCCCGTCTCTACTAAAAAAAAAAATACAAAAAACTAGCCGGGCGAGGTGGCGGGCGCCTGTGGTCCCAGCTACTCGGGAGGCTGAGGCAGGAGAATGGCGTAAACCCGGGAGGGGGAGCTTGCAGTGAGCTGAGATCCGGCCACTGCACTCCAGCCCGGGTGACAGAGCCAGACTCCGTCTCAAAAAAAAAAAAAAAAAAAAAAAAAACAAAGCTGGAGGCATCACGCTACCCAACTTAAAACCACATTACAAAGCTACAGTAACCAAAACAGCAGGGTACTGGTACCAAAATAGAGAAATAAACCAATGGAACATAACAGAGTCCTCAGAAATAACACCACACATCTACAACCATCTAATCTTTGACAAACCTGACAAAAACAAGTAATGGGGAAAGGATTCCATATTTAATAAATAGTGCTGGGAAAACTAGCTAGCCATCTGTAGAAAACTGAAACTGGATCCCTTCTTTATACCTTATACCTTATACAAAAATTAATTAAAGATGGATTAAAAATTTTAATGTCAGACCTAAAACCATAAAAACCCTAGAAGAAAACCTAGGCAATACCATTCAGGACATAGGCGTGGGCAAGGACTTCATGACTAAAACACCAAAAGCAATGGCAACAAAAGCCAAAATAGACAAATGGATCTAATTAAACTGAAGAGCTTCTTTCTGCATGGCAAAAGAAACTGCCATCAGAGTGAACAGGCAACCTACAGAATGGGAGAAAATTTTTGCAATCTACCCATTTGACAAGGGGCTAATATCCAGAATCTACAAGGAACTTTAACACATTTACAAGAAAAAAACAAACAACCCCATCAAAAAGTGGGCAAAGGATATGATCAGACATAAATGTCAAAATAAGACATTTATGCAGTCAACAGACACATGAAAAAATGCTCATCATCACTGGCCATCAGAGAAATGCAAATCAAAACCACAATGAGATACCATCTCACGCCGGTTAGAATGGGGCTTATTAAAAAGTCAGGAAACAACAGATGCTGGAGAGGATGTGGAGAAATAAGAGCACTTTTTCACTGTTGGTGGGAGTCTAAATTAGTTCAACCATTGTGGAAGACAGTGTGGCAATTCCTAAAGGATCTAGAACTGGAATACCATTTGACCCAGCCATCCCATTACTGGGTATATACCCAAAGGATTATAAATCATTCTCCTATAAAGACACATGCACACGTATGTTTATTGCAGCACTATTCATAATAATGAAGACTTGGAACCAACCCAAATATCCATCAATGATAGGCTGGATTAAGAAAATATGTCACATATACACAATGGACTATTATGCAGCCATAAGAAAGGATGAGTTCATGTTTTTAGCAGGGACGGACATGGATGAGGCTGGAAACCATCATTCTTAGCAAACTATCACAAAGACAGAAAACCAAACAGCACATGTTCTCACTCATAGGTGGGAATTGAACAATGAGAACACTTGGACACAGGGCGGGGAATATCACACACCGGGACCTGTCCTGGGTTGGGGGCCTGGGGGAGGGATGGCATTAGGAGAAATACCTAATGTAAATGATGAGTTGATGGGTGCAGCAAACCAACATGGCACATGTGTACCTATGTAACAAACCTGCATGTTGTGCACATGTACCCAAGAACTTAAAGTATAATTAAAAAAAAAAAAAAAATGCACATTGGTATGCTGCCTTCAAGAGACCCATCTCACATGCAATAACACCCATAGTCTCAGAATAAAGGGATGGAAAAAAACCTACCAAGCAAATGGAAAACAGATAAAAGCACCTGTTGCAATCCTAATTTCAGACAAAACAGACTTTAAGCCAACAAAGATCAAAAAGCACAAAAAAGGGCACTACATTAATGGTAAGGGTTCAATTTAACAAGAATACCTAACTATTTTAAATATATATGCACCCACCACAGGAGCACCCAGATTAATAAAGCATGTTCTTAGACATCTACAGAAGACTTGTATTTTCATACAATAATAGTGGGAGACTTCAATACCCCACTGATAGCATTAGACAGATCATTGATGCAGAAAATTAACAAGGAATTTAAGATCTCAACTCAGCACTTGATTAAATAGACCTGATATACATCTACAGAACTCTCCATCCCAAAGCAACAGAATATACATTCTTCCCATTTCCACATGACCCATACTCTAAATTCATTTACATAATCAGGCATAAGGCACTCCTTAGCAAATTAAAGAAACTGAAATCCTAACAACCACTCTCTCAGACCACAGTCTAAATTAGAAATCAATACTAAGAAATTCACTCACAACTACAATTACATGGAAATTGAATAACCTGCTCCTGAAAGACTATTGGGTAAATGAAATTAAGGCAGAAATCAAGTTCTCTGAAACTAATGAGAACAAAGATACAACATACTGAAATATCTGGGACACAGCTAAGGCAGTGTTAAGAGGAAAATTTACAGCAGTAAAATGACCAAATCAAAAAGAAATATCTCAATTTACCAACCTAACATAACAACTGATAGAACTACTAGACAGAAAATGAGAAAGCTATAGAAGATCTGAAAAATGGAATCATCTAACTGGAAATAATTGACATATGTTGAACACTTCACCCAACAGCAGCAGAGTATATCGTTTTTTTCAACAACCCATAAAACATGCAACAATAGAGACTATATCTTGAGTCTTAGGGGAAAAAAAGCACAACAAATTTGAAATCTTACAGAGTATATTCTCTGACTGTAATAAAATCACTAGAAATCAATAACTGAAAGACAACAGGAAAATCTTCATACACTTGGAATTTAAGTGACACATATAGAAATAATTAATAGGTCTAAGAGAAAATATTAAGGGAAATAAAAATACATTGAATTGAATAACAATTAAAGTGCCAAAACAAAATTTGGAAGAGGTGGCTAATGCAGTGCTAAGAGAGAAATTTATACCACTGAATTCTTACACTATGCTATAGTTTGGATATTTACTTTTCCAAACCTCATCTTGAAATTTGATTCCCAATGTTGAAGGTGGAGCATAATGGAAGAAAAGTCATGGAGGGGAATCTCTCATGAATGGCTTGGTGCTGCCCTCTGCCCTCTTAGTAATGAGTAATTCCTTGCTATATTAGGTCCTATGAGAGTGGGTTGCTAAAAAAAAAAAAAAGAAAGAAAAAAAAAAGAGAGAGGCTGGCATCTGCCCTTTGTTTCCTGCTTTCTCTCTCACCATGTGATCTCTGCACATGCCAGCTTTCCTTTACCTTCTGCCATGTGTGTAAGCAGCCTGAAGCTTTCACCAGATGCTCATTCTTTTAGCAAAAAGAAAAACAGTGTGAATAAAGTAAAGCTTTTTCCTTTATAAATTACCAAGCCTCGGGTATTTCTTTATAGCCACACAAATGGACTAAGACACCCTGGAAAAGAAGAAAGGTCTAAAATCTCTAATCTATGTTCCTAACTCAATAAATTACGTTAAAAATAGCAAAATAAATTCAACAAGCAGCAAGATCAATAAAAAGCAGGATTGGAAATAAAATAAATTTAAAAGAGTAACCAATAGAAAAATTAATGAAACAGTTGACAATACAGTATTGTGCATTTCAAAATTGGTCAAGAGAGTAGATCTAATGTTAATTGATCTAACCATACACACAAAAAGAGGGAGACACTAGGACTAATTTTAAGGTGTTGAATATGTTTATTACCTCTACTGTGGTGATGGTATAATGAGTTTCACATATGTTTAGACTCATTAAATGTATGCATTAAATATGTGTAGTTCTATGTATTTCAACTATACCTCAATATAACAGTTAAATTTCTTAAAAATCTGTTTCTTCAACAAAATAGTAAAATTAATAAATCTCTAACAAGAAACACAAAGATAAAAAGAAAGAAAGCCGGGCACGGTGGCTCAAGCCTGTAATCCCAGCACTTTGGGAGGCTGAGACGGGCGGATCACAAGGTCAGGAGATCGAGACCATCCTGGCTAACACGGTGAAACCCCGTCTCTACTAAAAAATACAAAAAACTAGTCGGGCGAGGTGGCGGGCGCCTGTGGTCCCAGCTACTCCGGAGGCTGAGGCAGGAGAATGGCGTAAACCCGGGAGGCGGAGCTTGCAGTGAGCTGAGATCTGGCCACTGCACTCCAGCCTGGGCGACAGAGCCAGACTCAGTCTCAAAAAAAAAAAAAAAAAAAAAAAAAGAAGACACACATCAGAATAATAGGAAAAAAACATGGGACAGGACTGCAGATCCTAAAAACATTTAAAAAGTATATTAAGGGACTAGTATGAGCAACTTTATTTTTATAAATTAGACAACATAAAATAAATGACTAATTTATCAAAAAGTGCAAACTGTGAGACCTCAACCAAGATGAAATTGATAGCCTGAATTGTTCTGTAACCATTAAAGAACGTGAAAGCATAATTTAAAACCTCCTGAAAAAGAAAGCTTGAGGTACAAATAGTTTCACTGGAGAATATCCTTTAATAATTGAATGTTTTTAAAAATGGGGGAACATCTATAGAATAAAATAGCTCAGCAACAAAAAGGAGAAAAAAACCTATTGGCATATAGAGCTAACAGGATCAATATCAGAGTATTCTGCTGAATGAAAGAAGCAAATCCCAAAACATTAAATACCATATGATCCCATTCATATAACATTCTTTAAATAACAAAAGTGTAGAAAACGTTAAAAAGTTTAATGTTTGCCAGGGATTAATGCCTTGGAGATAACTGGTGGATGTATATTTTCTACTGCTGCTGTAACAAATTACTACAAACTTGATAAATTGGAGGAATACAAATTTAAAATGAAAATTTTATTTTCACATATACAAATTGGCAAAGGTTAAAAATATTGACAAAGCACAGAGTTTGGAAGTGTTAAGGGAAAGAAACTTTTGTACACATTGTTGCATTTGTAAATCAGTGTGCTACTATGGGGCCATTGGGCAATACGTTTCAAAATATAAAATTAGTGTACTGCTACTCTAACATTCCCATTTCCCGGAATTTACCCTAAGTAAATAATGGCACAAGTGCCAGAAGATACAGAAGAAAACTTTTTAAATGCAAAATACTTTTAAATGATGTACAACCAACCAACCTAAGTTTAACAACTTAACTATCCATCATTAAGGGTGAGTTAAATAAACTATTTTAATTCACATAATAAAATAGTATAAATTTAATAAGGTTTATAGTGCAGAGCTACGTTTGTTGACTTGGGAAAATATTCAGACCATGTTATTAGGTTTTAAAAAAAGGTTACAGAATATCAGGAAAGAAATGATCCTGTTTTTTTAAATTAACTACTTCTACCTCTTGCTGATAAAAGAGAGAAATCACCTTTTAGTGGGGGAATAGATTTCACTTTACCTTTTTTCTCTGTATTTTGTGTATGTTTTATTTTTATAACAATAAATTTATAAGAGAAATCGTAACACTAAAGATTAGGAAGAATCGGTGAAGTTTATGCACCTTATAAGTCCTAAAAGAAGGTTAGATGACTAAGTCTGAGGAAAGTATTGAAGTATCATATAATTACAAGTTTAACAAAATGGACTTCTACTGTTAAACATAGAATGATACATTAAAGATAAGAAAGCTAAAAAGTCTTGTTGGATATTCTCCTTTTATCAATTGCTTTAGGATATATGTAATAGTCTATAACATTATTTCAGTCTCATTATTTGCTTATGCATGGCTTTTTGAATACACTTTCTGTACAAAAATTCTATGAAGTAACTAAATTAGATGTACAAAGGGGAGGGTCTGTTTGTGTTCAGAAAATGTGATCCCTTTAGGAATGAAATAGACAATCTACAGGCAAAACAATGACGAGGAGGAAGAGAAAGAAGATAAGAAGAAGAAAAAAGAAGAGAAAGAAGGAGAAGAAGATGAAAGAAGAAGATGAGGGGAAGAAGAAGAAGGAGGAGGAGGAGGAGAAGGGGAGGAGGAGAAAAAGGAGAAAAAGAGGAGAACTTTATAAAATTAGTCATCATCTTGGACTTTTTGATGGTTAATATTAGGTGTCTTGATTTGATTGAAGGATGCCTAGATGGCTGGTAAATTATTGATTCCCGGTGTGTCTGTGAGGCATTGCCAGAGGAGATTGATATTTGAGTCAGTTGACTGAGAGAAGAAGACCCACCCTCAATGTGGGTGGGCACTATCCAATTGGCTGCTAGCATGGCCAGAACAAAGCAGGTGAAAGAAGATGGGATATCCTTGCTTGCTGAGCTTTCTGGTTTTCTTCTTTTTCCCATGCTGGATGCTTTCTTCAATTCCTCCTGCCCTTGGACATCAGAACCCAAGTTCTTTGGCCTTTGAACTCTGGAACTTTCACAAGTGGCTTGCCAAGGGCTTTCAGGCCTTTGCCCACAGACTGAAGGGTGCATTGTCAGCTTCCACGGTTTTGAGGCTTTGGGATTTGTACTGAGCCACTACCAGCTTCTCTCTTCCCCAGCTTGCAGATGGCCTATTGTGGGACCTTGCCTTGTAATCATGTGAGCCAATTTTCCTTAATAAACTCTCTTTTATATTTACATATATCCTATTAGTTCTGTCCCTCTGGAGAACTCTCAGTAATACAGATTTTCATACCAGGGTTGGTTCTAGAGGAACATAATTTTAAGAATAGATTTGTTTAATTTTGTTTTGGGGTTTCTGGAATTGGCTCTTTAATCTGATCAGATCTGAAAATGCTAAGAATTCTAATTCTAATAGTATGGAGAACACTGATAGTCCTTGGTGTAACTTGTTTAGAGAGTTGTGCAAAATAGATGCATTTAATACTGTTGCAGGACTTTCTCCTTAGTTCAGCTAAAAATGGGGTTTTTGTCACATGACGATAAAAGATTAGGCTTATAGACACTTCGAAGGGTGAGGAGGGTAGGGTGTTTGGGGGTAAAAGGGAAAAAAATGAAACAGGGACTCTCAGCAAAGCGAGAGTCCTGCTGACTGGCTTCCCACCTCACAGACTGAATCCTGGTTACCACCCTGGAACAGGAGTGGCTAGGCTCCTCCCTCATGCAAATAGCAAGAACTTCCTGAGGCTCCACCCCAGTGTGCACTCCTCCCAGTGTGCAGGCCGGTCAGAGGTTCTTTGGGGACCTCTTTATACTAGACTGTCTCAACACTCCTGAGAGGCAAGGAGTTTAGTGACTCTATGCATGATACCTTTGAATATTTTTGGAGAACCAAGGAATATAATGAATTTCGTTGGTTACTCCTAAGTTCGTTGGACAAGGTGATTAAAGAGAAGGATGAGCTTAGGGAATATATTTCCCAGCTACAGAAGCACATATTTAGCCTCAAATGTTCTAAGATTGCCCTGATTGAGAGTCTTATTTTGTGTAAACAAAAGGCTGAAATTGCTAAAAATCAGACACAAGCTCTTATCTTGTGAGTGGCTGGCCTACAACAAAAAGTGCATACTCAGTCTTGCCACATGTCTATTGTTAAAGTGAAAGCATTGATTTGGAAATAATGGAACCCGGTAACTTGGGTTGGGAATGTGTGGGAGAACCCTGATGAAGCCGGGAAAAACTACAATAACCCAATCCAAGCAGGACTACAAATGACTCAGACCCTTCATGAATGAAGGTTTGGGTTACTCCACTAGGTGAAAAATCATGATTATCCAAGGTGTTTGCTTAAGACAAAGGGAATAGAGAATGCATAGAAGAAGGTAGTTATCTATCTACTAGCTATGACCATGTGACCAGATGCAGAAACGAGGACTATAATTGTCACGAGTATTTCCTCATTTTGTTAAGAATGTGTTTGTGCATGTATACAGCTGTACGAAGAAAATATCGTTGTTTTATTTCCTCTCTTTATTCTTTAACATGTAACATAAGATTTACTGACTTCATATTAGCATTTAAGTGTTTTTAACTTTATGTAACAACATTTAGGTTAGGTATTAGTGCGCTTTTGGTCATACAAAGAGTAGTTGTATTATGTTAGGCATAAGTATTATCTTATTATTGTCTTTATTTTGAAATTAAGTATAATTTCAGGAGGTGTGTATGGATTCCAAGTTGATGATGGGTGGGCTTCTGATAGATAATATTAGGTGTCAACTTGATTGGATTGAAGAATGCCTAGATGGCTGGTAAAGTATTATGTATATGTGTCTGTGAGGGTGTTGCCAGAGAAGATTGACATTTGAGTCAGTGGACTGAGAGGTGAAGAGCCACCCTCAATGTGGGTGGGCACCTATCAGCTGCCAGCAGAGCTAGAACACAGCAGATGGAAGAAGGTGGGATAACATTGCTTACTGAGTCTTCTCTTTTGTTTTGTTTTGTTTTGTTTTGTTTTCCATGCTGGATGCTTCCTTCCACTGCTCCGACCCTTGGACATTAGACTCTAGGATTTTTTGGCTTTTGGACTCTGAGACTTGCACCAGTTGCTTGCTGAGAACTCTCAGGTCTGCAGTCACAGACTGAAGGCTGAACTGATGGCTTCCCTGGCTTTGAGGCTTTCCAACTTGGACTGAGAGACTACCAACGTCTCTTCTTTCTTCCTCAGCTGGCAGACAGCCTATGTAATTGTGTGAGCCAATTCTTCCACTCCCTGTCATATATACATATATTCTATTAGTTCTGTCCCTTTGGAGAACCCTGATTAATACAGACTAGATAAACAGTGATCTGAACACATGCACCTTCCTTGCTTTTCTGCTTCAAACCCCAAGAAATGGCAGAAAAAAATGCATCCATAAAAACACCAAAAAACAACATGATATTTTCAGTGTACCATAAATGATGAGTAATCCCTGAAAGATAAGCACAAATAAGATTGGACTGACAAAGAAAACCATAGTCCTAAATATAAGTAGGAGAGAACTCAGAAAATTGTGGCTCACAGATGATCTAAAGTTGAAATAGCAAATATAGAGTGCAGCAGGAGTTCCAAGATTACGTTTAAAGTAGCAAGACAGGTTACACCAACCACACAAACACAAACACAGACACACACACACACACAACACACACTAGCAAGAATCAGATGGCAGAGTTTTGCTACTAGGCTGTAGCTATATGTGTGGATAATTGGACCAGAGTATAAAGAGGATAATTTGAATGCTGATGGTACCAGGAATACTATTGAATGTTCATGCTCCACAGATAAGCAACTGGTACACCTTTCTAGAGAGACATTCCATTCCTCCCTGATAATCTTTGGAAGTAGGCTGTGGTAACCACAGATAAAATCCACAGGTAGGCAAATAGAAAATCTGAAATGGAAAGATGAACCCAGAAGAATTCATCAGCATATATTTGAGGAAAAACAGCAGCTTAAAAGAGAGGATGGACCAAAGTTGACACAAAAGTAGTAAAAGTAATAGCATAAAAAAGACAATAATAAAAGTATAATGAATAGCTACACAATAATAAAAAAGAATATCACATCTATGCAACAAGTACAGACTGTCATAAAAATGTGAAAATATTGCAAATAAAAGTGGACACATCTAAATAATGAATGAATGAACTGAAAGGTTAAATGAAAGAGTTTTTCCAGAATTCACTGCAAAATAACAATGAGCTAGAACACACAAAACAAAAGTTAAAAGATATAAAGGATCAGTATAAATGTTCCAATATTTATTTAATAGGAGTTCTAGCCAGAAAGAAAAGAGAGAATAAAAACACAAAAAGAGATTTGCTAACTCACAATCTTAATGTGAAACTTTACTACACCTTTCTCATGATCAAACAAAAAGAGATAAGAGAAATATGTGAGTACTGTAGTAAAAAAGTTAAAAGTCCAAAATAAGTATAATTAATATACCCTAGATAAAAGACATTATTACATACATGAATTAAGAACAGACTTAAACATATTAAGCAAAACTGACTAGCATACGAGGGTAAATTTTTAAAGCTTCAATCATTGAAAGATATTTAATTTATCACACAGAAATTGATGATATATGGACACAAATATAATAAGGCTATAGAAAATTTGAATGAATTAAGACACTTCACTCACACACACACAGAATTTTTTTTAGATTCTTACACTTCAAAACCGAGAATACATAATAGTCTCAAATACATGTGCTGTATTCATTAATATTGTTTATGCATTAGGCCACAAACATATAAGCAAAGTTTCCAATGCAGATCTTAAAAATGCCACATTCATTGTCTATAAAGCAATAAAATTAGAATTTACAAATAAAATGATAACAAATATATAACATAATATTTTAAAATTATACACACAAATACACACATAGCCTTGGAAGAATAGAAAAATCAAAAAATAAATTAGATACTGTTTAGAAATAAAAAATTAAAATTGTATACACACAGACTTATGAGATACAATTAAGATATAGTCAAAGGAAAATGAATACGCCTAAAAGCACTTATTAAATAAATGATTGGGCCGGGCGCAGTAATCACGCCTGTAATCCCAGCACTTTGGGAGGCCGAGGCAGGAGGATCACGAGGTCAGGAGATTGAGACCATCCTAGCTAACACAGTGAAACCCCATCTCTACTAAAAATACAAAAAATGAGCCAGGCATGGTGGCGGGCGCCTGTAAGGAGGTGGAGCTTGCAGTGAGCCAAGATCGTACCACCACATTCCAGCCTGGGTGACAGAGCGAGACTCCATCTCAAAAAAAAAAAAAAAAAAAAAAAAAAGATTAAAAATTATTTAATTGGGCATTTAACTTAAGAAGTTCATGAAAGAACAATGCATTAACCTCTAAGGACAAAGAATATAGGGGAAAGTAATGAAGATATAGAAATTAATAAAATAGAAATTATAAAATTAATAGAGTTGTTCAATAAGTTCAAAAGCTGGTTCTTTAAGAATACCAATAAAATAGTAAAACCTGTTTGAAAAAATAAGACCCAATAAGAATAATCGTGGACAACAAGAGGCTCATAGCAAAATATATAGAAAAAGTTTTCAAATTTACAAGAGAGTGATATACCCATTATCATATTAATAAGTTTGAATACCAAGATGAAATAATTGATTTTTTTTTTTGAGACAGAATTTGGTTCTTGTTGCCCAGGCTGGAGTGCAATGGCATGATCTTGGCTCACTGCAACCTCTGCCTCTCAAAGTGCTGGGATTAGAGGCGTGAGCCACCGCACCTGGCCAATTTATTGAATTTTTATGTCAAACCTTCCAGCATGTTGAGGAAATTTGCATGAACAATATCCTTCAGTATATTTTCTAATTTGCTTGCTCTCTCTTAATCTCTTTCAGGAATGCAAATGAGTCATAAGTTTCATCTCTTTACATAATCCTTTATTTATCAGAAGTTTCATATTTTAAAACATTTTTTGAAAAAATTTTGTCTGCCTGTGTTGACTCAAAAGATCATTCTTCGAACTCTGAGATTCTTTCCTCAGCCTGGCCTGATCTGTTATTAATGCTTCCAATCGCATTCTGAAATTCCTATAGTAAATTTTTCATTTCCAGAAGTTCAGTTTGGCTTTTTATTAAAAGAGCTATGTCATCTTTCAACCCTTGGGCCATTTTACTGTGTTCCTTGGACTTAGTCTTAACCTTCTCATATATCTCAATGAGCTTCCTTGCCATTCAGATTCTGAATTCTATGCCTGTTATTTCAATCATTTCAGTTTGGTTGAGAATCACTGTTGGGAAGCTAGCAGAGTCATTTGGAAGAAAGAAGACACTCTGGCTTTTAGAGTTGCCAGAGTTCTTGCACTGGGTCTTTCTCATCTGTGTGGGCTGATGCTCCTTTAAACTCTGAAGCTGCTGTCCTTTGGATGGGACTTTTTGCTTTTGTATTTGTTGATGCCCTTGCGGGTTTAGCTGTGGTGTAAGATGGATTTAGTCAATTGACTTTATTTCTGGATGCTTTCAGTGGAATTTTCAGCTTAGCACTCCTGGGGTGCATGCTCCAACCCTGGGGGTTGGGGGTGGTGGAGTAATGGAACCAAGCCTGTGGCTTTGTTCTACTATTCCTTGAAGTTAAGCACCTGCTGTGCTGAAGGGGTCAGGGTGTCCCCAGTCTGCTGGCAACAACATTCTGCCAGGGGCTGCTGCCAAAATCACTCTGGCAAGGAGTCATAGGTCTGCAAGTGCATGAGCACCAGCACAGCTGCTGCATTTTCTCTTCAAATGCATTGGGAAAGCTTTTGCCCTACGACCTTTGAAGGAATTTATATAACATGAGAATTATCTGGTAAAATTCAACAGAAGAAATACATGATACTGGTCCCTTTTTTAAAAGTTAGATTGTTGGTCACCTTTTAAATTTTTTCTATGATTATTGGTCTTTTCAGGTTCTCTACTTTTTGAGTAACTTTTGATCGCTTATGGTTTTCCTTAAAATCAATTATTGCCGGGCACAGTGGCTCAAGCCTGTAATCCCAGCACTTTGGGAGGCTGAGGCTGGTAGATCACCTGAGGTCAGGAGGTCGAGACCAGCCTGACCAACATGAAGAAACCCCATCTCTTCTAAAAATACAAAATTAGCTATGTGTGTTGCTGCATGCTTGTGATCCAGCTACTCGGGAGGCTGAGGCAGGAGAATCACTTGAACCCGGGAGGCAGAGGTTGTGGTGAGCCGTGATCGCATCATGGCACTCCAACCTGGGCAACAAGAGCAAAACTCAGTCTCAAAAAAAAAAAAAAAAAAAGTAAAAAAAGAAATTCAAGAAATTCAGAGAACCCCTGTGAGATACTACAATGGCTATCCTTAAGATGCATAGTCATCAGATTCCCAAAGATTAACGCAAAAGAAAAAGTAGAGAGAAAAAGAAAGGTGGCAAGAAAGAAAGAGCAAATCATGTACAAAGTGAATCCTCTCAGGCTAACTGCAAACATTTCAGCAGAAACCTTACAAGTCAGAAGAGATTGGTAGTTTATGTTAAGCAACTTTAAAGAAAAGAAATTTCAACCAAGAATCGCATATCCAACCAAAGCAAACTTCATAAGCAAAAGAAAAATAAAATTCTTTTTAGACAAAGAAATAATAAGGGAATTCCTTACCATCAGACCTGCCTTAAAGCAACTATACAACCAAGTCCACATCACAGTCAGCTAACAAAACAATGACAGGATCAAATATTCACATATCAATATTAACCTTTAATGTTAATTGGCTAACACCCTATGTGAAAGACACAGAGTGGCAAGCTGGATAAAGAAGCAAGACCCAACTGTATACTACAATGTGATACCATTTCACATAGATCAGAATGGCTATTAAAATTCAGAAAATATCAGATGTCAGCAAGGTTGCAGAGAAAAGGGAAAGCTTATATTCTGCTGGTTGGAATGTAAATTGTTCTCAATGAATTCAAAACGGAATTACCATTCAATCCAGAAATGCCATTACTGGACATATACCCAAAGGAACCATAAATCATTCTACCAAAAAGACACATGCACTCATATATTCATCACAGCTCTATTCCTAATTGCAAAGACATGGAATCAACCTAGATACTCATCAATGGTGAACTGGATAATGAAAATGTGGTGCACATATACCATGGAATACTACAGGCCATTAAGAAAAAAATGAGATCATGTCCTTCACAGCAATTTGAACCTATGTGTGTTATTGCATATCAGAAACTAATCTGACATGCAATAACACACATAGGTTCAAATTAAAGGAATAAAGAATGGTCTATTGAGCAAACAGAAAACAAAAAAAGCAAGGGTTGCTATTTTTATTTCAGGCAAAACTGACTTTAAACCAACAATGGTCAAAAAAGACGAAGAAGGGCATTACATAATGGTAATGCCATAATGGTAATACCATTTAGGTAACTATCCTAAATATATATGCACTCAAAACTCAAGGACTTCGATTCATAAAACAAGTTTTCAGAGACCTATAAGAGATTTAGATAACCACACAATAATAGTGGGCGACTTCAACACCCCAATGACAGTGTTAGACAGAAAATCAAGGAGCAAAATTAACAAAGATATTCAGGCCCTAAACTCGACGTTTCATCAAATAGACCTAACAGACATCTACAGAACACTTTACTCAACTATAACAGAATATACATTCTTCTCATCTGCACACAGTGCATATTCTAAGATCAACCACATGCTTGGCCATGAAGCAATTCTCAAAAAATTAAAAAAAAAATAATAGCAGCCACACTCTTTGACCACAGTGGAATAAAAATAGAAATCAATACCGAGAAAGTCTTTCAAAACTATACAATTAAACAGAAAATACACCATATACTCCTGAATTACTTTTCAGTAAATAATAAAATTAAGGCTGAAATAAAAAATTATTTGAAAACAACAAAAACGAAGATACAATATACCAGACTCTAAGACACAGCTAAAGCAAAGTGAAGAGGAATGTTCATAGCACAAAATGTCTACATCAAAAAGTTAGAAAGATCTCACATTAACAACCTAAGACCACACTGAGAAGAAATAGAAAAATAAAACAAACTGCAAAGCTAACAGAAGAAAAAAAAAACAGAACTGAACTGAAATAAATTGAGATGTATAAATTAATATAAAAAATCAACAAAACAAAAAGTTGTTTTCTTGAAATAATAAATAATAATAGATCACTGTTTATATTAATATTATAAAAGAAAAGATCTAAATGAGCACAATCAGAAATGACAAAGAGGACATTACCACCAAACCCAAAGAAATTACAAAAATCCTTCAGAGACTCTTATGAATACTGTTCTGAACACATACTAGAAAACCTAGCAGAAATGGACAAATTCCTAGAAATATATAACCTCCCAATATTGAACCAAGAAGAAATTGAAGTCCTGCAGAGACTAATTCTGAAATTCAATCAGTAATTTAAAAAAATCCTGAAAAATCCCTAGACCAGAAAAAAAAAAAAAACTGAAAAATCCCTGGACCAGAAAAATTTATAGCCACATTGTACCAGACATATAAAGAACAGCTGGTACCAATCCTACTGAAGTTATTTCAAAAAATTGACAATGAAGGACTCCTTTGTAACTCATTATATAAGGCCAGCATCATTCTGATACCAAAATCTGGCAGAGACACATAGAGATAACAACTTCAGGCCAATATCCTTGGTGAACATAGACACAAAAATCCTCAACAAAATACTAACAAATCAAATCCAGCAGCACATCAAAAATCTACTCCACTATGAGCAAGCAGGCTTTACTCATGGGATGAAAGGTTGGTTCAACATATGCAAATCAATAAATATAATTCATCTTATAAACAGAACTAAAAACAAAAAATACACGACCATCATTAGACACAGAAAAGGCTTCTGACAAAATTCAACATTGCTTTATGTTAAAATTCCTCAACAAACTTGGCATTGAATAAACATACCTCAAAATAATAAGAGACCTATTCTATTGAAAAAATATTTAAAAATATAATTTAAAAGGAATAAATAAATAAATAAAACAAATAAAAAATTGAAATAGACCTATTTCTTCTAGGTGTGGTCTTAGGTTGTTAATTTGAGATATTTCTAACTTTTTGATGCAGACATTTTGTGCTGTGAACATTTCTCTTCACCTTGCTTTAGCTGTGTCTTTTAGATTCTGGTATATTGTATCTTTGTTTTCATTATTTTCAAATAATTCTTTATTTTAGCCTTAATTTTATTATTTACTGAAAAGTAATTCAGGAGCAGGTTGTTTATTTTCTCTTTAATTGTATGGTTTTGAAAGGCTTTCTTGGTATTGATTTCTATTTTTATTCCACTGTGGTCAAAGAGTGTGGTTGCTACTTTTTTGTTGTTGTTGTTTGTATGTTTTGAGAATTGCTTCATGGCCAAGCATGTGGTTGATCTTAGAACATGTGCTGTGTGCAGATGAGAAGAATGTACATTCTGTTTTAGTTGAGTAAAGTGTTCTGTAGATGTCTGTTAGGTCTATTTGATGAAATGTCAAGTTTAGGGCCTGAATATCTTTGTTAATTTTGCTCCTTGATTTTCTGTCTAACACTATCGTTGGGGTGTTGAAGTCTCCCACTGTTATTGTGTGGTTATCTAAATCTCTTCATAGGTCTCTGAAATAGACAAACTCACAGCCAACATTGTAATGAGTGGGCAAAAGCTGCAAGCATTACCCTTTAGAATTATGACAAGTCAAGGGTGCCCAATCTCACTACTTCTATTCTACATAGTACTGGAAGTCCTAGTCAGAGCAATCAAGCAAGAGAAAGAAATAAAGAGCATTCAAATAGTAAGAGAGGAAGTCAAACTATCTCTCTTCACAGGTGATAAAATTCTATACCTTAAGAAACACCACATTCTCTGGCCAAAGGCCCCTTGATCTGATAAACAACTTCAACAAAATTTCAGGATACAAAATCAATGTACAAAAATTAGTACTATTTCTATATGCCAGCAGCATCCACCCTGAGAGCCAAATCAAGAACACAGTTTCATTCTCAGTAGCCAAAATACAATAAAGTAGCTAGGATACAGCTAACCAGAGAGGTGAATAATCTCTACAACAAGAATTAATTACAAAACACTTCTGAAATAAATCGGAGATGACACAAAAAAATGGAAAATCATCATATTCAGAGATAGAATAAATATTGTTAAATTGGTGTTACTACCCACAGAAATATACAGATTCAATGCATTTATATCAAACTGCCAATATGATTTTTCACGGTACTAGAAAAAACTATTCTAAAATTCATATGAAACAAAAAATAGCCCAAAAAGTCAAAGCAATTCTTAGTGAAAAGAATAAAGCGAGAGGCATCAGACTACCGGACTTCAAAGTATACTACAAGGTTTAAATAACCAAGACAGCATGGTACTTGCATTGAAACAGGCACATAGACCAACATAACAGAATAAAGAACCCAGAAATAAAGCTGGATACCTACAACCATTTGATGTTTGACAAAGCTGACAGAAATATGAACAATGGGAACCCTATTCAATAAATGATGTCTGGATAACTGGCCGGCCAAAGGGAGAAGATTGAAAGTGGACCCCTTCTTGTCATCATATACAAAAATCAACTCAAGATGGGTTAAAACTTTAAATGTAAGACCTAAAACTTTAAAAACAACAACAACAACAACAACAACTGGGAAAAACCTAGCACATACATTTCCAGACTTAGACCTTGGCAAAGATTTCATGACAAAGTCTCCCAAAACAATTGCAACAAAAACAAAAATTGACAAGTGGGATCTAATTAAATAAAGAGTTCTGCATAGCAAACAACAACGAAAACAATCAACAGTACAAAAAACATCCTACAGAATGGGAGAAAATATTCACAAAATATGCATCCAACTAAGGTCTAATATCCAGAATCTATAAGGAAGCTAAACAAATCAACAAGCAAAAAACAACCCTATTAAAAAATGGGAAAAAGGCATGAACAGACATTTTTCCAAAGAAGACATATACATGGCCAATAAGCATTTGAAAAAATGCTCAACATCGCTAATCTTTAGAGAAATGCAAATCAAAACCACAATGTGATACCATTTCACATAGATCAGAATGGCTGTTAAAAATTCAGAAAATATCAGATGTCAGCAGGGTTGCAAAGAAAAGGAAAAGCTTATATTCTGCTGATGGGAATGTAAATTGTTCTCAATGAAATTAAAACGGAATTATCATTCAATCCAGAAATCCCATTACTGGACATATACCCAAAGGAACATAAATCATTCTACCAAAAAGACACATGCACTCATATATTCATCACAGCTCTATTCCTAATTGCAAAGACAAGGAATCAACCTAGATACTCATCAATGTTGAACTGGATAATGAAAATGTGGTGCACATATACCATGGAATACTACAGGCCATTAAGAAAAAAATGAGATCATGTCCTTCACAGCAAAATGGATATGGCTGAAGGCCATTATCCTAAGTGAATTAATGCCAGAGCAGAAAAACAAGCACCACATCTTTTCACTTGTAAGTGGGAGCTAAACACTGAGTACACGTGGACACAAAGAGGGGAACAATAGACACTAGGGCTTACTTTAGGGAAGAGGATGGGGAAAGGGGAGGATCAAAAAGCTACCTATGGGGTGCTATGCTCACTGCCTGGGTAATGAAATTATTTGTACACCAATCCCCAGGGACATGTAATTTTCCCATGTAACAAACCTGCACATATAACCCCTGAACCTAAAATAAAAGTTGGGAAAGAGAAAACAGAAAAAAAACATAGTCCTGATACCAAAATCAAATGAGAAGTGTGCATAGCAAAAGAATTATATACCAATCTCACTGATGAATACATTTTTAAACACCCAAACATCCCAAATATTTATTTGATTTCAGTAAAGAATTCAAAGAATAATACAGCTAACATCTATTAATGTAATTCACTATATTAAAAATTTAAAGCATGTACTTTCTCCCCCACAAAATGCAGTACCCATTCCTGAGTTATCCCTCCCTCTCCAACACACAAAGAAAACTGGAATGAAAGGAAACTTATTTAACTAAAGGGAATCTACCAGAAACTTACTGTGAACATCATATTCTATAGTGTCATATCCTAAAGGTAACTCTAGTTTCTATCCGTATAATCAAGTGGACTTATTAAAACACAGATTGCTGGGACAGATGCCCAAAGTTTCTTTGTAGTTAAACAGGATTGGGATGGGATGAAGGAATTTGCATTTCTGTCAAATTCTTGGGACATGCAAATGTTGCTGCTCCAGGGATTATATTTTGAGAACCATTGACATAGAAATATACTGTTGTGTGGGCCCAGTTACAAGGCTTCCTGCAGTCTCAGCAATATGCACTACTGAGGAAGAGAAGAAACCAGAATCATACAGAGATGGGAAAAACAATAGTCAGTAGTCCTAGCAAATGTCACGAAGATACTCCTCAAAAAGATCAACCCCAAGACACATAATCATTAGATTCACCAAGGTTGAAATGAAGAAAAAAATGTTAACACAGCCAGAGAGAAAGATCGTGTTAACCACAAAGGGAAAACCATCTGACTAACAGTGGATCTCTCTGCAGAAACCCTAAAAGCCAGAAGAGAGTGGAGGCCAATATTCAACATTCTGAAAGAAAAGATTTTTCAATGCATAATTCCATATCCAGCCAAACTCAGCTTCATAAGTGAAGGAGACATAAAATCCTTTATAGACAAGCAAAGAATAAGAGATTTTGTCACCACTAGGCCTGCCTTACAAGAGCTTTTGAAGGAAGCACTAAATATGGAAAGGAGAAACTGGTACCAGCCACTGCAAAAACATAACAAATTGTAAAGACCATCAACACCATGAAGAAACTGCATCAACTAATGGGCAAAATAACCAGCTAGCATAATAATGACAGATTCAAATTCACACATAACAATATTAACCTTAAATGTAAACAGGCTAAGTGCCCCAATTAAAAGACACAGAGTGGCAAATTGGATAAAGAGTCAAGATCCATCAGTGTGCTGTATACAGGAGACCCATCTCTCATGCAAAGACACACATAGGCTCAAAATAAAGGGATGGAGATATATTTACCAAGCAAATGGAAAGCAAAAAGAAGCAGGGGTTGCAATCTTAGTCTCTTATAAAACAGGCTTTAAACCAACAAAGATCAAAAAAGAAAAAGAAGGGCTTTCATAATGGTAAAGGCATCAATGCCAAAAGAAGAGCTAATTATCATACACACACACACACACACACACACACACACACACACACACACACACACACCCAATATGGGAACACCCAGAATCATAAAGGAAGTTCTTAGAGACCTACAAAGAGAATTAGACTCCCACACAATAATAGTGGAAGACACCTCACTGTCAATATTGGACAGATCAACGAGACAGAAAATTAACAAGGATATTCAGGAGGTTAGCTCAGCTCTGGACCAAGCAGACCTAATAGACATCTACAGAACTCTCCACCCCAAATCAACAGAATATACATTCTTCTCAGCACCACATCACACTTGTTCTAAAATTGACCACATGATTGGAAGTAAAACACCCCTCAGCAAATGCAAAAGAACAGAAATTATAACAAACAGTCTCTCAGACTACAGTGCAATCAAATTAGAACTCAGGATTAAGAAACTCACTCAAAACTGCACAAATACATGGAAACTGAACAACCTGCTCCTGAATGACTACTGGGTAAATAACGAAATTCAGACAGAAATAAATCAATTATTTGAAAACAATGAGAACAAAAACACAATATACCAGAATGTCTTGGGCACAGCTAAAGCAGTGTTTAGAGAGAAATTTAAAGCATTAATGCCCACAGAAGAAAGCAGCAAAGATCTAAAATCAATACCCAACATCAAAATTAAAAGAACTAGAGAAGCAAGAACAAACAAATTCAAAAGCTAGCAAAAGCCAAGAAATAACTAAGATCAGAGCAGAAATGAAGGAGCTACAGACATGAAAAACCGTTCAAAAACATCAATAAATCCAGGAACTGGTTTTTTGAAAAAATTAAAAAATAGACCACTAGCCAGACAAATAAAGATGAAAAAACAGAAGAATCAAATAGACACAATAAGAAATGTTAAAGGAGATATCACCACTGATCCTACAGAACTACAAACAACCATCAGAGAATACTATAAACACCTCTATGCAAATAAACTACAAAATCTAGAAGAAATGTATAAATTCCTGGACACATACACCCTCCCAAGACTAAATCAGGAAGAAGTCAAATCCCTGAATAGACCAATAACAAGTTTGAAAGTTGAGGCAGGCCTGGTGCGGTGGCTTATGCCTGTAATCCCACCACTTTGGGAGGCCAACGCAGGCAGATCATGAGTTCAGGAGACTGAGACCATCCTGGCTAACACAGTGAAACCCTGTCTCTACTAAAAATACAAAAAAATTAGCCAGGAGTAGTGGTGGGCGCCTGTAGTCCCAGATACTCGGGAGGCTGAGGCAGGAGAATGGCATGAACCCAGGAGGCAGGCTTGCAATGAGCCCAGATTGTGCCACTGCACTCCAGCCTGGGTGACAGAGTGAGACTCCATCTCAAACAAACAAAAACAAAAACAAAAAAAAGAAAGTTGAGGCAGTAATTAATAGCCTACCAACCAAAAAAAAAAAAAAAAAAAAAAGCCCAGGACCAGACAGATTCACAGTCAAATTCTACCAGAGTTACAAAGAGGAGCTGTTGCCATTCCTTCTGAAACTATTCCAAACAATAGAAAAAGAGGGAATCTT